>NC_142500.1:807823-1170547 GCF_965113065.1 Corylus avellana | reverse complement strand
CATTTAACATTTGCTACAACAAACTCTTCTAGTCTACTGTTGCTTGCATTCTGGAGGGCGCTCGCCCTGCTGACCATCTGCAGCTTGTGTTCTTCCACTCTTCTACAGATTATAACACCATAAGTGATTAGGAAATTCTGGTTAAATTAAATGCAATAAACAAAGAAAAGAAAAATAAGAGCAATTGGGAATAGTTTTATATTCTTCTGAAAAGGGCACCCAGGGGAAAAGAGGGGGGATGGGAAAACAGGTATCACACCTTGTGTCCAGCTGATGACTGCAGAAACATTCCAAACCAATTTAACAAATAATCATTAGTACCAGTTTTTAAAGCAAAAATTAGAAATAAATTCTCGCAAATCCAAATTGCTTAAACACTTGCCTTCTTTTTGGTCTTGCTTTCATCTTCATCTTCATCGTCGTCATCATCATCTTCTTCATCTTCCTCATCCTCTTCATCATCATCATCCTCTTCAACATCATCATCTTCATCATCATCCTCTATGTCTCCAAACTCATCTTCCTGAATAGCCTCCCCCGTAAACCATGACACAGCATGGGGGATGATCTTGTCTCGAATAGTTGACCTATAGTATGAAATACAAGAATACTTCATATGGTGACTTTAAGATTTCAGTTCACCACTATAGCCACAGAGCTTGAACAGCATTTCCATTTAAAACGAAAAAAGACATACTCACCCAATGTCATAATCTTGTTCCATTTGATTTTGCAGCTCCTCAGCCTGACCAAAAAAATCAAAACTAACGTCAAACACAATCAAAAGTCAATTATCATCAACCATTTCTCAAGATGTTGTGATGTTGGTCATACAGCATCTTCTTCAATATCTTCATCATCCTCAGGGACTTGAGGTGGACTGAAAAAGTTGAAGAAACTCTCACAACTTTCAGTTTTAGTAATTGGCTTGGCATTCTTTGATCCCTTCTTAGGCTTCTTCTTAAGGAGCTTCTGTGTCAAGCATTTTCCTGCATGCCATTCAATTTCCGTCCTAAAAGGCAACAAGGACCAATCAAATAATTGTTGTAAACAAGCCTATAAAATAATCAAACTATGAAGTCTGAAAAAAAAATTCAGCAAAATAGCAAGGTAGGATCCAAAGTTACCCAATCGCTTTCTCTAAAATAGGTTCATCTTCATCAATCATGTGATATGTCTTTGTCAACACAGAGTTCTTGAAATATGGATTGGTGTCAAAGAAAAACTCAAGCTTGAACCCCTTCGGATTGTCTATCCTAGACCACTTAATATCTTTGAGATATTTCAGAGCTCCTTCATCACGCTCAGTTATCTGATTGCATGAAAAAAGGAAACCACAATTTGACATAGTCTTATAGAAGCATCAAATACAATAAATTATTATACACCATACTAACCTCCTCAGCTAGCACTTCATTATTTTTCATTGCAGTGAGCCAGAAATCAGGAACTCCTTTCTCTGCATGAACATGTAATTCAGCATCAAGCTACAATGAATCCCACCCCCAATTTTTTTTTCATGATAACTAATTCAAATTAATTAAAAGCACAAAGGGGCGCAACTCTAGTACACAAGAAGTATAAAAGAGAACCACATTTAATATGGAAAAAGAAGAACCAAACTGCAAAAACTCAGAAAAATTAGAAACGGGCAATCTAAACAACACTACCATCCATGTATACAAGGATTGGAACATCTTCTTTAAATAACTTTGCCATCCAAAAATAATTTCTCCAGTCTTGGTTTAATTTCAAGAAGGTACCTTCATCAGCTTTATCCTCTCCTTCCTTTGCAGCATCATCTGTAACTCCTTCAGCTTCAACAACAGCATTTACAATCTCATATCGCTGCAAGTATTTAGTAAAATTGATAAATATGTTAAAAAGATGACCACTTATCAATTACTTTCAGAGTAATTAAAAGGAAGTCAGCATCCAAGGCACTAAGCATGGTGAAATACAAGCAATTGGCTTGGTTCAATAACATGGAGGCATGTCTCATAGGGGCCTAACTATAGGCCTCAGTAACAAATTGCAAGTACAGAATGCAACAACAAAAATATTCTACAAATTCTTTCTTCATTTTTCACAACATTTTCACCTAAAAAAGAATGGACAACAAGGAGCATGAAGTGTGTGTGAGAGAGACAGAGAGAGAGCCCGACCAACTCTCGTCCTTAGTGCAGAATATAGACCAGTATGATACCTTGGTGTATAGTGGTTGATACAACTTTTGATATTTGGCTTCAAGAGCAGCTCTCTCCTCAAAAAATTTTGCCTCCAATTCATCATGGTGGCTCTGTAATTAGAAAAAAAATTAAAAAACTCTATATTTTATGATATGAATAGATCAAGTAAAGCAAAAACACAACACCGCATAAGACAAAAGGCATGTTCATGTAATTTATTACATGATGTATGAAACAACAATAATAAAAGCAGTCTCATAGAAAAACTTGAGATTCGATAGTACTAAAAGTTTGTATGAAAATCAGAAATGCAACACATTTCAGTAGAAAGCAGCAGGAGGGATCTTTTAGATGTATTAATTGCCCATTGCTATGTTCTGAAAGAGCAACAAGGTCTTCATAGAGAGACTCACCGATATACTTAGCTCAATTGGACTTCCTCAATTTGAGTATGTTGAAAACAAGAAAAAAAATATGAATACTGAACTGGAGTTAGATTTTTCCAGTGTCTTATATCCTAGTATGGAGTTCAATGATCCTAGACATTGTGCATAATTTTGCAACGTGTTAGTTCTTATGGCAATATCATTTTATGTGAATCACACGCAAGTGCCATTTGTTTGTGACAGACTTGCATGCTCTGGATACACTCAAAATTTTGCTAAACCTACCCCTAACACAAAACAACTTCGAGATCTGTTCCATGCTTAATTAACTTAAATTGAATCAAAGCCTATTTGCATTCTCTCACAACAACAAATCATGCATTTTCTAAACGAATATACTCACAATTTAATAAACAATATCACATCATAGTTTAATAAACCACTTCCACCAAAGAAAGTTGAATGCACAAGCACAAGAACATAGACATGCCTGGATCTCTTTGAGAACCTCGACACGCCTCCTGACTTTCGGAGATAGACTCTCTAGCAAATCGGAGTGCTGCCCAGCCAGAGACTGAATCTTATTCTGCACAAAACACCACGAAACCCTAACATCATCAGCAAATCAAACCCTAAACGCAAAGATAAGATGACAGAGAAAAAAATTTCCTGCACAAGAGAGTCCAATCAACAACCAGCTAAAATGCTTAATTGAAAAAAGAACATCCGTACAAATTGAAGCTCCCTCTTCATTTCCCGTTGGATTCTAAGCAACCAAACAGAGACATCTATGCAATAGTTCACTAACCTTGAGAGCATTAACGAGGCCCGCTCGATCCTCCTCGTTGAGAGCTTCGTACATAAAATGGCCAAAAGCAAAAGGCAGATTATCATATAAGATGCACAACAATCAAAGACAAAAAGAGAGAGATTAGGGTTTCGTAGAAGTAGAGATTACCGGCATTGAGATCGGACATATTGAAGTTGTCCTTTTCGTTGCTCATTGTTTGGCTATTAGAGCTGCGAGGGTCGAAGAAGAGATGGAAGCAATGGAAAGCTAAAACCCTAGCCTCTCTTTTTAAAACCTGCTCTCTTTATCACAGGGGCACCGCTTAGCTTTAATTTTATTTTTTTTTTCTTTATTTTTTAATATTGAGGAAAAGGTGTTGGGCTGCATTTGCAAGCCCAGAAACTTCGAAATGGAACCATATGCATACTAGACAAGTTTTTTTTTTTTTTTTTTTTTTTGAAAAATTACAATTTATCTCTCTAAAATTGGCAGCGTTTTTCAATTCGAATACTAAAGTTTCAATTTTTGCAATCCACCCCCAAAGTTCTAAATTTTTGCAATTTGACCAATTGTACCCAAAACTTTCCATTTTGCCCCTAATTTTTTTTTTTTTTAATAACAAATTTTTAAAAAAAAAAGAAAAAAAGAAAAGGGCCACCCCTTTTGGTCATTTGACCATTTTTGCATACCCAAATTTATTTATCTTTTCATAAAAAATAAAAATAAATAAATAAAAATTATGGGCAATATGAGAATTTTGGGATAATATTTGTCAAATTGAAAAAAAAAAAATGAAACTTTGTGGGAGTGGATTGCAAAAATTGAAACTTTAGTGTTCGAATTGAAAAACGTTGTCAACTTTAGAGGGGTAAACTGTAATTTTTCCTTTTTTTTTTTTTTTTTTTTGGTAACAACATCCTAGACAAGTTAATGCCCTTCACCATGGAAATGAGCTTTTTCTTCGATCCATGTGAGAATTGAGATATATTTATAAATTTTAGCGTTTATTTAAATTTACAATTTCAAAATAACATTTTAAAAATGTGCAACTTGAAAAATATAATTTAAAAAAACGTAGTTAAGTGTAGCAATTTTGAAAACAAATATTTTCTACGTTTTTAAAATCGCAATTTTTTAAAAACATCATTCCAAAGGATCCATTTGTTACAATTTAGTTTAAAACCGCACTTTTTATCTACAAAATTATAGTGTCAAACACATCCTTAATAAAATGTTATGGGTACCAACTTTTTACCAATAAATGAATATCAAAATGAATAAGCTCCACATCATTTTGGTATCCATATTTTACTAAAAGATTTGGTATCCCTAACTTTTTAAAATTTTTAATAGTAATGACAAAGTTGAAATAAAATTTATTAAAAATACATGTGATTATTTAAAAATGCATGTGCATCTCACATGCAAATAGACTTATGTCATTTATATTGATTTAGAGAAAGTTCTTCAACCCAATTTTGAGAAAAACTATATCCCTTCAACTTGAATTTTCATTTTTTTTAATCTTTAAATAAAAAAAATATTTGGTTAGAAACCAATTTATTAAACTGACCTTTATTCTTAAAGTACCTAATTGTAAATTGTTCAATTAAAATAAATGTAAGAATCAAGTGTTTCGGTTCGGTTGTAATCCACTCCAATTTAGAGGAAAATTTTGTTGAATTGAAATATAGGAATCACAATTTTTATTTTTATTTTTTGAAATGAGGAATCACAATTCTAAGTAGTTGATATTCTTAAAATAATATGATTTTGATAATTCTCTGAAGACCGAAAATACATACATAAAATTTAAATCATTTGATTAAAACCAAGAAGTAGGGTTTTAAGAATCCATCACAAAGCTATCTTATAAAATCTTGAAATTTTGTAGTTTTTTTTTTTTTTTTTTTTCATTTTTAATATTCAAATACGGGAACAGGTTATAAGGATTGAACAACAATAAAGGGGTGGACACCCCAATAACATAGCCAAATGAAAGAGACGGTACAAATAAACAAATAAACAGCAAGCAATAGTTTTATTTATGATTATAAAATAAATATAAACTAGTCGGGCATTTTTAAGAGCCGCATAAGGCGGTAACAAACGGCAAAAGGATCCAATGAAGAGTCCCAACTGGTAAAGACGACAACCATTGTGAAATTTTGTAGCTGAATTAGTTTGAGTGAATACAAGTCTAATCATTAAAAATATAAAATTCAATCCAATTATGAGGGAAAGAATTATAATAATGCATTCATATATGATTTCAATATTAAATGCTTATTCATAAATTTGTAATCCTTACAGCATAACCCTAAAATAATAGTTAAAAAAATTGAATCCACAGTCATAAACCCTAAATACATGAATTAGGAAAATTATCAAACTTTTCACTCACCCAACCTCTTCATCAATTAATCTTTTATTTCCCCTCCCGCATGGTTTATGAACCAAAATTACACAAAATTACATTGTAATTTGGGGGACAGTTACCTTGTAATTACCAAAAAAAATTAGATAATTTTTTTTTTTTTTTGGTTTTTTGTTATGATGTGACAAAAAAAAAATTAAAAAAATTTATGAGTATTTTATTTTTGAATTATTTGTTAATAATTTTACATTTTTGCTAAAAAAAAAAAAAAAAAAAAAAAAAAACACTACTCTAAAAACCGTTGCCAAACTAAGGGCCTATTTAAAATTGCGTTTGAGAGGCTTAAAAATACTTTTAACACTCAAAAAGTTCGTTTGAAGAAAAAAGTATTTGTCTGGTAAAAACATTAAAAACCTTTTAAGGGTCCAAAAAGTTTAAAAATGACAAAAATGTACTTTTAACAAAAACTTAAAAATAAAAATTTTACTAAAAAACTATTTTTAACTTAAAAATTATATTTCTAAAATGAATTCTAAACAAACTCTAAGTAGGATATGACTTTTCACCCAAATACCGAAAAGAGGGGAATTTTGTGCCATTGTTTCACCTCATTCGATCAAAAGGCCCATTGAGTTTAATTTGGCGGTGCAAGTAAACGACAGCGTTTCAGAAAAGCAGGAAAAATAAGTCTGTTAGAAACAGTACCGTTTAGGACATCTCTCGAAACTCGAGTCCAACCTTCCCCTACGAAACGCCTCAGCCGCTTTGCAAGTCGGTTAGCATTGCTGTGAAAGACTCGAAGCCTTTCCCGGCGTTTCTTATTATTATCATAAGAAAGAAGATTGAAGTCGTTTTTCTCTTTTCTTGGTAACGATGGAGAGTGCACAGATTGAAACCCCAAAACCCTCAGAGACTCATTTCTCTTTCACTCGCCGTCGGTCGCCGCTCAAGAGTGAAACTTACTACACGCTGGCTCGAATTCTTTCCCATTGCTACGACAAGTCGCACAGCTCTCACGCTGCCCAATTTGCACCTCAGGAGCTAAATCCAGGTAGTATTATTCGAAGTACATCGCCGTTTTATTTACTGTTATTTGCAGGACTCGTAGGGTTTCTTGCTCTATATTTCGCAATGCTTTTTGGCTTCTGAGTAATTGAATTGTTTAGGCGTTGTTTGGTTGGTCTTGAAAATTGTGAATTTGCTTTGGTTTTTCCTCGTGAAAGCAAGCAAAGTTATTTCAAATGTCATTCACAAAGTACCTAGTGAGTAATTTTTTGAATTTAACAAACAGTGCCTAATTACTAATCAAGAGTAGGAATCTGAACAGTACTTCTTTGCTAATCTCAGTCTTAATCGCGCTGTTCTCATTGTTACTGATGTTGTTTCTTTGCTTTGAAGATCATGGCAGCGATGAAGTGGCGCGAGCGACCGGGAAAGAAGAGTGTGAGAGTGTTGAATTGATCGGTCCTGATAGAATGGAGTGCCAAAATTTGGCAACTCGGAAAGAGGCAGTGTCTGATGAGAGTTGTGAAGCCATTGGGGCTGAAGATGGAGGAGTGTTTGGTGATGCACAACATGTAGTGATAGATATAGAGAGAATATTGGCCATAGAAGAAAGCGAGGATGTGTTGGAACCGATGGATGTGGTGTTGGATGAGAGCGATGAAGGGACTGGCTTCCAAGATAAAAGGTGTTGTATGGAAAAAATGTTAATGGACGAGTTGGAGCATATTATGAAAGGCGATGAAGTTCTAGATGAGAATGTGATCGGTGAAGTTCTAGATCCAAGAGGGAGTGGCAAAGACAACAGCTTGTCATTGAAGACTACTTCGTTGTGTGGAGAGCACAAAATGCAGCAGGCGGACATGGAAGTGGAGAAGCCGGTTTCTTCCGGCTGGGTAATGGATTTCCCTATTCCTATTGCCGAGAATGCAGAAACTGAGGAGGGAGAATGCTCAAATCAAAAGATTTCTGAAGCCCCCAGTGTATCGTTAGATAAAGAGATGACCGGGGAACCTCCAAAACCAAGGGAGAATATGGAAGAAGAAAGTTTGTTGCCGAAAACTAATTCAACCAAGAGAGAATTGGAGAAATCAGTTGGTAATAGTGACTCATTGGAATCTCCCAATCACATGGCTGAAGGTGGAGACATTGAGGAAGGTGAAATTTCTGGCGACTATGGAACTTATGACATGTCATTGGATATGCCTGTAGAAGATGCTATGGTGTCAGAGGAGAAGAACGTAGATGAGATGCAAGTATCTCCAGATATATTTGATAAAAAAGAGTTCCTTAATGATGACCAGAATGGAGCAAACAAAAAAAGTTTTGAGTTCACTTCTTTGAAAGTGGACACACACGACAATCCCAATACTAGTAGAGAAGTTGGACCAGAGATTAGTAATGGAAACAAGATGGCATCTAGACCTGAAGCTGTTGTTCATGAAAAATATATGAGAGCTAAAAAGGCTTATAGGGAAGACCTTTTGCTAAAAGATGGAGGAACCAAGGAGGGTGCTGGTTGGCCACCAGCTTGTCCTAATAATCTAGACTTGCATGGCCAAATATCAGAGAAAAATACAACTGGTTCCCATGGAATCACATCTACAGAAGTGGTATGATTTTGATTTGCATTTTTTTTATTATTTGAAATAATAATGTTTTGCACTTCTTCATGGGAAGCTTTAATATTTTTATGAACCAATATCTGTTGGCATTGTCTATTTTCTTTTGGTTGTATGAGTTGTCTCTGTGATTATATATGGATATGCTGCCTTTGTTCAAAGTATATTCATTTTCACAACACTCTGTTACTTGTACTGAATGATATAGATAAAAATAAAAATAAAGAAAGAAAGAAAGAAAGAAAGAAAGAGTTGGCTCATTTTCCAGAATTGAGTATTTTAAATGTGGTAGAAGAGGAAACTTGGTATCATGACTTGAGTATTTTAAATGTGTGTTTCACACACACACACACACACACACACACACACACACACAAGCATGGTCTTGAGATCCAATGAAGTTGAAGTGTTTTTTGTTTTTTTTTCTCTCTCCCTTTTTATTGTCACAATAATTGGAGTTAGTCATGGTTTTTCTTAGAACTCCATCATTCATCTCATTGTGGCCAAAGTGACTTTGCGTGTGCATTGACCCTTTCTTTGGTAAGTGATTTTTTTTTTTTTTTTTACCATAACTGATCAACACCACAACGGTTGATTGCAAAATATCTCTATCTTTCTCTCTCTCAAGCACATAAACCCCCTTCACGAAGACCCACATGCAAGTGTGTGATGCAGACTCTTTCTTCATAACTCTTTCCAGAAATGTTTTAGAGTTCTGAAAAATTAGGAAGTTATTGAAATTATGGTGTTTGTTCTCATGTAACCCTTTTGATTTGATATGTGTCAGCTGCAGCAAGATGCTAGTTCCTGCAAAAAGAAAAAGCGGTCTCTTTCTAAAGAAAGTAAAGCAAAGAAAAAGGTATTTTATGTCTCTATGTTTCCTCTACTGCTTCAATGCATTTGGTGTATGTGTGTGTTCTTTTATGAAGGTTTTTTTATCGTCCTTTGTCACTGAAAGAGATTTTAGACTGTATCAACTTGGTATTCCTCAACAGTCATTTGAAAGATTAATTTAAACATTTTTCAATTCCAAATTTACCAAGTACGCATGGAATGCAATTCTATCTTCTTTTGAAGTGTTTAATCAACTTGTTTATGACAATCATATTCTGCAGCACAAAGAACGAAAGAAACGAGCAGAAAAGAACAGAGAGCTTGGTGTTAAAAGGTTGAAATTGCATCCAGTATCGAAGCCAAAAACTGTGACATATTGCCGCCATTATCTCAAGGGAAGGTGCCGCCAGGTTCTACAACGTTCCCTATATATATATATATATACTGATTATTGAATTGCTTGTAGTTTCACTTTACCCTTGCCATGCAGCAAAGGTGCACTCTGATGTTTATATCATAATCATGCATACATTTATTTTTACTAGTTGCTTGGGTCTGCAGTTACAACAATCATCTCTAAAATAGGATTAGGTTCATTATGATCTTGTTTGGGTTATGTTCTTGTGACGTCTCCTGACAATTTTTGTTAAAAAAAATCTAAATTTTTGCCCATTTCAAGCTTCTCTGGATCAAATTCAAATTCTTGCTGGGGGAGGGAATGATTTTACTTGTTTCCCAAGCTCTGAATTTTGGGCTGGCTTTTATTTCTGACTCTCAAGTATTGCCTGGTTTTCATGCATGCAAGAGGGTAGCTATTTACGTCTCATAGAGAAGTATAATTCTCTGGTTGTTGAACTCTTGGCTTTATGGTGATTGTTTATTTCTTTCTGGTTACCCTTATGGGTCTTTCAAATCTGATATTGAACCTTCTGTTTCAGTAAACATGTCTTTTGCCGCCCTTTTGTCTCCTGTATGGACTAATTTAGCTCAAAAGATAATAAAAGGAGCATCATTTTCTGTCGCCGGGCATACCCTATAATACCATCAACTGAAAATAATTTGTGACAAGAGTTTAACAAATAGTTTCTGTTCCAGAGCATCTAGATGTAGCAAATGAACCCCTTTTTTATCCCCTTACCCTTCCCCCCTCCCCCCTCCCCCAAATTTCCAATTAATTTGTGTCACATAATTGTCTAAACATGTTATTGCCTTGCTTCAGACGATCTATTTCCCCGTGGATTTTCTTTTCTTTTCTTTCCTTTTTTTTTTGGATAAGTACCTATGGTGTTTTTTGTTTAGACATCTACTCATACAATCATTTATCATCTTTGTTTCACAGGGTGACAAGTGCCAATTTTCACATGATACAGTACCTTTGACAAAATCCACGGTATACTCTTTTTACTTATGCTTTCTTAAGATGCTACTATCTGCATTCTACCCTGGTTAATAGTTTGATAAAACTATAGTTGCTATTTAGGCTGAGTAGCTGTAGTTAGCTGGAGTTTAGTCTGATTAAAGGATTTAATTGGTTGTTTCCTATTGCTAATTACATGGGATAAGCATCTGTTGTCTGATTCTAGTTCAATGGTCAATGTATATGTGTAGTAAAGCAAATTTGTGCTACCTCAGTAACATCTCTTGAATGGCTTAACACTCTCTCTCTCCCATTCTGTTGTTGCAGCCCTGCTGTCATTTTGCACGTCACTCATGCATGAAAGGGGATGCCTGTCCATTTGATCATCAGCTTTCTAAGTATCCCTGTGACAATTTTGTTAAAGGTTTCTGCAGCAGAGGTGATGCTTGTATGTTTTCACACAAGGTACCTTCTTGTTCTGTGCCTTTTGGGTCTTTTAATGTCTTGAAATACTGTACCCTTTTTGTTCAAGAATACATCACACTGTATTTCATGTTTATTAACTACTATTTTCTTCCTCAAAAAAACTAAATAAATAAGTAAATATTTCCCCAAGTATTTGGGTTTAATGCTCAAGAAGTTGAGTTGCCTTTTCACATTAGCTACTCTCATCTCAGATACCAACCATGGAAGATTCAAGAACTGCTTCGAATGATTTCAAACCTGAGTTGAAGTATCCATCCTTGCCAGGTAATACAAATATTAAGATGCAACTGAATGTTACCAATAGCTCCCTGCAGAATGTTGATGCCTTGTCCAACTCTGTGGGAGCACATCCTCACACGAATGTGAAGACTCTAGTGAAACCACCTGCACTTGTACCAAAAGGAATTAGCCGCATCCTCACTGCTGAGAAATCTGCAGTGGTCAATTCTACTATGCTTAAACAAGGGAGGTCCTCTCCAAGTGGGAATGAGGGTGCCAAAGTTGGGAATCAGGCGGTCCCAAGTATATCAGACACATTTCAAAAAATGGATGAGACTCCAAAGAGAACTTCGCCATGTGTGGTACCAAAGGGAATAAATTTTCTCTCCTTTGGCAAAGGTCCATTGGACGATTCTGTTACTAAAAAAGTGGCTAGCTTGCATTCAAACAGGGGCAGTAGTACCAAATTAACTTTAGCTGACAATTTAAATTTGCAGAAACAAGCTAGCTCGTCTCCAAATATTGATGTTAGCATCAAAGTTGGTAACCAGACAAGCCCAAGTGCATCAAAGACAACTCAAAATTTGAATGAGATGATAAAGAAGACACAACCTGAAGGTACACGACAGGGAATGAACTTTTTGTCTTTGGGAAATACCTCGGTAGATCATTCTAGTAGTAAGAGAAAGGCCAGCTTCCCTTCCAGTTGCGATATTGGTATTGATGGAGCCGTTCTAGAGGGACAAACTGCAGGTGTTAAATCTCAAAACTCAAGTGTATTCTCATTGAGGCTGCCAGCTTCTCCACTTGCTTCCGGTCAATCATCAGACGGCTTAGCATCTGTGAAATACAAAGATGCACCAAACTCAGCTCAGAAGGCACACTCATTGATACTATTTGCAACAAAGTATGAATCAAAGATGAAAATGAATCGGTCTGTCGGTGCTCTTGATGTTGGTAAGGAAGGTACTAGTAATATCACTAGAAGTTGCCAGAATGATTTGGCAAAAGCTTCAAAAATTTTGGACTTCTTGTCTAGTGGTGGTAGTAAAAAGTAAAGAATAAAACCCTTAGTGGTAGCCAAACCCCAATGTGGTCGGGCTGTGGCTTTGATGTCTGATCAGTTCGAGTAAAACACAGCAGTATTGAGGAAAAGACATTTAATAGTTCATGCTTTCTCTTTTGTCCTTCAGTGGCACAATGTTGTATTTTTTCAGCTTATTTCCAGAAGCCGTCAATCAGGTGTAGTTTGCATTTTATATTGATGTTTTTATTGCCTTTAATTGGTGTGATAGTTAACCGGCAAAAACTAACTAGAGGATTTTTCTTTTTTGAAATTTCAAATGTAGATGGAATGGCTGCATTGTGATTGTGAAGTTCATTGATTATGATCGCTTGAGATCTTTGCTTTGAAGGGATTTCAGATTGATTTTATTCTTTGAGATATTATAAACCAGTTCTATAGAAAAGCCAGTCACATGTGACTATCATCTTAAAGTTGAGGCTCTGGTAATTGTTTATCTTCTTGTCACTTGCAATCTTGCTTGTTGTCATGGCTTCATCTTGATTCTAACTTTATTACTGCTGTTAAAGGGCAAAAGCAGATGACCGCTGTGATGGTTTTATGGAAAATATCCACCTTTGTCACCCTTGTGATCTGTTTTCAGACGGCCAACTTGCGATGGGATCTTGATGATCAAGTTACAGATGCCAAGTCCTTGCAGGTTCTTTTTTTATTGGGAAGGCCTTTGCAGCTACTTATTCAGGTTGCTTTTTCGAATGCTCTTTGCTGCTCTTCCAAATATTACAGGTGTATGTTAGATCCATAGAAAATCTCAGTCAATTTATTACTTCGGTGAATATTCTAATTTTTTTTTTTTAAAAAAAAAGGAGGACTTCCATAGGTTCAATGTAAATTTCGAATTAGGGTAAGTTAATGAGGTTGTTAGATTGAAGATCCAACGCTTAGATATTGAAATCCATGCGTATTAGTCATGCAGGATGAGGTGTGTAAGAGTGTAGTGCTCAACTATGTTAGTGAAGTATCCATGATGTTGAAGGTGGACAACCACCAGTCTAGTCTTCTCAAAACAGTCAACTTAGATGACTAAACACTTATAGGAGTTATATATTTTAAAGCATAATATACTAATAGGAGTTTTTGGTAAGAATAATTTTCTTCTCAATTTGTTCTATGAACATGATTTTCGGAGTGTTTGTTTGGTCATGCATATCCTTTCAACAATCAGAACCCCTAAAAGATATCCGTGCATTATTTTGTGACAATGTGATGGGACACAAACCACCGACCACATCAAAGGATACCTAGTCCATGACCTTGTGGTTGGGTGATTGAGAGCTAAAGATATTATTATGGGCACTTTTGTTATTTATTTTTTACATCGGTTATCTTATTTTTCAAATTTTGGGCTTTATGTTATTTTAGTGGGATGTCAGCCCAAGTAGCACTAGAGTTAGGGTTAGGGTTTAATCCTAGACTATTTAAGCATAATATTCTACTGTGATAATTAGTTTTGATGAAATACAGAAAATATCGACTGTTGTCGTCTTCCCTCTTCTGATTTCTCCCTTCTCTTGTGCTTCTTTTCCTCTCTTCTCTTCTCAGCTTCTTCTCTCTCTCTTCAAACTTTCTTCAATTGCTTGTCGTCTTGCATGACAATGTCTTCGAGTTTGTACTATTGGATTATGATTTTCTCTATTTCACTTGAAATGACATCATTTAAAAATTCTAAATGGCGTGATGTATACAGTTGAGATGATTCTATTCCAATATTGTTGCAGAAGTATTGGATCTGATAAAGACTACAAAATAAAAAAAAATAAAAAAAAGTAAATCCATTAATTAATGTTGCCTTCAAATTGGGTAACGAATTTAGTATGATTTGTGGCGTGTAGTCTGTAGTACTGAGTTGAATTATACATCTATCAGGCTTTTCTGTGCTTGCAATTCATGTGAAACGATTATGCATCATAGAAATTCATGGAATATTCTATGTAGTAGCGCTTGGCTCTCGCTTTTGGTTTGGACGAAGGCATAGGTTGTGTTTGAAGTTTGCTCGGTGTGGGACTATCTGTGGTGTATGTGGGCCGTAATCTGGGCTTATTGGATGGCCATTCCTTTCGAGTTGCTGACCTTGTCGAGCATTTTGAGTAGTGCTGTTACTATCATGGAAAAAACTATGATCATTGTCCAAAACATAAAGGTAAGAGGAAAAGATTCGTGATTGATACGTCAAAAAGGTTTTTTAACAATATTCAAATTTGTTTGAAATGCTTCAAGCTATTTGAATTTTTGTTCCAATCTACATGATTTTCTTCTTCCTAGTCAAACTTAATGATGTTAAAACAGTTGTGATTATCCTCACTTTTCTTTCTTTATACTATATCTATTATGACCCACAACACTGAATTTGAACTTTGGCTTCACTTTAGCATCATCACCTAAGGAAAAAGCTTGGGCTATTGCAGTTTTTACAATTCTTTGTAAACTCGTATGTTTATGAAAATGTTTGGCGTGAATTGTCATGTTACCGTTCACATTTTAGTGACAAATATGACGTTAGTTTATAAATTTGATAAGTGCTACATACGGTTTCACATTAATTTGTAAGAAATTTATAGTAAAAAACCAAAAAAAACATTCAACCTTGTTAAGGAATAACACCACATGGAGTTGCAAACAAAATCATTGCTTTCTTATGCTTGTAATAGTGATCAGAGTGACCTAACACCCCTCCATTTTCGCAGGAATCTGTGTTATAATGTTCAGGGGCCCATATCTAAAAGTAATGTGACAGCGAAATCAATGGGTATCATGAATGGCTAGGTTAGGTGTCCCGACCACGCTCGTACGAAATTGATTTTGACTACAATATCAAGCAACTCACACATGGAGAGTTCTGCTCTCATGTGACCTTGTATTGCAAAATCCCTCCCATTTCATAATTGAGTGTAGTTGGGAGTTCAAAAAAAAAAAAAAAAAAAAATACTAATTTTTATTATAAGTTTGTTGTAAATTGATCTAATAATTTCTGTAACATTAGTGATGTGATAGGCCATGTGGCAATTATCATGTCATCCATTAAAAACAGTTCAAGTACCATTTATTTTCATAAAATATAAATTATAATGTAAGTTTGTAAATAAATTACAGTAAAAGTTATTGTATTTCAAACATATTCCTTTATAATAACTGAACGATGAAGAAAGGTCCAATCTCTATGTAACTTCACTTTAGAGGTTTTCTGTTTTTTTTTTTTAAGCCTCATAGTAAAAAACTTTGCTGCTAAAAGTTTAGATTAAATTAAGGCACAAGTTTAGATTCGGTTGAATACTTTATATGTTTGATTTATATTTGAAGACACGTGATGGCTCTAAGCTACGTAATGTTTGCGTATGATCATATTCACTTTACATATATTACCTAAAAACTCTATTATCAAGCGTAATGAAATATTATAATTGAATCCATAATTTTTCATTTTATCAAGATTTTGCATATCAACGATGGTCATATAGGTTTAGCAGGTTTATGATCCGTCCCAACCCTGATCCAAAAGATTTGAACAGATGTAGACCCAAACTTTTAAGGAGTTATATTACATATTGTTCTTCATCTCATTTTCCACATATTCTTTTTACAAATTTATCATTAAATTTGTGGGATCCATATGTAGGTTCTACAAATTCAAAAATGGGAAAAAGATGTGATGAAAAATGATTATTATTATTTCTCGTTAAAAAATAAAAAAGAAAGAAATTAAATCTAAGAATTTGTTATTAATATAAATAGGACAAAGTTTTCCTCCAAACTGAGTTGGAGGAATTTTCTTTAACCTATTCTATAAAATTGACATGTGTCCCTTGAACATGTGAGATGCACATGTTTTTTTTAATAATAGGGACAAAGTTTGAATAAATTTTAGTAAAAACTTATGTGAATCTTACATATTATTAAAAAAAGAGACACATGTCATTTTTATAGAGTAGGTTGAAGGAAATTCTTCTAATCCAGTTTGGAGGAAAACTTTCTCCATATAGGACAATATGGTATAGATATATAACATTACTCCATATGGTATAGATATATAACATTACTCCATAACAACGCTCTATTATAGTCAAGTTGAAAAATGCTATAAAGTTATAACTTTTTTACTATTTGTTGATATATGTTAGCATGTAATTGGGAGGTTAAAATTTTATTGGGTAAAGTCCACTTAACCCCTTTAAACTATACCACAAATTATCAATTGTGACAATTTACCCTCCAAATTACCGAAACAATGACAATATATCTCTAATTTTAACAAAATGACGAAATTACCCTAACTAAAATAAAAACAAAAATACTAAAATTTAATTTTTTTTTTCAAAATTTTAAGGTTATTTTTGTCTTATTGAAATTTCTATAGAGGTAATTTTGTCATTTTGCTAGCATTAACGATAATTTTATCTTATTGGAATGATAATTTGAAGAGATTAAGTAGACTTTACCTAATTTTCTTTTATTCAGCTTTAATTAAAGGTCCAACTGAACGAAGATTCGCAGTTATTAGTTGCCCAAAGTTTATACTCACCACTTTTTCACTTAAAACGAGCGGTAACTATTCAAATTGCTAGCTAATCGCCGTAAATCCCGCTTAAAACTCTCTCGCAATCTCTCCTCAAATTAGTAGCTAATTGCTCTCAATCTTCCCCGAACCTTGCCACGTAGGACACCCTAGTACTCGCACTACTATATATATAATTCTCCGCGAAGCAAAATCTCACGCACTCTCCCATCTTCTCAAATGGCGACCTCTGTGGGGAACAACTTCATGCCTCCGACTCTGATCTCCAATCTTCAGCAAGTTCTGATCGCCAGAAAAAACGACGCCGTAGAATGCCAGTCCCACAAAGTCCACAAGCCAACCGAAGCTGACGCGTCGAAAACGGAGAGCGATTGCGCGAAGCCGGTGGTGTTGGTGACCAACGGGGAAGGAGTAGAGTCTCCTGGTCTCACATTCCTCGTCGAAGCTCTCGTTCGGGACGGTCGCTTTGACGTCCACGTGTGCGCTCCCCAATCGTCGGTTCCTCATAGCCATTTCCTTTTTCTTTTTCTTTTTTTTCTCTTTATATTTTCCACGTTTATCCCTTCGTTTGGTTGCCGAGAAAGTGTGGGAAAAAAGAAGCTTCCGAAATGAAATTTTCTTTTCTTTTTCTACGGCAGACCTAGTTAATCTTTTTTAGCTATAATGTGAAGCTCATGTTTGGTAATGTGATTTTAGCTTAGTGTGATTCACGGCCTTCCCAATCATCGGTTTCTTACAGCCATTTTCCTCTCTATTTTCCGCTTTGATCCCTACGTTTGGTTGCTGAGAAAGTGTGCGAAAAGAAAAGCTCGCAACTCTTTTTTTTTTTTTTCCTTTTATATTATTTTTCTCAAAAGAGTCCAGCAAAATTAGCTGAAATTTACTTCATTGCCTTTTCTTATATATTCCTGCTTCCTCAGTAGTTGCTGCCATATTCAAAATAAAAGGAAACGAATATGCTCATGTTTAGTGATATGAATTTGGCTCGGTGCAGGGATAGATCGGTGTCCGGTCACTCGGTGACGATTCGGGAGACGCTTTCTGCGTGTTCCGTTGAACTCTGTGGTGCCACTGCGTTTGAAGTTTCTGGTAATTCGAAGGCTCACATTGATCATTGTGTACTGTTTGTTAATTTTCAGGAGCTGTAGCTATTATCGTATTATACTGGAATTAGAATGAAATGTGCTTTGATTGTTAATTTTCATATGATCAGGAAGCCCTGCTGATTGTGTATCTTTAGCTTTATCTGGGGCATTGTTTTCTTGGTCAAAGCCTGTTTTGGTATGCATTTAGAATCTGTACTTTTTGAGATGCTTGTTTATATTTTGAGCACCGATTATTCCTTCTATCCTGTATTTTTATTTTCAGGTCATTAGTGGAGTAAACAAGGGATCAAGTTGTGGTAACAACATGTAAGTAATTATTTGTTTTTTGTTTTTTCAAAGTTTCGATTTGCCACTGAAAAGTAATTCAGCTGACAGTTTTGATGCTATGGGTTTGCTATATATATCGCATTTTATTGCTTTGAGCGCTGATGTTTGTTGAGTTCCCATGACTTAGGTTCTACTCTGGGGCTGTTGCTGGAGCTAGAGAGGCACTGATTTGTGGTGTACCATCTCTTTGTATATCATTGAACTGGTGATTGTGTTTTCTGGCTCTTGTTTCTTATTGGTTCCGCTGCTTTTTTTTTGGCATTTCTTCCCCTCCCTGCGCACTTTAATGGGTATCTATCGAGTATATTATATGTCAAAGTCTCTTTCAGGAAGAAGGAGGTGAGCTGTGAGAGTGATTTGAAGGATGCAGTCGTTGTTTGTTTGCCATTAATACATGCGACCGTAAGAGATATTGAGAAAGGAACTTTCCCAAAAAGTTTCTTGCTGAATATTGAGATTCCCAGTTGTCCTTTGACAAACAAGGTTTGCTTCTTGTGCTGCTATGTTTTTGGATTGTGTGCAAGTATTGTAATTTGGGCAGATACAGATGGTCAGTGGTCAATGGAAGAAGTTAAAAAATTTTGCAAACTTTCCATGGCACATTTCGCTTTCCTTCAACTCTTGAGATTGTATTGTTAGTCAAGCTCCCTTTTGGAAATATAATCGAAGTCATATTTAGATAGATCAATGAAGTAGATGTCCAAAATAGGCGTATGTAGCAAGTGATATTGATACCCTTTAAAGAGAGCCAACGTCATGATCTTAAGTATGATGAGAGTATATGCTTACGTTTCTCTTCTTGTTTTATTCTTAATACGTAACTGAGGAATACGGATTCAAAGCATTATGTGAGATTAGGCTTAGGCGCCAGGTCAGGATAAAATTGATAAAGGATGATTAAATAAAACAAAAATGGAAGCTTATTTGCAGTCTTGTGAATGTTTTTGTACAAATATTTAGGCTTATATTGCCCTGGCCAAGGACCTCCTGTTCTTAGATGGGTCACATGTCTGTGGAATTTTAGAGTGCCGGGATGTTCAGTGGGCTGAAGTCATTCCATTTTTGTCTCACAAGCATTTCAATGAGTCATCACATTTGCTCGGGTGATATTCGAGTGCTTTCTAGTTGCAATTATATGGTTTATTTATCTGGGCTATACTTTTGTTTGACAGGGCTTCAAGGTGACCAGGCAGAGTCTATGGAGGTCCTCTCTAAGCTGGCAAGCTGTGTCAGCAAACAGACATCCCTCTGCTGGCCATTTCATGTCCAATCAGCAAAGCCTTGGTATGAAGCTGGCACAGCTCAGCCGAGATGCCTCTGCTGCTGTGAGTTCTTCGTGTTTGATACCATAATGCTACAATAGTTTTAATTTTTGGGTATATTTATGTTGTCATTCTGAAAAGGCATATCCTCCGAAATTCTTAGGGTGCAGCACGTCGTTTGAACTCACATCGGAAGAATGTGGAGATTGAATCAGTTGGAGTAGCAGGAAAATGCAATTCCCAAAAAACTGTGAAGAAATACTTCCGCTTAGAGGTACAAATTAACGACATGACTTTGCAGTAGCAGCCAAATCTCTTTACTCGTTATCTATGTTTTGGGATGGCAGGGAGGAGAGGAAAAAGTAAATTGTGACCTCGTTTGATAACGATTTCTGAAAAAGAGGGGCTCATTTGGTAATACTTTTTTAGCAAAAAAAAAAATTCAAAAGTATTAACAAACAACTCCAAACAAAAAACATTAACAAAATACTTAAAACTATTTTCATGTTTACGTCACATCAGAGCCAAAAAGTTTTATCAAATAAACCCCTGGGTAATATTTGTTGTGGAACTCACTTCCTTTACATTGCTGCACTATCCTACTTAATTCAATTGTTTGAAAGACCAGTTTTTATGAGCAGTGATTATATTTATGTTTGCAGTTCGTAGAAAAGGAGCAGGAACATGTGGATGAGGATCTAGATTACAGAGCACTTGAAGATGGATTTGTGAGTTGCAACCTCTTTGTTTATCGTCTTCTTGTGAATCTCTTGTCCTTGATTGCTGATTCTATGGTTCCCTTTGGCACTTCAGGTTGCAATTACTCCTATGTCTTTAAATCCATCCAACTGGTTAGAGAGGTTCGATCATTGGCGTCAAACTGGGTTGCTATTGCACTCGCAGATGAACAACGAAGCTTCCTCACTTACCCAAAACATTATGCAAAAAGGGAAAAAGGGTGCAAAGGAAGCTTCATCTGCCTTAGAGTAACTTGTCAAACCAATTCGTTGCAGTGATCTTGGCAGGCAATATTTGATTATAACTCAAACAAGATGGGCCACACTAGTGTAATATGCAGGGCCTATGGCCTTGTCACTCTTTATGATGCTGCCACGGCATAGAAATACTTTGGAAACTCTTCTCTTCCTGTAATTGTCGAACTTGTGCTTCACTTTGGAATGAATTAGGTTGCCTGGGTAAACTAAGTAGTACATGCACCTCTACATATTCTCTAGCGTGTTGTAAAAGATCAGGATTCCTACAAGATTCTCAAATTACGTAATTTATGTCATTTTTAAGCATTGAAACGCTTGAAAATGCTATGTATTAAAAATGTGGCATGTTGTCGAGTTAACCAAAAATAATTTTCCTTCCAAAAGGCTTCTCTTCACTTTTGTAAATAAGCTTTTTATTCATAAAATCAAAAAATAATTTTTTGCTCAAAGTTTTTTAGCAATACTTGTGTGGATGGCACGTGCAATACACGTGCTTGGTTCTCTGTGTTATGTATTACTATAATTGTTAATATTATAATTGATATGTATATATTATATTAGAAAATATATTTAATATCTAAATTATTGAAAAATGTTTATTGGATTGAATTTTCTAAACAAATAAAGTAAAACTATAAATTAAGTAAATATGATATACCAAAAAAAAACAAAGAGTTAATTTACATAGCACACATATGTTGTTACTTCAAATCAAAGGATATCACATTCATGTTCAATATTTCTTTATTATAATGTATCATATACCTCGAAAAGTTATAAAGTTCATAATAAATCATATTGCCATTAATAGCAAAACTTTAAAAGCATGCATGTATGATTTATCACCATAATAGGCTATTTACTTTTACATTTTTCTTTCAACGGTCCTAATAACTTGTACATAAATACTACCAAAAGCATGTCACCATCCAAGCATGCAACTAACTTGATCCTACCAAATTATTAGCTACTACAATTAGCACAAGTTGTTTTTATCAAGAGTTTCATTTTTTAAAAATGCATTTATTTATCTTCATCTTACATGACTACTTGATACTAAAATTTGTTTCAAAATACATCACTTTGCAATTTAGTTGGTGAAAGGAGTAGACAAAGCTACGAATCCCTAGGTTGTGGAAATTGATTCATCTTCGTTTGGTGGCTCTTGAACAGTTGTAATGTTTAATCTTTGACGAGGTTCTCCACGTCCATCAACCAATGTAGCTCTTAACCGAATAATTAATTCTTGCTCTAAAAAAAGCCTTGCAAGGCTTTGTATATTAGTAATGCACTCCTATTTACAACAAAATAAAAGTAAGATAAGTTTGAATTCAATGTCATCTATATAAGATATTTTTCCTACAAGGTATAGTTTTTTTTCATCAACAAAAAAACAAACAAACAAAGAGTCCATTAAAAAGGACAACCCAATTCTTATATAGAAAGATAATAACATTCACTATCTTTAGTGAGTATTGTTTATTCACCAAACCAAAATTACTATTTTGATGAGGTTGGTAGGAGTATTTTTACGACATGTGCCATTTTTTTTAATAACATGTGAGATGCACATGGGAGAGAGTGAATGTGTTCCAAACCAAATCGCCCCCAAATCCACAATGTCCTTGTTAGGATTTGTTAAGAGTGAATGTGTCCCAATACCATTTTGCCCCCACAAACCACCCAGATTGTGGGGGAAGTGGCTTGCGGGGGCGAAATGGTGGAGAGAAATGACGCTAAACGCTGAATGGGTGAGAGAAGAAAAAGATAATGGAGAAAGGCCTATAGAGAAAAGGAAAAGAAAAAGACAAAAAAAAAAAGAGAGAAACGAAAAGTAAAAATGGGAGAGAGATAAATTATTTGTTTAATTAATAGGTGAGTAAACTGTTCACTCACAATTTTATTTTGGTTAAAATGGTAAGTCTGAAAAGTGAAGATTTAAGCCATTTTCATTAAATTGCCTTACTAAAATAACCGAAAAATGATTTTGATGATGCTTGTATGAGTGCTCTTACAAACTCTCTACTTTATTTTTAATTTAACTTTAATCAATAAGACTTTTAAACAAGTAAAAAAGTAAAAATTATTTAATTTTTTAAGTTTATATATTAAAAATTAAGAACAATAATAATATTGTACTAAAATAAAAGAAGAAATAGTAAATTTAATATTTAATTTATTTTAAAAGTAATTATTTAATATATTTTTTTAAATTTAACTTTTATTTAAAGAGTTAAATAGTTTACGTGGAATGTTCTTACTGGTCCTCGACCTTGGTAATGGAATAGGAAATAAAATTAAAAATTAAAAAAAAATGGTTAACCGGGTCCCACTCTGAAATGCTTTAGATTGGTCACCATGGTGAAAGCTGGACTGTCCCCTATTTTTGCTTCAAGATCCCGGCTCTGAACAAATATAATAAAGAATTAGGGGCCATTTAGAAGTTTCTAGAAAGTTGAGGGGCTCGGATTAGGTGGGGACTTGAGGTCTCTGGTCCACATAATAGCTACAGCCTACAAATGGCAAAAACTTCAAAAGCAGTGAAACGTGGCGATGCAGCACTTCCTCAAAATAGACTCACACTGTAAATTTACACACCCCAGACCCAGAGGTAGCAGTACTCTCTCCCTCTCTCTCTCTCTCTGCAATTATTTCTGACAAATCGATTGCTCTGTGTGACTGTTAAGCGTGTATAAATAAACTCAATCTCTCTCTCAGCGACGACTGATAATAATGGTCGCTGAAAGTGAAGGTGGGGGTGGGAAGAAGCCAAGGAAAGAACAAGTCACAGTAAAAGTAGAAGTAAAAGAAATAGAAGAAGAAGAAGAAGAGGAGGAAGAAGAAGAAGAAAGAACGGCTCTGTTTGATGGTGGGTCCTCTTGTTCATCTTCAACCACTGCCCTGAGAAACCAGGCCTTTGAATCAAACGATACCGTTGAGGTCATCCAGGTGGTCCATATAAAAGAAGAAGAAGAAGAAGAGGAGGAGGAATTAGTGGGTGTTGAAGAGATTGGAAATGGTTCTGGTGGGAATGGACCTTGGTCTTCGTCGTCGTCGGAGGCGGTGCCGGAGCCGGAGCCGATGGAGGGGCTGCAAGAGCCGGGTCCGCCGCCGTTTCTGAAGAAGACATTCGAGATGGTGGAGGACCCGGAGACCGATAGAGTGGTGTCGTGGAGTGAGACCCAGGACAGCTTCACGGTGTGGGACGAGCATGTGTTCGCTCAAGAGCTGCTTCCTCAGTATTTCAAGCACAGGAACTTCTCCAGCTTCATTCGACAGCTCAACACTTACGTGAGTAATGTTTTCTAAAAACCCAAGTGTTTTTTTTATTAATTTAATGAAAAGATTTCAACAGGGTTTGTTGTTTTGTGTAAGAGATATTCTTCTTTTCATTCTCAATACCATCTCCTCACCATCTCTTCCAAGTGCATCTTGATTTTTTCAAAATAAAAAAAATAAAAAAATGCATAGAAGCATTCCTCCAAGTGGGTCTCTTTTATTTATTGTGTCTGTGTAGTTTGCGGCGGTGAAAACTACCGCATACAATCCGGATCCATCCATCCATCCTAGCTTGTTGAGCTTTTAAGGTCGGTTGCTATTAAAATAAAATTACAAAGTGTATAATGAAATCTTCAATGAAATAGACCTTTTTTGCTTACCCTTTAATTTGTCGGAAGAAGTTGACATTAATTATTTAACATAAAGAAATTTTGAAGTTTACTGCTTGTGCTTACAAGTTTGGTTGTTGTGTTGTTGATGATGGGGTTTTGGTGGTGTGAAATGGGTACTGAAGGGTTTCAAGAAGATTGACACGCATAAATGGAAGTTTGCAAACGAAGGGTTTCAGAGAGGGAAGATGCATTTGCTGAAGAACATCAAGAGGAGAAGCCGGTTGAGCAAGCAGCAGCAAGAAGTGATAATAACCAGTATCAATTTGGCGAAACCGGGCGGGTTGGAGAGTGAGCTTGAGAGTCTGAAGAAGGATCACAATGTGTTGAATGTAGAAATCCTGAAGCTGAGACAGCAGCAAGAGGAGTCAAAGAATCAGATGAGTGCCGTGGAAGATCGCATTCGAGGCGCAGAGTGTAGGCAACAAAAGATGCTTCTTTTCCTCACCAAATTAGTCGCCAAAAGCCCCATCTGTATGCAGCAATATTTAATTCAGAAGAGAAAGCAAAAGAGAGCGGCTGAGTACTTTGGCAAGAGACGTCGTAGATTAATGCCTCGTGAGGCGGCCAGCAAAAGTGTGAATGGCAGCAGAAACCAATTTCCCCAGGGAGACATGACAATCAATCTCTCTGAAATCTTGCCAACACCCTTCCCAGCTCCCATGGACGACACTCCACTTCAGCTCAATGTTACGGCGCCTGAAGACAACAACTCTTCTGTTTACCATGTCATGTCGGACAAGCTGCTGGCGGATCACTCCATTATCGACCAAGAGTTTGGTGTTGATGACTCTAAATTCTATTCCGAGTTGGAGGATTTGATTGCCAGCCCACCTGATTATTGAGCCAACTGGAATTGTATTACAGGCCATGGCTCTTTTCCTCTTTCAATCGTGTGGAGATATCGAGGGGTCTCCTATCGATCTACTTCAATTTTCTTTTTCGTCTTTTATAATGTTGTGTGCTCCTTTATCTATCTTGTAAAAATCGGCTTTTGTAAACAAAATAAAAAAAAAGTTCAATTCACTAAACAAATATGAAAACCTCATTAATCCATTTAGTAAACGAAAGAATGTTGTTGTTGTTTTTTTTTTTTTACTTTTTTCTCAGTGACATGAATATTGGAGCACCCTCTAAAAACAAAACAAAGACACTAATGAACAAAATCTAAAGCACTCCTATATATTTATTGATATGGTTGGTGGTTCTCTTGTCTAGCTAGGTGCGAGATGTGACTTAAAGTGGGTTTTATTATTTTTTTTAACAGAAACGAATCAAAAGATATTACAACAGATAACATAATAATACTATAAACCCAATACCAGCAGGAAGGTGCGAGAGAGATGTGACTTAAAGTTGGTTTTAGAGTGTGGAAATGGGAATGAGCTAGCTGTTGACTAGTGACAAATCTAGACCCTGCTACCACTTTCTAACCAACTGGAGCGTCCGAAACTAAAGACAACAAATTATTTTATTGTATTTGTGTTGTAGGAATTTGTAACATTTTGTTGAAATTGTTGTCACCAAACAAGGAAACAGCTTGTGCGCGTTAGCAACTTCCGAGGTTCAATCTGCTTGAAAAATACACTTTCTCCTCTCTATTCTTTAATATTTACCTAAAAAAATTTACATTTTATAGTCTAATTATTATTATTTTAAGAAAGTTACAGGAAAAAAAAAAAAACAAGAGCAAAACATAAAACTAAAAGGGGTGAATCGGCTATTGTCAGGGTTTGATTTATTGTAAATAACGGTTGGTTTGGTGGGTTTTATGTAATCGTCTACTGTACGTGTTGTGAAAATCCAAGTCTGGTTTGTGATGTAATATTTCTTCGATCATTTCAGCGACACGTGCCCTTATATATATATATACTAGAGTAGATATACCTACCTTAGATTGGATTAGAAATGCTCAAGTCTTTTGACAAATAATAGTTAGTTGATTATTTTTAGTACTATCTTCACTAGAAAGATCTTGTAAATCCATCTGACCCTGGTGCTCAAAATCGCGCCACATCTCTTGTCCAGGTGCGAGATGTGACTTAAAGTGAGTTTTATTTTATTTTTGACTTCTAATCAAAAGAGGTTACAACAAATAACATAATCTAGAAAACCCAATACAAGCAAAATGAGTTTTTGATTGTTGCCTTTTTAAGAAGCAAATTAAGAGCTTAAAGTTGGTTTAGGGTGAAGCTTGATGTTTTGCATGGTAAAGCTTTTGCAGCTCTTTTCGCTGTTTGTTTAACTGTCTCTTTGAGTCTTAGATGTCTATCTTTGGAAGATTGTGGTATTGGCTATGAACAACCCGCCTCTTTTTCATTCTTGGTTTTTTGCTAATTGTATTTCAAATATTAGTTTAACCTTATCTTTTTTTTTTAAATTAGAGTGCTTTAAAAATCTCTCGATGTTTCAACTTTGGGGCACATGTTTAGTTAAATGAGCTGCTTCCAATCATGTTTTTGAAAGCATTTCCACAGAGTCTCCTATTCTCTCTTTCATTCGGACCATGAATGAAAATGACCCTCTCTTAGAACCTTTTTCCCTCATTCAATTAAAAAAACAACAAAATAGAACTTAAAGCTGGTTTTAGAGTGTGTGGAAATGAGCTCTTGACTAGTGACAAATCTAGACCCTGCTGAGTGCTGGCATTTTCTAATTACCACGAAACTAAAGACAACAAATTATTTATTGTATTTATGTTGCATACTATGGCATCTTGAAAGTTGAAACATAATTTATTGTAGGAAAGTAGGAATCTGTAACATTTTGTTAAAATTGTTGGCACCAAACAAGAAAAGAGCAACTTCCGAGGTTCACCTGCTTGAAAATAAAACTTTCTAGTTTCTCCCCATAAGAAGCTTGCATGATAAGAGCATACTCTCTATTCTTTACTTTTTATAATTTAACTATCACCTATGCGATCTAAACATTAGAGTCCAAATTACAAATATGATGAAACTTCACAAAAATAAAAGGCATTTTCCCCTTATAAAATTTAATTAAATTTTAGCTAAAAGTAGATTTTAAAAAACACATTAAAGCATGGTGACGGAGCACCTTGGCCTCGTCGAAACAGAATCCTCTTCATTTCAAATCAACTGAATAATATCTAGTTAGTTATAGTGGAATTATATTTTGTTATTTTTATTTTTTATGAACAACTTCAAGTCAATCTTACTGCATTATTATCGGATTGAGCAGAAGCATGCCTCATCAATTTTTTTTTTGGTAAAGTCCACTTTAACTCCCTTAAACTACCACCCTAGTGATAATCTACCCCCTAAATTATCAATTGTGACAATTTACCTCCCAAACTACCAAAATAATGGCAATGTACCCCTAATTTTAACAAAATAATGAAATTACCCTTACTAAAATAAAAACAAAAATACTAAATTTTTTTTTTTTTTCTTCAAAATTTTAAGGATATTTTTGTCTTATTGAAAATTTTGTAGGAGTAATTTTGTCATTTTGTTAGTATTAAGGAATACATTGTCATTGTTTTAATAATTTTGGGGATAAATTGTCGCAATTGATAGTTTAGAGGGTAGATTATCATTGAGAGTGATAGTATGATAAGTTAACTGGACTTTCCTTCTTTTTTTTTCTTTTTTCTTTTTTTTCCTATTTTATAGACAAATTCAAGCCAATCTTACTATCTTACTGCATTATTGTCGAATCATCAGAAGCACAGTTTTTGATGCATAGGGGCATTGAATACCGAGATAGCTTCAAATTTGAGAGATGAAATCTTGTTTTGTTTCTAAAGCCTGCTGACTTTGCCTTACAAAAATTGTTGGGTGGGCCAAACACAAAACTTTGCAGGGAGTCAGGGACCTTCATATAAAAGTATAAAACTGCTATAGTTAGAAGAAGCTCAAAAAAAAAAAAAAATTATGGCTTGCCAGACGGCCCCCTTACCTTGCAACGTGGGTCCCCCCCGGGTCCAAAGCCAGACTAAAAGTAAAAGATAAAAGGAGATAACGTGGGTCCGCCACTAGATTGAATGCGATATTTTTCACGTACAACTCCTCCAACTATTGTCCTTTATGCAAAATGCCTTGGATTCTCTACAATATCAAGCTGAATTTTTCAAATATGGTTGATCCGATAAATGTGATTGGCTCTCCTACTTTGGTTGATTGGATAAATGTGATTCTCTCTCCTAGTTTGTCTCTAGCCATCCCAGCTGCTGAGCATCATAAATTCCAAAGTTTTGCTTCAGTAGAGTAGAGTGTGATCTCTTATGGTCCTACCGAATTAAAGCCTTTCATGATGGCAAAAATGTTGCTGCTCGTACTATTTCTGCCCATATCAACAAAAGTGCTTTGGAGCATTTTCATGCATGGAAAAATCAATCTTCTTTCATAGAAGAATCATGGATCCCTCCTCCTATGATTGGTTCAAAATAAATTTTGATTTAGAGATACTTTTTCTGTTCAAGTAGCGGTGGCTCTATTCTTCAGATGATTTCTCAAGTCAGTTTGACCTGTTTGCCTATTTATGGAGAAACCCTTCCAGTTTAATTGGCAGTATCTTTAGCGGCTTCGCTCCATCATGGTAAATTTTTTTGGAAGGTGATTCACAAGTTATTCTGGCTTCTCAGCAGCCCAGCATTTCTCAAAATTGGCAAATTTCCTCTATTATCTCAAATACTATCGACTCTATCATAGCATCTTCATTTTGGAAAACTAAGGTCACCCTTCTACGCCGATTATGCGGCACGTTATGCCACAGCTAAAAAATTCTCTACCTGCATTCCCTGTTACGCCTTTCCTTCTCTCTCGGTTCCTAATTACTAGTGGAAAGGATCCTCCGGTCTCTATCGCTTTCTTAATTTGTTTTTGTTCAGTTTTTTCGGTTCCTCTGTTGTTTGTTGTTTTCTGCTGTACTCAAAAAAAAAAAAAAAAATCTAGACGCAAATAGAAAAAATGGGTTCCCTCAATCTGATTCTGTACATTAAGGCATCTTATGTGAGAGTCTATCCCAGCTCCCCCCCTATCAAACTCCTACTTATCTTCAATGAACGCCTTATTTAGAACTTGTTGGAGTTCCATATACCTTTGTTTCTTCAAGTGTCTCTCCTCTGGACTGTCATTCCCCAATTATACTCGTTGCGATATCTCGTCAGCATCCATTATCTTATTAAGGACTTCCAAGTTCCACTGCTCGTATTAAAGAAGAGAAAATTAGGCACAATAAACAATGTAATTTTCTGCTTCCATATACTTTAGAGGATTGCAATGAATATACAACTTCTATGAGATTCATCTTTAAAGACAAAAATGAAAATGAAAAAGAAATCTCAATTAAGATGATGTTGTATTGGTTCTCTGTATTTGGTTTAGCAAAAAATAAATATTAGGTACTTCTTCTTTTGTGAGGGAAGATTAGGAAACCATAGCATCCTTAATTTCAGAAATTGATTCCTAAAGACGAAATTTAAATTAGATTAGAAATTTTGTAAGAAACATTATAATTAATGACATAAAGCTAACAATCTCACAAATTAATTTCAAATGTAACTAGAAAATATAACAATCAACTTGGGCATTGCAACTTTTGCTTCCATGGGGATGAATAGAAGTTTTGCCAGTCCCACTGTCAAGAATTAATCAATAAATAGCATAATCATGATAAACTGTTTCAAACAACAGATTATGGATTTAACCAAGAGCCTCTTTATAATAACCAGAACACTGTAATGCTTCAAGGGATCATTAGCTAATAGGTAGCTCTAAATAAAAAGAAAAAGAAAATCTCATTCTTTGGTATCATGATAGTAAATATACAAACAATCCTCCAAATTTTCTATTGAACAATCCTCCAAATTTTCTGCTTCCATATCCTCCAAAGAAACACACCCATGTATAAGCACCTGGATACCAGTTATTGCATCCCTAAAAAATTTAATGGTTATACATATCACAAGGTCAATATGAAAAATGCTCTGCCTCCTTCGAATCATACTATAAGTACCTAGCTAGTGGTATCTTATACTCTAAAGATAACACATACTTGTAACTATCATCACACAATGCCTTTAAGTACATTAAAATTAAGCATTTCTTTCCAACAGAAAGACATGTTTTCTTAAATCATTTAAACGTAATACCAATAAACTTTTGATGAAAGAGTCATCAAGACCAACATGGAATAGCATAAGATGCCACAATATGTGGAGAAGTATATATTTTTTTGATAAGTAATATGTGGAGAAGTATATATATAATACCAAGAAACAAGAAAAAGCAACTATGTCTTTCACATATATACTTCCAGAGGAATAAAAATGGTTTAACGGCCTACAGAAAAAGGTTAACCGAAAGACTATGTTGGCAAAAAACATGGAAATATTTTAGTGCAATAACTCTGTCCTGCTAATGCTCTGAAAATTAATATTATCAAAGTGTAGAAGTTTCCTTTCAAAGATTATCAAGATGGAGAAGCAGTAGCCAAGTGCTGATACATATTACCTTACCCAAACCTGGCAGAGAAAAATAATTGTAAATTACTACTCCCATTGGAGTTGAAAACAGGGGAATTGTCCTCTCATTCATGTCAAGAAAATTTTATTCTCTATCTAAACAACCAGAACTCTGCCTCAGCTAACTGATAGGAATCAAGATTTATTATCGACTGTGAATGGCTGGTTGGATGATTACGATATTGCTTAAAGACTAGTACATGCATTTTATGCCCCGCCACCCAGTAAAAGCCTTTTAAAAAAACTATCTTTTTGTGCTCATTATTACCATCTCGTAGAGGCTACGGAAAATTGTCTTGCAAACTTAGAATAGATCAGCTGCAACCGCAGCAATGTGTCGAATGTATCACATTCAAATATTCGCATTTGACGCCTCCGCTTGTCGGCGGTGGTGATTGGTCACCGCCGTTGAAGTTGAAGTTGGTCTCACCTGGCAGGAACCAAACCGCCGTTGTCGGAGCCCAACCGCCGGATCTGTTGAGAGCGCTGGAGCCGGAGTCAAATCGCCGGCGTTTGCTGAGCAAGAAAACCCCCACCGGAGACAACCCCGCCGGCGTGCGTCTTCGTCGTCACCGTCACCAGATAATAGTGCTCAGAGCACTGGAGAGAGAGCGAGAGGGAGAGATGGAGAGATGCGTCTGAGAAAGAAAGAAAGAAAGAGGGAGAGAGAGAGAGAGAGAGAGAGAGAGGGAGTGAGGGAGAGAACCGGTTGATGACGGAGAAAGGGAGAGAAGCGGCTGGAGAAAAAGAGAAGGAACCGGCCTAGCATATTTTTTTAGTCTCCATTTTGTTTTTTTTTTTTTAATAATAAATGGGCTGATGTCAGCAACTCCGGATTTCCCCCGGATTTTTTCCTTGGGCGCCAAGCATTACTTGCAAAGGGCAGTCGAACGCTTGGATGGATTTAAGCATGACGCGTGGCGTCCATGCAGATGAGGAACCGACAAAAGCCCGAGACCGAGTAACCGCATCATCTTGACCGTTCCAAATTGTCACGAGAAGATCCAACGCCCCAAATCCTTACTTGCTTCCGTGGAGATAAAATCAAAAGAATGAAGTTGAACGCCAGGCGTTGTTCCACGCAATGACGATTAATTATCGCCGGCGCCGCAACCGCTCAAATTCACGGTCGATCGTCATCATTAAAGACAATTAAGTTGTTTTTAATGGGAATTGGAACACGTATCTCATGACATTAAAAAAAAAAAAAAAAACACATATCTTAATTTTAACAAATTTAATTTTAATTAAAACTAAGATCTCTCTTAGTATTTCTTAACCTAATGATAAAGTATATAATAAAAGTAATTTATATATTATATTTTTATCTCAGAATAATTTTATAAAGCTTATATGATAATTTTAACCAATTTTATTTAATTTTTTAGTATTATATTTTTTTTTATTAATTCTAATAAATTTAATTATGTGATATAAAGTTTTGTCACTAATGACCAAATTTTTTGTAATGGCGACTTTCTTAACCTTTGCACATTAACACTAATTGAAAACTTGAGTGGAATTTAAATTTTGTTAAAGTATTATTTAAATGATTAAATTTATCAATTTTTTATTAAATTAAAATTTAAAAAACTACAATTTACTTATTATTTTTATTAAATATTTTACTTGCTAAATCTTATTTATTAAGAGAGAATTTGAACTCTTAATTAAAAGGTATTAATATATTAATTAAATAATTAAATATACTATTTTTTATAAAATTTAAAATAATCGATGATTTAACTACTTTTTCATCACAAGACGAGAATAAATATGGCAAAATAATGTAGATGTTATATAATAAATAATTTTCTTTTAGTGAAATATTTGATTTATCACAAATATAAATGTGACTAATGTCAGGAAATAAATTACGTAAATCAAAACCCTAGGAACAAATTCATACCTCGTAGTCTATGCACAACGCTTGTAAACAATCAGAAAGGAAAGTAAAAAAATCCAACGGGTACGATTCCATCACGAGATTAAAGGCCTTTACGAGAATAGATGGGTCCCAAGGCCATGGTTAGACAGTCCCCTATTTTTGCTTGGAGATCCTGGCGCTGCACAAATATAATAAAGAAAAGAAAGAGGGGTCATTTAGAAGTTTCTAGAAAGTTGAGGGGCTCGGATTAGGTGGGGACAGGAGGTCCGGTCCACATAATAGCTACAAATGGCAAAAACTTCAAAAGCAGTGAAACGTGGCGATCCACCCACTTCCTCAAAATAGACTCATACGCCAAGAGGCAGCACTCTCTCGCCTTTCTGACAAATCGGTCGCTCTCTGTCACTGTAAAAACAATCTCTCTCTCTCTCTCTCACAGAGCGAACGCCATTTTTGGCAGACTGATGATAATGGTCACTGAAAGCGAAGGTGAGGGTGGGAAGAAGCCAATGAAAGAACAAGTCACAGTAAAAGTAGAAGTAGTAGAAGAAGAAGAGGAGGAAGAGGAAGAAAGAACGGCGCCGTTTGATGGTAGGTCCTCTTCTTCATCTTCATCCACCGCACCGAGAAACCAGGCCTGTGAATCAAATGACACCGTTGAGGCCATCCAGGTGGCACATATAAAAGAAGAAGAAGAGGATGAAGTGGGTGCTGAAGAGATTGGAAATGGTTCTGGTGGCGGTGGCGGTGGTGGGAATGGACCTTCGTCTTCGTCGTCTTCGGAGGCGGTGCCGAAGCCGATGGAGGGGCTGCAAGAGCCGGGTCCGGCGCCGTTTCTGAAGAAGATATTCGAGATGGTTGAGGACCCGGAGACCGATAGAGTGGTGTCGTGGAGTGAGACCCGGGACAGCTTCACGGTGTGGGACGAGCATGTGTTCGCTCAAGAGCTGCTTCCTCAGTATTTCAAGCACAGGAACTTCTCCAGCTTCATTCGACAGCTCAATACTTATGTGAGTAATGTTTTCTAAAACCAAGTTTTGATTTTTTTTCTTCTTTAATGAAACGATTTCAACAGGGTTTGTTGGTTTCTGTAATGGTTGTCCTTGCTGAACTTTTGAAGTCGGTTGGTTGGTGTTAAATCACCATTTATTCTGGGCTTTTAAACCTTGAAATAATGTTAAATGGAATTTTAATTTGATAATTTGTAATGTATATTCTAACCATTGAATGGTTTTCTTATTGGAATACGTGGTAAAATTGCTTTAAAGTTTTTATATTTCTTTGCGTAGGCTTGGAAGATTGTGTCATTGGTTCCTTGCTAGAAATTTTGAAGTTTACTGTGCTTACAAGTTTGCTCTTTGTTGTGTTAATGTTGATGGGGTTTTGGTGGTGTGAAATGGGTGAAGGGTTTCAAGAAGATTGACACGGACAAATGGAAGTTTGCAAACGAAGGGTTCAAGAGGGGGAAGAAGCATTTGCTGAAGAACATCAAGAGGAGAAGCCGGTTCAGCAAGCAGCAGCAAGGAGTGGTGAGTGTCAATTTGACAAAACCGGCCGGGTTGGAGGCAGAGCTTGAGAGTCTGAAGAAGGATCACAATGTGTTGAAAGTGGAAATCCTGAAGCTGAGACAGCAGCAAGAGGACTCACAGAATCAGATGACTGCCGTCGAAGATCGCATTCGAGGCGCAGAATGTCGGCATCAACAGATGCTTCTTTTCCTCACCAAAGTCGTCAAAAGCCCCAGCTGTGTGCAGCAATTAATCCAGAAGAGAAAGCAGAAGAGAGAGCTTGATGGGGTTGAGTATGGCAAGAGACGTAGATTGCCTCATGAGGCCATTGACACCACCAAAACTGTGAATGGCAGAAGCCAATTACCTCACGGAGAGATGACAATCAACCTATCCGATCTCTCTGAAATCTTGCAAGAGGCGGCGGATATCCGCCCGATACAAACACCCTTTCCAGCTCCCATGGACGACGTGCTGTGCAGTCCTCTGCAGGATCGGAAGGTCAATGTGATGCCTGAAGTCGGCACTAGCCCAGACATGCCGTCTGTTTACCATGTCATGTCGGAGAAACTGCTGGCGGACAACTCCATTATCGACGAAGAGTTGGCTCTGAATGACTCTAAATTCTATTCGGAGTTGGAGGATTTGATTGCCAAGCCACCAGATTACTGGGGTGGATTTGTGAGTGGACTGGTGGAGCCAACTAGTTGTATTGGGGCGATGCTTTGATCAGTTTTGTGATAATATTATATATACAGGTACATAGGCAGGCTGCAGGAGTATGTTTAATTAGAGGCCATTGCTGCTTCAATCGCGAAGAGGAGCTCAAGGATAAAGACGGGTCTCCTAATCCATTGAGCACAGAGGCGGCAGTGGCATGATCGTTTATCACACATGTTCATATTTTCTATCTACTTTTTTTTTTTTTTTTTAATATGTTGTTTGCTCCTTTTTCTTGTAAAAATTCTTACTGCTGAACCACGATTGCACAGCTTGGTCTGACTTATAACATAAATACCTTAGATTGGATGCATGGTGTTAGAAGCTTCCTGTTAAATTATTAAATTTATTAATTTCTTTCTGTGTAATTTTTTGGGATAAATGTTAATTTGACACAGTATAGAGCTGAAATTATGAGTTCCAATCTCGGTTTTATAATTTATTATTTATTTTCATTTAAAATAGTATTTAGCAGAGGTTTTAATGAAGTAATGTTATTTAGTAGATTTTTATGTTTAGTTGAAATCATGTATCAGTAAAATTTATTATTATTATTTTTTCTTTTAAAGAGTTAATCTAATGACTAAACAGTGTAAGATGAGAAGTTTATTTTCACCAAAAAGGAGTCCCTTGCTTTGATAATTAGGGGCACCAACGTCACTCCTGTGGCTATTGTGATGCTACATATGCAATATTGGATTAAAGACGCTTACCTGCTTAAGTCTGTTGACAAATAATATTCACTTAATTATTTTTAGGAAAATTACGCTTACCTCTAAATCTATAACCTAATATGCAATATTCCAATCCACTACTTAATTTGCAATGTCAGCTGAATCCGTGAGCTATTCTTGATAAAAGTCATTTGTTACTGTTTATGATCATTTTTCAAAAAAATCAACATCAAAACATTTTAACTTTTTTTACTTTTTATATCATATTATTCACTTTTTATTATTATTCAAATTAAAAAAAAAAAACTACAAAACAATTTTTTTTTACTTTTTTATACTTAATATTCTTTTTTCTTTTTTTTTTTTCACATAAATCTCCATTAACTACGGTGGGTAAGGAAAAAACTTCGCCAAACAAAGCCTATCTTCACCAGAAAGTTCAAGCAAATCCATCTGTGCTCAAAATGGCGCCACGTTTGGCGACAAAAGCACTCCTGTATTTGATATAGTTGGTGGGTCTCTTGGTAAAGTGCAAGATGTGACTTAAAGTGGGATTTAGATTGTTGCCTAAAGAAGCAAATACGGGCTTAAAGAAAAGTCTGGAAATGAGCTCTTTGACTAGTGCCAAATCTAGACCTTGCTGGAACTTTTCTAACCAACAATAAGCAGACCAAAAGATAAAGGAGATTGATCTCTCCTAAAAATTCTAGACTCGAATAGAAAAAAATTGGTACCCACGTTACATTCAAAGCCAAATTACATATAATTCGGAATCTTAATCCTGTGCAATAAGACAGTCCATATGAAAGTTTGTCCAAGCCCCATCTATTCGGGCAAGTGCTCGGACAAGCTCTCGTATGGGGCTGCCTTACGTGATCACGTCCCATCGCAATACTGAAAGAAAAAAGCAAAGAAGGAAGAAGGCAAGCCATGTCATCACTCCAAATCTGTAATGCAATTAAGATAAGTAGATAACAATGATAACAATCACAGTCCCCCTCTGCCTATAATCAATTTAATACATACACATATGACACAGAAACGAGGGGAAAAAAAAAAAAAAAAGGAGATGAGAAACCAAGAAGAAAAAAGAGGTATTTTGCATCTTTTTATCTGACTATTTATTTGTTGATGGTGTGCTTACCATTAGGCTTCACCATCCCTCTGGATGTGGAAGATGCCGAGGATGACATAGCACACCTACCAAACTCCTGCTTATCTTCATTGAACGCCTTATTTAGAACTTCTTGGAGTTCCATATACCTTTGTTTCTTCAAGTGTCTCTCCTCTGCACTGTCATTCCCCAAGTATGCCAGTTGTGATATATCGTCAGCATCCATTATCTTATTAAGGACTTCTGAGCAACGAGGGAAGAAGCGTTTTCCAAGCTCCACTGCTCATATTAAGGAAGAGAAAATCAGGCACATTAAGCAATATAATTTTTCTGCTTCCATATACCTTAAGAGACTCGACAAGAGGTTATCCCTTGTATGAAGGACAGAAAAAAGGATAGCAATGAATATAAAACTTCTATGAGATTCATCTTTAAAGACAAAAATGAAAATGAAAAAAGAAATCTCAAGATATTGGTTCTCTGCCATCGTTCAGAAGTGGCATGTATTTGGTTTAGCAAAAAATAAAAATTAGGTACTTCTTTTGTGAGGGAAGATTAGGAAACCATAGCATCCTTTAAGAAATTGATTCCTAAAGGCGAAATTTAAATTAGATTAGAAATTTTGTAAGAAACATTATAATTAATGACAGAAAGCTAACAATCTCACAAATTTATTTCAAATATAACATCTAGAAAATATAAATCTTGTAAAGTTCCAATATGAAAGGGCACATCAGCCTAGAAAACCCGTCCATCCAGGTGAGTTTTTGCAAGGGCTGATTTAACAAATCTTTTGATGTTAAAATGAAACAAAAGATATAATTATTGGAGGTGCATGTATTTATGTGAGGAACCATTACCAGTTTTAGAGAGTGCTCTCATCCTATGCAGATGCTCCTCTTGGATTCTGAAAGGCGCCTCATTTAAGTCAACAGTTGTTCTCTGGGCGTTACTCTTAGACTTCATGCCCAATGGAAACTCAGAAGTGCCATCAACTTGGGCAATATCCATTGCAACTTTTGCTTCCATGGGGAATAGAAGTTTTGCCAGTCCAACTGTTAAGAATTAATCAATAAATACCATAATCATGATAAACTGCTTCAAACAACAGATTATGGATTTAACCAAGAGCCTCTTTATAACAACCAGAATACTGTAATGATTCAAGGGATCATTCGCTACTAGGTAGCTCTAAATAAAAAGAAGAAAAAAAAAATCTCAGTCTCTGGTGTCATGATAGTAAATATACGAACAATCCTCCAAATTTTCTATTGAAATTCTAATATCTTTCAGCTAGCCTGGGGTGAAGACAACAAAAATAGTACAGGAATGGTGGTAATATTTTGCCTTACTTCAACTAGCAGATTTATCACAAAGAAATAGGAAGGTGATAAATGGAATGAAGGAAGCAAAGAATTGGGATGAAGGCAAGAATCCCTAAACAGCAGCTGCATGTTCTTCAAAAGAAACACACCCTTGTATAAGCACCTGGATACCAGTTATTGCATCCCTAAAAAATCCAATGGTTATACATATCACAAGCTCAATATGACAAATGCTCTGCCTCCTTCAAATCACACTACAAGTAACTAGTTGTATCTTATACTATAAAGATAACACATACGGGTGACTATCATCACACAATGCCGTTAAGTACATTAAAATTAAGCATTTCTTTCTAACAGAAAGACATGGTTTCTTAAATCATTTAAACGTAATACCAATAAACTGTTGATGAAAGAGTCATCAAGACCAACATAAAATAGCATAAGATGCATATGTGGAGAACTATTTAATACCAAGAAACAGGAAAAAACAACAACTATGTCTTTCACATATAATTTCGAAAGGAATAAAAAAGGTTTAACGGGCTACAGAAAAAGGTTTAACAGAAAGACTATGTTAGCACAAAACATGGAAATATTTTAGTGCCATAACTCTGTCCTGTTAATGCTCTGAAAATAATTATTATCAAGTGTAAGAGTTTACTTTCAAAGATTATCAAGATGGAGAAGCAGTAGCCAATTCCTGATACATATTACCTTAACCAAACCTGGCAGAGAAAAATAATAGTAAATTACTACTCCCATTGGAGTTGAAAACAAGGGAAGTCCTCCCATTCATGTCAAGAAAATTTTATTCTCTATCTAAACAACCAGAACTCTGCTTCAGCTAACTGATAGGAATCAAGATTTATTATTGACTGTGAATGGCTGGTTGGACGATTACGATGTTTAAAGAGTACATGCATTTTATGCCCCCCAGTAAAAGCCTTTAAAAAACTATCTTTTTTATGCTCATTACTACCATCTCGTAGAGGCTACGGAAAATTGTCTTGCAAACTTATAATAGATCAGCTGGAACTGCAACAATGTGTCTGATGTATCACATGCAAAACCAAGGGATATAAAAACACCAAGCTTCTTGACGATTTTCTAGAACAAAGAAAGGAAGTTCAAACTAAAAAGAAGAAATGAAAGTATAAAAGACACCAAGTTAAATCTTCTATGCTGAACTGTAGATATATTTGAAGAAAAAAGACTATGAACAGCTAAGGAACACAAATGACAATAAAGCAGAAATTTGGACCAAATGGGCAACTAACCTCTATTTTCAAGGTACAACAATTTCATACGGAGATCATCGCCAGCCATAGCAAGAGAATGAGAAGCCTCTCCTAGCAATGGATCTCTTCTTTCTGCTTGCTCCAATATCTCTATACATAACCGATCCTTGGGAGAAGCTTTTCCTTGCTCAGTGGACTTATAATAGTCCATGGCCTTTGTGAGCCGCTTTGAGATCTGAATTGCTTTTCTACCATCCGATGTAAGATCCGTTGGTCTGGCTCCCTTTGTTAGGAGGGATACTATGATCTTAGGTTCTTTCCTCATCGCAGCAACATGCAACACGGTGTAGCCCCTCAAATTCCTATGGTTAACATCAGCAAGAGCAAAATCAAGAAGCTCGGTTGTGGTCTTTGCATCACAGTATGCCACCGCATAGTGGAGAGCAAATGCATCATCTAGATTAGTATGACCCTCTTTTAGTAGCATTCTGACTAATTCAACGTCATCCGAGTCCAGGGCCCTATGTATTCTCTTTACATGTTTATCTGGAAAACTATTGCTTTCAAGCGTGTACAAGCCAAGTTCCTTTCGTGAATCCATGATTTGTTTGACAATATGTTGGGGAAGGGCTTTATCAAGAGTAACAATGTCAACATCAGATTTGACAATAATCTCAATACACCCTGCCAGCAATCTTTCACATGCTTTACCACACATGTTTGCAACAGATAGAACCACCAAAATGTCATCTATTGCAACCTTTTCAAGAATGCCTAGTAGTTGCCTCTACAATCAAAGACAAGTTAACAAAATATTCAGAAAAGAATCAAAACATAATACCCATAGGGATAAAAAATGCGGAAAACTGAAGCAGCAATTATTTCCTATTAGCAGTAACTATAAGCATAACCTAACCATGTCTCATGTTATAAAAGTGATAAGAATCTAGAACATTCAAATTTATAGTTGTAATGTTAAAAGTAATAAGGAAACGGAATAAATTTACTAGATGCATCAATCTGAGGGAAGAGAAAGTCCAAAAGCGAGGTGCTACCTGCATTAAAACAACACACAAGAGAACCCAACAATATAACCGAGACAATTGGGGCATGAGTTAGTAAGAACTTGGCGGCCCTTTTTGGTGGGAACATGATCACCAATAAGAGAATTCTAGGTATGTATATCACATTTATGCCAAAGTCATAGCACAGGACACAGACCCAACAACAACAACATCACCGCCCAGCCATACCTTGATTAAGCTGAATGCTTCACAGTCCATTAGTCTAAAAGCCATAAACAATCCTCTCAGAAATGGCTTGCTAGCAATTTTCGCATTCAGCTAATTACTAATCGGTGGCTCTACATGTTTCAAGGATTTCAGACAAATATCAGTCTTTTCATTAATCCCACAATTCTAAGAAATTGAAGGCTTTCAACCTGGGGTGCTATGTGAAACATTCAAATAAACTATTTGGTTAAAATTCCTGCTTTGATCACAAATATTCAAGCTGTTAGCGTGTGCTAGTGCTACTCTTACCTGATAAAGAGCTATCAGCTCAGAAATCTGGAATGTGAACGAGGCATAGAGCACCTCGACCATGAAATCCACGGCGGGCCTGCATGCCTCGTGGGGGCAATCTTCGTCAACGCAAACGCATACATCTTTAGGCAGAGGCTTCACCTTGCCACTGTACAGATAAGCCAAGACCGCCTCTAGCGCATCGAACCCGACCTCGTAATCTCTCGCTAGCTCCTTAAGTTCGAACTCGCCGCATTTCGCCGCCGGAGAGGAACCGGAGAACAAGCTCTTGAAGAAAGGACTCCTCGCCGCGAGAATGCAACGGTGTATTGGGACTTCGCGGCCATTAGTAGTAGTACTACTGAGGACGATCTTGGCGTCGGCGAAGTGGTCCGAGCCGGGCGAGACGAAGATCGATTCGAGATTCTCAGAGAGTCGGCGAAGGGCAGAGATATCCGGAGCCGGTGATGGCTCGGAGGAGAGGGTTTCGGCGTTAGTCGCCACGGAGCATATGCTGCTGCTATTGCTGAGTTCGTTCGAATCCGAGAAACCGAATCTATTATCCATCACACATACAGAGACAGAGAGAGACTATGTGAAATGGAAAGGCATTGATATTGATAGAGAGAGATCTTTGGATAAACGAAAAGTGGGAGAATCAGAGTGATTGATTTGCAGGGAAATAGAGGGAATCTAGACTATGTTTGGCGTCTGAGACGAAAAGCCATGAATTTTTGGCGTGAATTTGCAGAGAGCGAGAGAGAAAGTCAGAAGCGAGAGTCGGCTGAGAGAAGATGGGTGACGAAGTGAAAATTAGTTGGAGACTTTTGTATGTAAAATATACGACTTGCCGTTTTTGTGTCATATTCCAAAATCCAATGTAAGGTCAGAAAAACTGGGATTTTCGTCCGTACATCACTAATCAGGACCGTTATTTTGCTTCAACTCTCAAAAAAATGAGTAAATTTGGAAGAAATAATATCTTCTTTTTTTCATAATATTGTTTCATAAGTTTAATTCTACTTATGGATGATTTTTGATTTTGAATTGTTCATTAAAAGATTATGATTAAATGAACGGTCTAAATCATAACAACAAAATAAAAATGGCGGTGAAAACTAGCTTAGGAGTGATCGCGACCACCTTCCAATCAGTGATGGAGGTAGAGATTTGTATGGGTAGGAGCTATGAGCCAAAAAAAAAAAAAAAAATAGTGGGTTGGTGACAATGGGCAAAAAAAAAAATTATAAGGTAAAATTTATTTTTTTAACCTTAAAAAAGTAATAAAAAATTCCTTGTGTTCCCCCCCTCCCCCCCTATATTCTTCCGTCCCTACATTCAATGGCTCTAAAGGTGGTGTGACTATCTCGGAACCACCATTTCGAGGTAGTGGCGATCTCAAAATTAGGAGTGTTTATGCGATTTTTATTAATCACTTTAACTGCTAATTGCACTAACCACTTTTAAAAGCAGTTAGTGGTTAGTGGGTTTTTGAAAACCACTAACCGCTATATATATACATAAATGCAAAATAAGCCCAAAACTGAAAATTGGACCAAAATGCAAAAAAAAATAAAAAAAAAAAAAAATAAAGTGAACCCAAAAAAGCTTAATTTTCGAATTTGGCTAAAAAAGAAAGCTCAAAAAAGCAGTTAACGGAAGCGGTTTAGTAAAATGTACTAACCGCTTAAAATGTTACAATTAGCAGTTTTAACCATTAACCGCATAATCACCCTTCCTCAAAATCCACCATACCACCACTTAAAAAATAAAAAAAATAAATAAATCTTTAATTTCTTATTTGATCTGGAATTTCATTTATGATGGACGGTCCAAAATAAAATATCACGGTAGAGGATGAGACTTTTATCCAAAAGCTATGGCCCACTAACCTTGACCCTGTTCTGCCGGGACGTCACTTTACCCGGCTAGCACCAGATGGAGAAAAAAATAATAATATACTTCTTAAATCCGACGTGTCGTAAAACGGTTATAAGTGAGAGGGCCTGTAGCTGAATTCCCGTCGAAGCCGTTTTCGCTTTTTGTCATTGCCTTCACCCAGTTATCGTTGTCAATTTGCCATCCCATTTCCCGGCCTACCAAGCAGGAGACGTATAGATAAATAGATCAAAGGAAATTACTCTTTTAACTTCTTAATTTTTTTTACCTTCCAGAAGTTTGAAAATAAATAAAACAGTTTTTCTTTTAATTTCCGTCAAATAATTTACCTTTTTAAAATCGTAAACTATTTTTTGACTTTTGAACTTCTCGTTCTCAAATTATCAGACCTCCACCAAAAGTTGACAACGGTCGCTCATTTCCGAAGAAGCAATACATTGAAAAACATTTTCAAGAGAAAAATAATTGTTTTAGAACTCCAATTAGACCATGAAATAACTTTTTCATGTTCTTTCAAATAATCATTGAGGTCCAGCAAAGTTGGAAACAACAAATCTATTTATAATAAACAGATTCATTTTGCAAGTTGGTGGGTAGTTATAAGGGAAAAAATCTAAGAGGTTAATCATTAATGGCCCTTTCATTAACCGTCACCTAACACATTTGTTTTCTCTTTTATTTTAATAATATGCTCTAAACAAATTGAATATTAATATGGCTGCAACTTGCAAGTGGAAAATACTTGAAATTTCACGTATTCTTTTTTATAATAAAATATGAGTAGATAAACTTAGAGACGAGTTAGGAAATTTAAAGTAATCTACTTTAAAAGTACGTACGTATTTGAAAGTGACTGCCGGTTGCAACTTGCAAAACTAACCACGCATGCGTGGAGTGGTTTATCTATCTTCTATTTAATGCATGTTTGGAATTTTGTTTGGAATTTTGTTTGAGATGAATGAGAGAGTATCTAATTAGTTATATTTGATGGGTATTTTTATTTTTTTAGTTTTTGATTAGACAAAAACACTCCTCCAATATAATTAACTGAATATTTTTCACGTTCATTTGAACCAGAGAGGATCCTAATTCGATATTCCCACCATCTTGAAGGAAGCCAAAAAAATCCTTTTGGGCCCACAAAGATGCCTTGAGAGTTGAGATTGACCACCTCAAGGCCCGAAGATTGAAACCCCTTGATCACTTTAAAGGTAATTTTGACATAATAATTGGAGTAGGCAAGGGCGAATGAAGGGGGTGGCCCATATAGGTCATGGCCACCCCTCAACTCATAGGGGTGTAAATTTGGTTTCGGTTCTTGATTATTATCCAAAATAGGGAACCGAAATCAGAGTACTCGGTTTTTTATTTTAAAAAACTGAAACTGGAACTGGAACCGGTTACTAGGTTATTGTATAACCGACCGATTACCAGTTGGTACCCGGTTATCCTAACCGGTAATCGGTTTTTACACCCCTACCAACTCACAAGAAAAAATAATAAAAATAAAAAATAAAAAATTATAAGGGCTTTTTTCTTTTTTTCTTTTTTTTTTGGCATATTGGTCCCTAAGAATATAATTTATTGGCTCTTTGGTCTCTACCCATACTAAACTCTACCTCCATCCCTAGACAGGCCTTCCTTTACCGTAGCCGCCGTTGTCCTGAGTAATGATGAAGGCGACATGTTTGCAGCCTACGCCAAACGCCTACCTCAGCAGGAAGTTGACTCAGAAGAAGCCCAAACAGCCTTGCTGGCAATGAACCTGCCAGCCTCACAAGCCACAAGTACACAAAAACGTCTTCATTTGGAAGGAGACTCCCTTGTTTGTGGTTATCCTTGCAATCAACAACCCCTGCCTCACAGTGGATTGTCATTTAACTGCTGCCATTTCATACATCCACCAGCAACGTTAACTCCAACTCTTCCGCAGCTGGATTGCCTCAAAGATTAGGAGATGTGTCAACTCGCAGTGCGCACCCATTCTTGTGTATTGATTGAAAAAACTCTTTTGATACAAAAGCAGTCCTATGCATCTTTCTGTACAAGAGTATTATACTGTAGCATGGTGTACAGTTGTCCAACCAGAAAAACAAACCAAAATAGGTGTCCAATACATACTACTAGCACTCTTTGCTAAAACCAAATCGATCTGAATATTTACTCAAACAATTTGACAAAGAAAATCCAGAAAAATTCAGTAGAAATACATTCTAAGAATGAAACGAATTCAACAATGAGAAAGTAAACAATAAATTCATGTCTTTGAATGAGGGAATGAGCAGTGAAAACGGCTTAAAAGCATGATTCATGTCTATAATGTATTTGTATTTGTCTATAATCTTCGAAGAAATAGAAAAGAACAAAATAAAAATAACCCAATCGCACAAGATTTATACAACATGGTCTGTAAATAAAAAGCAAACAAGTAGAACCAAAAAGTTTGCCATAATTCACCATTAATCTCTCACACTATCCTGACGAGAGCAAACTTTTTCCAATGTTCTTCCAATAGAGAACCCGAATCCACCTTCTTTATGTGGTGACGAAACAGAATCACCTTTTTCTTTCTTTGGATGAACTGATTCAATAACAGCTTCAATTTCTTCTTTTGCTCTTTCAAAAACATTTGGAGCTTTCACATCATATATTGGGGTTTTCTCATCAATATTTCCATGAGTTTCTTTATGATGATGGTGTGTAATTGCTTCAATCTTTTTCTTAGTTCTGTCAATAAAATTGGGCTCCTTAACGTTGTTCTCTGCCAATATAAAAGCATCCAATTAAGAAGACTAGGTGTAGGCTTTGAAGTCTTCACACAAACAATATGAAGCCAATTAAGAAGACATGGTGTGATCATTGCTGAATATAAAGAATGGTAGAAATAGTCTGACAATTCCTATTAATGAGAGCAGCAAAGTATACATAGAATAGAAACAGAAACAGTGACCACCTCGAGCTATTGGTATACAATGTGTATGGAAAGAAAAAAAGAAATCAACATAAATTTCTTGGACATGAAAAAAAATTAATACGATGAAACTTGAATTTTTTGTGCAAAGTAATTCATTAATTATAACAATTGACAAAAGGTGAAACCTTTGTACTTGCCAAAGAAAAATGTTTAAAGAAAAAAAAAAAACTGTGCAGTTTCACAGTAAAGGTAAATTGGTAACTTCAAAATAACGGAAACGCAAGTGGTAGTTACGTGAAATGTTTTCCATCCAAATAACAACTAAATTTGACCCACGGTGCAACTCACAATGTTCAAGTTGCAGCGAGTCATAAGTGTAGAGGTCGAAGTGTAAATGGGATGTAAGTTTGGGAGATCAGATTAAATGTAATTTTTTTTTACTTTTTTCACTTTTTCAATTTTTTCAGTTTGGGAGATGAGATTAAATAACAATTTTTTTTAAAAAAAAAAAAAATCAACATCAAAACATTTTAAATTTTTTCACTTTTTATATCACATCATTCACCTTTTATTATTATTCAAATAAAAAAAATTATTACAAAACAAAACTATTTTACTTGTCCATACCACTTTTTCACTTTATTATACCAAATATTCTTTTTTTTTTTTTTCACATCAATTTCCATCAACTACGGTGTTTAGAGAAAAGGCTTTGCAAAATGATAATGGCAAATTTGAAAGAATGAGAAACTAAGGAATGCCAAGCAAACAATTACAGAACAAAAAACCATAAAAATGGCAAAGCCATGAATCTGCTTTCTATACTGACCTTGTCACATTAACTTGTACAGTGTAAACAACATTTCAAAAAAGATTTTACCTGATAGAGAATCTGCTTCACTCTGCTTGGACTGTGTCTTTGTAGTTTCATCCCTGCAATTAAATATCAAAAAACACTGAGAAAGCAATCAAAGCATGTCGAAAATCTAATCTTAACTCCTTGATTTTAATCCCATTGAGAACTAGTGAATTCTAACCTTCTTTCATGGTTTGGAGACTCTTTCTTGGGATGGATGGCTTCAACGAGAGCCTCAAACTCCTCTTTTGCTCTCTCAAACACATTTGGAGCTCTAACATCGTCTAATGGGGTGTTCTCATCTATGTCATTTCGCTTGCCATGAGTTTCCTTGTGGTGATGAGGAGATTTCTCAGAGTGCAAAATTGCTTCAATCTCTTCCTTTGCTCTTTCAAACAAATTCGGTGCTTTTACTTCTTTATCTGCTACCAAACAAAGATAAGACAAATTCCTACATGTGTATGACATGTAAATCTTTGATAAAATTACCGTTTGGCGTTTAAAATTGTACTTCCACCTTTTCTTTCAACTTAGATTTTTTCAAATTTTCAAATGAACTCTCAAACCGATACTTTCATTTTGTTTACAAACACCGGTTCGCGTATGCCACCCCTATTCTTGCTTCCAAACTTTACTACTATAATCAATCATGAAAGGATTTGAGAAAGAAAACCCATTAAAGACAGACTAAAATAAACCAGTTAAAGAAACATATATGCACAATTTGATTCAATAAAAAGTGTAAATTAGGCAAACATGGGATATTCAACACAACCAAACACGGATCCCCATTTCGCCTAACGTTCCAGATTTTCATTTCCAACCCCGAGAAAATCAAGCCCAGCACAAGGAACAGTATGAGAATGAGAAAAAAAAAATGGTACCTGAGAGAGATTGTGTTGTTGGGTCGGGTTTGGATTCGGCCATCTGAGTTCGTGGGCACAGAGGTTCAGGCTTGCGTAGGATGTTATGGAAGTATGCGTCGAATCAAAGCAGTCCGAGGACGCCAAGAATATATATAGAGTACCAAATTGCCAATCAACACGTGGGATTGAGATCGTCCGTATGCCAGATTGGACAAAGCAGCTTTTGGCCCACTCCAGCATCTCGGGTTGGATCAGCTGCAAGTATAAAGTTTTGTGAACCTTGCATTCGGCCAGGTGTCACCACTTAAGAGCTTTTCATTTAATTCTGGACAAGTAGGGTCTCGGGGTCAATAAAGGCATTTCCGCCTACTAGCTCGTCTATCGGGAACTAGATGCATCCAATTCTTTATATTTGAATGATATTTTTGTCTTTATATATATATATATTGAATCAAAAATGCCTTTCAAATATAATAACTAGAAAAAATCTTATTTTCTTCTATCGTTGAAATGTCAGTAATTTTCATTTTTTTACGAAGGGCATTATCATCATTAAGGTGACAAGTGGCCATTTTGCTTAGTCCTACAAATAAGGGTATGTAGCCTACCCAACATGAAATTAATAGGTTATAGTTAAGAGTCTGACTCATTAATTAAATGAGCTAGGTTATAGTTGATCTATGTAGTCTTATACCCATGTTTCGATACGATATAAACCTAACACATGACATTAAGGGCTAACAAATATTTTTACATGACTAGCGAATCTGACACAAACTCAACACGAAATTAGTAAGTTATGGTTGGCCTATATAGAATTCTAATATATCGACATACTCAAACTTGACACACAAATATAAATTGCCACTGGTCCTAACTTGTCCAATCTGCAACCGATGAAGAAAAAGTAATACATACAAAATTTAATAGTTTCGGTAGTGGGATGGAGATTCCCAACATTCTGTTGTCTAGATTACTAGCAAACCAAACAACAAATTACTAGAAATCTAGATATTCGACAATGTATTTATATCTACATTAACAAGTCACTAATTTTTTACTATACACCACTTACACATATTGTTTCCAATTAAAACCCTAATATGTTACATTGAAATATTCAATATAACCTTTATCATACATGCTTCTATATTAAACATCGGTATTACTTCCTCTTATCTTGACAGAATTTTCTTACAAGTTGGATTGAGGGAATTTTTCCAACTCATTTTATGGGAAATATAATTGAAGTTATAAGAGATGAGCCTCATCTTTATTAGGCATGTGGCCCAATGACTCAAATTTCATGTAGTTGGAAACATACTGTCCCACCCTGTCCAATCTGCAAATCAGGCCCAAACTTAGCCCTGAGTAAGAAGACGAAGTTTGAATATTCTATAGAACTCGGACCAAAACAAATTCTACGTGAGCAAAAAGAAGAAAGTTTTTGGTCATCACGACCAATAAAAGAAATATTTAAATTTCAAGAACAAAAGCGGCCCAAGTCTCATCGTTCACACGTAATGAACATATAATAATATTTGCTGATTTATTTTATATTTTCATGAGATGATTAAATCCAGCATTGTATTTGGTGGAAAAAATAAATTGCAATATATATATATATTTTTTTAATTGATGAATGTTCAACGGCATACAGTATTCAATGGGAATGTCAAATTCAAAAACATATCATGGAATGGAACGTGAATTTTACATGAATTCTATAAGGCATTCAAAAAAAGCAATGGGAATTGTCCAAGTTGTTGATATTTTGTGCATCCAATCCAAGTGAACAGTTCACCAAACTTTTGGTCTGAGGCGGCAAATTGGACTCGTCAACCACTGGTTATGCTCATCTTGGTTCCCTTTGCCTTTTAATTTCTTCTTTAATGCCCCATTTGGTAGGTCTCTTTTCTTTTTCTTTTTCTTATATATAAGTTTTATCACATAAAATGGAAAAAAGAGGTGGTAGTGCGACCATTCCTATCATTATTTGAAAATAACAAATTAGTCCTTACAAAATAAACATGTTTGCAAAAGTCATTAAATTTAATTAGTGATTTAATATCGATGTAGCCAATTACCGAAAATCCTTTAGCAACCACAAGGCTACCTTCCTAAAAAAATAAATCACTAAAGTCTAAGGAGCCTGAGGATCCCATGTTGGACTCAACAATTGTTGACTGATCATCCATTGGCAATGGCATTACTCTTTACTATCTCACACGCTTTCATGGGCGACCATAATCTTCTGCCTCCAATGCACACGCTTCAAATTCGCTCTTTTGTCCAAGTTTGAATTAGCCAAGCACGAAATAACGAAAATGTAATTCCTAGCAATTTATTGCTCAAATTAGTAACAATTTGACAGCAATTGTAAGAGAGCTTATATGAAACCCATCTGTTCAAATAAGTGATTTGAGTAACCCAAAACTTATTTGGAGAAGCGAATTCTATATGTGATTCAAGCTCCTCTTTGACTCTTTGTCTTTCAAGCTAAAATTGACTCTAAACTTCATTATTTAATCAATAGATTGATAGATATAAAGCCACCTTAATTTTTTATATTTTTTTTCTTCTTAATTTTGCCATCTCAATGTCTCTAACACTTGGAATGATATACATGACGGGGAGTATGGGCCGGTGCAGGAAGCAAGGAGACACCATTAACCAAGTGGGCCTCTATTGTTCAATAATTGAACCGATGGTGAAAACGACGAGGCATGGCCCTCCCAACAGTGGACGGGAGCTCAAACCACGCAAACGACCAAGTAGTACACGTGGTCATTATGAACGGTCAACTGCCGTGACAGCTGTGGCGGAAATAGGGACATTGGAAAATGTCAAGCTAGAGTGGATTTCCTTAAATGCCCATATCCCCTTTTCCTTGAAGTTTTGGGGATAGATTTTCTACGTACTCTTTTATCCAATAATATGACAGATTGAATCGTCTACAAACACCTCAAAATTACATGAAAATTCATAAGATAGCACCATGAACGGAACGCGTTGAATTTGTTTAATTTTGCTCTCCCTCAATCACGTTGACGACTTCCACTCTATTAAATGTGTGTCAATAACGCAAGTCTAAGTGTCAACAAGTATTGTTGGGGAAAAAATATGTCCATCTATTTGGGTTTATTTATCATTTTACCATTGGTCACTCATATTGTGACACGTGTCACCATTGACTTATAAAATGAGAAATGTCCGTCTTTCTCCTTAACTTAGTCTCTCACTCGGTCTTTTCTCCGGGAGACTCTAAACTCTTCTCTCCCCCTTATATCTATCTTCAGAGACGGAGGGAGGGGGGGACCGGGGTGGGCCATGGTCCCCCCCAAAATAAGGAAAAAAAAATTATAAGTTAAAAAAATAATAAAAAAATTAAAGTTTTAATTTTAGTCATTTGGCCCCTTCCAAAAAAAAAAAAATTGGCCCTATTTTTAAATTTTTTGGCCATATCCAATAAAAATTTTTGGCCCTATTTTTAATTTTGTTGGCCCATATCCACTACGTTTTTTTTTTTTTTTTTTTTTGGTCCTTACTTTCAAATGTCCACTTTTTTTGGCCTTTATAATAGTCTTTAGTTCATAAAAAACAACCAAAATAATTTTTTTTAATAAAAAAATTTTAAAAAACCGAGAAAAAAATTTGGCTGGCCCCCTTCCATAGAATTTTCTGGCTCCGTCCCTGTCTATCTTATTCTCTTTCACACATCTCACTATACACAAATTATTGAGTATTTGGGGGCATATTATAGGTATATATTTTTACTTGTATATGAGACGCTAACTTGAATATCGGAGGGTCTTCGGTACCTCAACTAGCAACTAGAGACCTCTGACCGTGCTCTTATTTTGTAGATATACCATAGATGTACATGAATCTCCTTCTCAGCCCAGTAGTGAAGAAAAATTGCTGACAAGCTGTATTGTGGACAAAAAATTGCATCAACAATACTTTAATTATATTCCTAATCAAACTACATGTTTATTACAAATTAATGTGACGACCGATATGATATTTATAATGCTAGTTACTAAAATATAAATTGGCATGTGACCATCTATATATGTTACATTTATCGTGTTTACAAATTAACGTGGTAGTCAATTTTGTAACTTATTATTGTAGTCACTAAAATGTGAAGTACTAACACAATAACACATGAGTTTGTAAGGAAATTGTAATAAAATAATACAAACATTGAGAAAAACTCACAATTGGAAACTGACTTGTAAGGAAATGATGCTTGAGAGATTATACACACATGGTTAAGGTTGTATTTAAGTCATGTGGGACACTTAGGATCGTAATATACAACTACACTTTGTCGCCAGTGTCCATGATGATCCACTCTATCGGCATTAATCTGATGATAACATTTTTTTACTATTTCTGTGACTCAACCACAAAGCTGCAATTCCTTCGATTCCATAGTCGACAGGTTGCACCCGATCTCATACTCAACGTGGTGGCTAGTTTTGACACAAACCACGAGTATAATTCACGTTTAAAAACCATCTTTCAGTAACTTTTAAAATGTAATTACTTATGATTACATTTTCAAGCCATATGAGTGGCCACGAGTATGATTACATTTTATATATATAAAATGTAAAATATTTATTATCGTAACATAAATACTATAATAATCATTTTAAAAAAAAAGAAGAAAAAAAAAGAAAAAGAAAAAGAAAAAAGGAAAGAGTTTGCCGGCCGGAGCCATGCATTTTCCAAAAATGTGAAGGGTTCATGCTCGCCATCTCAATGGCTTGAGACGTGTGATCAACGCATAAAACGTTACATTCAAAGTTGATGTAGACTTGCAACCGTGGAAAGAACAGTGAGACACGTCTTATGGGAACTGGGAAGTGATGCTTGACCATCTTCGGTTGAAAGGGTAGTGGGGGAACAAGATGATGAGAAATTGAATATTATCCTTCAAATATGTTTATATGTTTTCAAACATTTATAGGCAAACACCCATAAATGCAATGCAATGATGCATTAGACAAAGATGGCAAGTGTTCATTGTGTTTTTTCATGTAGCCTTATAGCTATAGTAGGCTAGTAGCCATGACTTGTCTTTAGGTATGTTTGTAAGTAAGAGTCTAGGGAATTCAATTCACTTAAGTATCAATCTCAATTAAATCATGGTTTATATTATAGATTTTAATATTAATTGTGATAAGCTACATGTATTTTTTTATATAAAAAAAGTATACATATCTTTTTTAAATTAACACAATTTACAATGTCCCCCGAACTAAATATTGCATTAATATTTTCCTAAACTATCAAAAAATTGCAATATGCATCAAATGACAAAAATATATTTAATAAAAATTAAAAAGTTAAAAAACCTAAAAAAAAAGAAGCAAAAATGGAAGAAGGGCCGACCTGGTCAAACCAGCTCAAGGCCATGTGGCGGTTCAACAGCCCCTCAGACCTTTTTTTTTTTCTTCTTGAATCTATATATATATATATATATATATATATTTTTTTTTTTAAAAATGTAGTCATTTTTATTTTTTTACGACAAAACAAAACATGCATATTGAAAAGTTATAGTAGTTTGTGCCTTGTGGGGGTATAGAAGCATTTCAAATTGGGTGTAGCTAGAAGAGAGTAATTGTTATTTTCCTCATAATTTCATCATATCCAAAATCAATATTCCCTAATCCCTATTGCTTATTTATGTAACACATCATTCTTATTCATGTTATTTTATTTTATCAATTTGAATCAAACAATTTTTTATTAATATATGAATTAGATTTGTTACCCATAGTCAAAAGCCAGATTAAACACTTAATTTTATATTTTTCCAATGGAAAGCACTCCTAATTAAACGTCTAATCTAGAGAAAGTGCAAAGTTCTAATGCCAATCAAATCAAACACGCATCGATGGTCTCGATTTTTGACAAATCTCTGTTGATTTTGACCCACCTAGTATGCAGCTTGCCTCTTTCTTTCTCTGTTGGGAAATATCAACCATAAATAATAATGGTTTATCCTATTGACCACAAACATCTCCACCATGTCGACAGGGATTGTATTATAAATATTAAAAAGTGTTTTCAGTATTTAAAAATTTGTGAAATAAAAAATTAGTTTGCTTAGTAAAAATTCTGAGCATTTATTTGACTTTTTTGCAGTCAATAATTTTTCACTTTAAAAGTTTATTTTTCAATACGATTCTAAATGTGCCCTAAGAATGAATGCATTTGGAATTACGATCTCAGACAAAAAGTATAATTTTAGACTAAATCTCAGAAACTTACGTGTTTGGAACTGTCTTTCAAAAATTATGATTTGAAAATGCATAATTTAAAAGCCAAAATATGATTTTACCAAACGCTTAAACTACGATTTTTTAAAATCATATTTCCAAATCGCAAGCTCAAACTAATCTTAATTTAGAATGCTTATTAACTTGGTAAATCACGTGGCATTTGCAAGTAGTTATAAATGTCAAAAGGGTATTTTCGTAACCACATTTTTTTGGGGGTGGGGGCTCCAAAGGAAAAGTCCATAGAAGATGAGAAAACAAACATAGAAAATGCAACACTATGCAACAAAGGGCTGCATTAACTTGAAGAGTCGCAGGCGTGACCGAAGCCATTACCCACAAGAGTTGTTGATGGTTGAGATTGAGAGACACGAAAACCAAAGTTTGGGCTACGTTTGGCGAAAGGCAAGTTGTGGGTTTTTCGTGGAAGCGTGGCAAGGGTACTTTCTTTGACCGCCCATCTCCATCTCTAGCCCCCCCTGCAATGGTCCATACCGTGGGGAAATGAAAACGCTATAAAGCTCCAATTTGTATAATGGTGTTCAAAGGATCAATCTTTGACTCTATCAAAGCACTCGTGGCTTTGAACCAAGAAAACAAACCATTGAATATATCACACCCCAATCCCAAAGTATCCTACTTTACTTTTTTCTTTTTTTCTGTTCGTTTTTTTCCAATTTCTGACGCGTATTTGAAGGTCACGTGGAAAAGTTGTTTCCTTTAACGTATATATAAGCCAGGCAACGGGAACTACTGAGAGTCATAGCGTCTTGCACTTTGGTGTTTGATTCATCTTTTCAGAATTTGGTTGGAATTGACTGCAAAAACAAAAGGATATCGTGGAAAGTGGAAACCTATTGAAGGTAGGTTCATAATCATTAAACCTTTCGATGTTGGGTTCTGATATATGGTTTAGTTTTGATGGTACAAGAATAGCAGTTTGCCTCTTTCTTTCTCTGTTTGTTGTGTGGCTTTTGCATGTCGAACCCATTTCTCTGTCTTGTTCATGATTCCTCTGTGGTCTAATATGGATTTCTTAATCATTTTGAGCAGGGGCTGGGTTGGCTTCCCACAAATTGAGTTTCTTGGTGCTTTCAAATCAATGGGTTTGGCGTACAACATCGGTTTATCTCCGAAAGGGAGAGGTGTGGCATTGAGAACAGACAGCTTTAAGAAAACAGATTCAGAAAAAACCATGTCCCTCGCAAATGGGTGTAATAAGATGACCACCAACAACAACATAAACTGCTTGAGAGATTGCAAACCCGAAAATGTTGTGCTTGAAAGGAGTTTGTCATTCAAGAATCTTGTTCAAGGCAGGGAGAACTCGGGTTCGGATACTTTCAGCTTCGAAAACGGGTTGAAACATAAGCCAATTCCCACACTCTTTCTACCCGAACCAACAATATTTTTTTCTCCCAGACCCGTTAGTGAGCTTGATGCTGCCGCGGTTAAGGTCCAAAAAGTCTACAAGAGTTACCGAACTCGAAGAAACCTTGCAGATTGTGCAGTAGTGGTGGAGGAGCTTTGGTTAGTCTGTTACCATTGTTTAACCATTTGATGTTTCATATGTGTTTGATATATTTTCTAACACATTTCTACACATATAACAATGCAGGTGGAAGGCATTTGACTCTCTAGCTCTCAAACAGAGTTCTGTGTCATTCTTCAATGTTGAGAAACCAGAAACTGCTGTCTCAAGGTGGGCGAGGGCAAGGACTAGAGCAGCCAGGGTACACTTTTTTTACACCTTTATGTTCTCTAAATGCCCTTATTCTTCTTTCCCATATTGGAAAATTATTTGGATATTGATGAGAGTTGCTAATTATATAGGTGGGAAAGGGCTTGTCCAAGGATGAGAAGGCTCAAAAACTAGCCCTCCAACACTGGCTTGAAGCTGTGAGTCCTCATATTCCCTTTTTTGATGCTTTTACCCCCTTAGATTGTAGCTGTAAAGATTTTCTACTTGCCTATACTTATACGATTTTTTTCTTTTTCTTTCTACAGATTGATCCACGCCATCGGTACGGGCACAATCTACACTTATACTATGATATCTGGTTTAAGAGCGAGAGCGTTCAACCTTTCTTCTATTGGTGAGTAAAACCCCTTGATCACTATGCTTACTTTGTTAATTTGGTTGCTCTGTCACCGTTGGAAACTAAGAACAGAGAGCTCCTTGGAGTCTTATGTTTTGTTTCACATGCACAACTTGATTAGTGAATTCTAAAAAGACCAAAGTTTTCCTTTAAAATATGTTAAGAAAAATTTGTCTTATTCATTTTCCTTTAAAATATGTGAATTCAAGCTTATTCGATGTGTTAATCCTATAAAAAAAATGCGCTTGAAAAATATAAATCTCAATTTAATAGGCTGAATTAGAAAAAAATTTCACCAACTCAACTCAAGTTTGGTGTTGTTCTATTAAGCCACCCACAGGGGCAAATAGGACCAATTTATCAATAAGCAAACTTCCCCTTTGTAATATTTCCTAACTTGTTACTTTCTGAAATGAAGGTTGGATGTAGGAGATGGCAAGGAAATAAATCTCGAGAAGTGCCTGAGGATCGTTCTACAACGCCAATGCATCGAATATCTCGGACCTGTAAGTTGTATTTCTGAACGATGCCATAACTTTAATTGACGAGCAACTCTTGCATGCATAGAAGTTTGTCATGTAACTAATGTATCTTTAATTTTGATGTGGGCATTTCAGAAAGAAAGGGAAGCATATGAGGTGATAGTTGAAAATGGAAAGCTTTTGTATCGGACAAATGGAGAGCCCTTGGAAACCATAGAAGGCTCTAAGTGGATATTCGTCCTCAGCACAACCAGATCTTTGTATGTGGGTCAGAAGAAGAAAGGCTCGTTTCAACATTCCAGCTTTCTAGCCGGGGGTGCCACAACTGCAGCCGGAAGATTAGTTGCCCATCAGGGCCTTCTTGAGGCCATTTGGCCGTACAGTGGTCATTATCACCCTACAGAGGAGAACTTCAGGGAATTCGTTAGCTTCCTTCAAGAGCACCATGTGGATCTTACCAATGTTAAGGTACGTTTTGTGCATATTATCTTACCATGTAACTTTCATCCAACGGTGCAAAATAGCTGATTCTGATCTGATCTGATCTTTACTTTTTTCATATGCAGAGGTATGCAATTGATGATGACAGCCTTTCATTTAAGGTCACTGATGAACCAAAATCAGAATCGATTATGGGTCGTTCTAGATCTACAGAATCAGACTTTGAAAATACAATTGATGTAGATGGCAAAGCGGAGGAGCAGGCTACGATCACGACCGCTCATCAAGAAGAAAATAAGAGTGCTAATGATGCCAATGCGGATGCACGGGTCTTTCCCGTGGGCAAGCCCTTATCTTGCAAGTGGAGCACAGGCGCTGGGCCCCGCATTGGGTGCGTCCGGGACTACCCTGCTGCGCTACAATCGAGAGCACTGGAACAAGTCAACCTATCGCCTAAGGTGCCTTCTGGGTCTGTCGGTAACTACGGCCCAATTCCTTCTCCACGGCCCAGTCCGAAGGTCCGGGTCTCCCCTAGACTTTCATTCATGGGACACCCTAGTCCGAGGACCACAATTACTGCATCTAGTTAAGCCAATTCACCAAAGGTGATTCAATGGCTTGGGTCAATGGATAGAGAGAGTGTTTGGATCGTTAACGAGTCAGATAGTAAATATGAGAGAATTTTTAAAGGACCCACTTGCCTGAACGGGTTTTGAGCTGCTCATTCTCCAGTTAGGGCAAATGAATTTTACGAGAATTCTCTCACATTTGCTACAAAAATTGCTAACAATTCGAGCTACAAATTGTTACTTAACAATGGTTCAAAACTAGTGGAACCAAGGGCACTTCTAGTGCCCACAATGTGGAGTCTTTTCTAGCAAATTAGGGGACAAAGGGACTAACATGATTTTTTTCCCCCCTTTGATTTTTAATGTTTAATTTATTTATTTTATATTTTTATTGCTTCATTTTTTTTACAGGGCTTAAGTGAGCCAAATAGGTTTTTTTATCCTCCCAATTTTGGCATCTGTAATTTGGGTTGGATTTCATTGTTTTTTCTTGTAAAACACAAAGTTGAAGTAATAATACAAGTCTCAAGTGACACAACATCATTCTATTATAGTTCTCCTTTGTTGCTTTTCATTTTCTTTAACATTTTCCAATAAGTCACGATTGGTATGAGAACTTTGTATCCTGATTCACTGCAATTTACGGACTAAAATTAAACTAATTTGGGCTTCTAATAAAAGAAAGTCCACATATGTCTTTTACTCACTTGACTGGTGACGGAGATAGAGTTCGAATTTATAATTGCTATTTTGATATTATGTTTAATTACTATTTTTTAAAAAATTAATCATTTTACTTATAACATAAACAACTCAAAATGCGAGACTAGGTTTCTAGAACTCGGAAACCTAATCTCACTCTTGTTAAGCGCATCTGAAAACTTTTTACATCATAAAATAAGTAAAATAAATATAAATCCCGTTTGGTAATGGATTTGGTATGTGATTTTTAGTTTAAAAATGATTGATGTAATATAAACTAAAAATAAAATTTTAAAAGATTTTATATGGAAAAGTAAAAAAAAAATTAAAAAATTATTTGAATAATAATAAAAGACTAGAGGTGAAGTAGACCATGGAAGACTGGACCAGAGTCTACAGTGACTGATCGAATCACTCAATCACCCATTGGAACGCAACAATAAGCACTCTAGAGGGTTATAGTGAAACATTCTTAGGCACTGTTTGGCAAGATCCACTTATTGAAAATCTAAAAAATTTAACTTCTAACATTTTTATTTTTTACATCACATAAATAACTTTTTATTACTATTTAAATAAAAAAAAAATACTACAAAACATGGTTCTATTATCCATTGTGTGGTGTTTATGGTTAGAAAGGAACGAGAGATGCTTTGAGGATTCTGAAAGATCTTTGGAGGAACTCATGGTCTTCTTCTTCTATACGCTTTATATTTGAACAGCTGTTTGGCTCGCTCCCTTAGTGATTAGCTATCTTGATTTTCTTGTTCTTTTCGCTTCTTTTAGTTAGACGTTTCCCTTGTATACTCTCTGTATACTAGGGTTGCACCCCTTTGCGCTTTTGATATATAAACATTACTTACCAAAAAAAAAAAAAAAAATTACTACAAAACAAATTTTTTTTTTTTTTTTTAACCTTTTCATGCTAAGCATTCTTACCTTTTTCTTACATCAATAAATTTTTGCTATAGTTATTGTCCACTAAATAGTAACTTAAATGGAGCCTTAATTACTATCAAATCCTTCTTATCAATTCGGTTAATAACGGGAGCTTTGGAGGTCTGTAGACCATCCCATTTGCCCAAAGAACAAGCAGCACTTCCAACACCAATCTCCAGTAGGACCATAGCTGGTGATTATAAGAAAAAGGTGAAGAAAGTTAATTGTTAATTTAAAGAAATGAGATTAAAATAGAATAAATATTTGCCAAGTAGGCCCCCAAGTATTGCAAATAAGTAAAGCACAAGTGCAGATGTGCAAATATGAGTAAACTGTCCAGTCAAAGTTGCAGAGAGGTTATTTAAGTTGTTCCAAGAGTAGGGGTCCATGGCTGATTGGCTGTGGTCCGTTTTTCCACTTTTAATCGAGCTTCATAAGCTCATTCAATTAACTGCTTAAAATAAGTGAAAATAGTGATGAGATAATAATGGGAGTCTGCACTCTACTGATTGAGATTGGTCATCAGAGGGGAGGACACCCAATTGCCTGTCCTTCTGTGTAATCACCATCACCAATCACTACCATCCATCTTCAAGAGGCAAATGTGTTCCCCATCAACATTCAACTCATCTTTGCGATTTGACCCAACCAAATGTACTTTGGCTTATTTGGATTCCACCTAATATTTTTCTCTCTAGGGATTTTATGCTTTTAAAACAATAATTTAGAAAAACTATTGGTAAATGGATGATAAAAGTGTTGGACATATTTGGGATACAAAGATTAATTATGTTACACCAAAAGTTCAATTATTAGACATTTAGCTAATCTTTTGAAGATGCTATAGAGTAACTTAGGACGTCCACATTATGTAGTAAGGGGCTCTGAGCATGGTTTGTTGTTGGCGGACAGGAAAGAGAGAGTATTAAACAATGAAGTGAATGTTGTAAACTTAATGATTAAGTGATTAAATTTACATTTTTCTACTGGCTTAAGTTTTTTGAATAATTGATAGTTTAATATGGTATCAGAGTCAAAGGTGTTGGGATCGAATTTGACTCCGTCAATTTACCTTTAATTTTAATTAAATATTTCACGTGTTGAGCCTCACCTATTAAAAGAAAGTTTGAACTCACACGTGAGATAAAGTATTAATTTAATGATTAAGTGATTAAATTAACCTCTTCTTATCAGCTTAAGTTTTTAGAATAACTAGTAATTTAACAAATGCGTCCAAAACTTCAAATATTAGAAGCAAATATTTCTAGTTTTAATTTTTTTATCATACAGTTTCAAGGTGAGTAGTGAAAAGAGACAAGATAAATAAAATAAAATTGTTGTTGCACTCTATTTTGTTTGATATGAAGGCAGAATTGACTTGCTTGGGAAGTAAACTCTCCTCCTAGACAGCACAGAGAGAGGCCTTGGAGGTAGCTTCTGGCTTCTGTATGTTGGGATTGGGAAGCTCCTGTATTTTTTGTCTTCTCTTGTACCAGTTTTGATTTGGCCTCTTGAAGTGAGTGACTTGAAGGGAGTGACTCAAACCCACCCCTCTCTCTCTTTTATAAGATAAAAAGATCATCATCATCATCATTTGGGATTGTAAGAAAGATGAAGAAAAGAAGGTGTGCTTTCCTGGTGGCTGTTCTGCAGATAATGACCTGTCTTTCAGTAACAAGCAGGCCCTTGGGCTCACATGATGCTGCTCTTTCACAAGGTTAGCTATTCATATGCCTTTTCTAGTCTTGCTACCAAATTCGTATACTCCCTACCTTTTAACCTTTTGTCGTAAATGATATTTCCATCTGGTGCTCGGAACATCATTTCTTATCATTTGATTTTCAATTGTTTGATTTCTAGACCTTGTCTGTTTCTCGTTTTGGTACAACTACAGCTCCCACTATTATGTTTCTTAATTTATGTACTTTATGTAACAGGCCAAATTCCACATTTCCCTCAAGCTGCCTGTGACTCAAAACAGGTCTCTCTCTCTCTCTCTCCCACATTCTCTCAGTCACATCCACACTCACGGATGGGATGGAGATCCCTGCCCGTAAGATCAAATTGCTAACAATTTAGACTATCCGGGGTCTCGTTTTGTACGAAGCCTCGTGAATTAAGGCACCCCATGTGCAGGAATTCCAATTCCACTCGCTTGCACACATGAATCACAATTTTCAATAATTGTCGGTCCTAATTGCACACACAAGACAAGAAATTGTGAGAAGTAGAAATGGACCCACGTGTTAGAGCACCTGTTCAAGCAAATGGGCATGTCGAGTCTCTCACAATTGCAGTCGGATATACTGCAATCCGAGAAGGGAATGGCAGCCAATCCCAACCCCCCACACACTCACAAAATACGGGCTGTATCGGTATGTCTCCTAGCTTAATCTTGGTTTTTCTCTCAAGGGGCTTGGATGCATTGAAGGAGAAGTCAGTAGGCTGGGGTCAAGCCCACCAAGCTGTCGGCACAAATGTGAAGGCTGCATTCCTTGTTATCCCATTCAAACACCCGCAACCACTGATCATATAGGAGTTCAATATGCCAATTACGTGCCTGAAGGGTGGAAATGCAAGTGTGGCACTTCTTTCTTTAATCCTTGAACAAATGCAAAAGTTCAAAGGCGCGTGTGCAGAAAATACTCGGCTTTTTTTTTTCTTTTTTTCAGAATGTGAAGCCGAGGAAATGTAGTTTAGAGTTCTGAACTTTTTAAATCTATCTTTATTCTCTGATTGACTACAATGCCCTCTTTTAAACAATTAATATATAAAAATAATATTAATGTCTTTATGCATATGATCTGTCATGCTGCATAAAATGTAAAAATTATGTACTAATTAAATGTCCATAATCTATGAATCTTAATTTTTTTTTTTTTTGTGTGAACAGAATGTGACAAATATAATATAAGCTAGTTTTTAGTTTAGTTTAGTTTATTATTATTTTTTTTTTTTGGGTTAGTTTTGTCCTGGTCTTTGGGTTGAGGACGTGAGTTGTTTTTCTGACCTTTTAGGCTGAGGAGGAATAGATCGGTGATCTGTGTTAGATTTAGTCTGCTTATAACAAATTTATTTTATAACTGTAATTGTATATAGGTTAGCAGAAGCTAAAGTCATATATAATACTTGATTGCAAGAATTTTTTGATTGTATCTAATGATTTTATAACTTTATAATTTTTTGCTATAATTTATCAGAGTTTTACGCTTTATAATATAAGAATTTTATGCTCTTAATCTTTTATTAATGAAATAAAACAAAATGTCAAAAAAAAAACAAAAAAAAAAAAAATTTGATATAGTTAATGTTTAATCCAATGACCTATGGGACACTAGGGTCACCTGTCATGTCAGATATTATCAATTCTCTGGATTGGCTACATGAGGAAGAAGGTGGAGTGGTAGGAGTGTTGGGAGCAGGTGGCCAGCCTAATCTTGGTATTATGATTTCAACAATTGCCTATAAACCAAACCTTAAGATAAGTTTATTTTATTTAAAGTGTTTTTAGCTGTTCAGCAATGATTGTTTACATACTTTATCTGGATAAGGCCCTGCAAAGTTTGTCCATAGAATATAAGGAAATAAACCATAAATTTAAGTAAAAATATTTTATAACCCCACGTGTTTTACATGAATTTGTTTTTTAATCCCAATTTTAAATTTGATTAATTTAAGACTTGAGTAAACTTTCAAATCGAGAAATTGTAGGCTTCATTTTCCTAACCATTTCCATCCATACAAAGACAGATAACATGGATTTATTACATTTGTTCAATGTTGTTATTAATATTATTAATATAATTATAACATTTAAAAAATATATATATTTTTTGATGTGATATAAAAATGAAAATTGTTATATGATATTTCTTTTGAGAGGATTTTTTTTTTTTAAAAAAAAAGTTTTAAAAAATTGACGGAATGACTTTTGCTAATTATTGACGATTTTTGGTAGTTTTTGAAAGTCAATGGGTGGAGAGGGTTTTCATAAGTACGTGTCTCAAACTCATCGAAAAATACGGTTCGAGTATTTATAAACTCACATCGTTATTCCTTATTATTGATGAAATTAGTTTTTATTTTTTATTTTTTTTATTACATACATGGAGAGAGATTTTCTTAAAATTCGAGTGGAGGAATTTTCTCAATTCAGCTTATGATGTTTTTAGAATATTTGATTATTATATATGAAAATGATGTGCTCTAAAAATATATGTCAGTTTGATAAACTGAATTATGAGTAATTGGAGGAAGACTTTCCCCTATATATATTTTCGGTCCCTTTAATTTGTAAATGTTTTCAATTTGATCATTGAACTATCACTTTTCAATTAAAATATTTTAATTCTAGAAACTTTATAATAGTCCAATTGTAAATAGGAGCATAAATGAGATCATAAATTTTCTTAACGGAAGGTTAACAAGACAATGTACATAGAACCTCCTTTCTTTGCATTTATCATTTTTTTTTTTTTTTTTGTAACCTAAGAAATTATATTTTTATTTTATAATTGTCCCACAAAGTTGGCTTGACACTCTAAATCAATTATCAATTATTTAATATTTTTTTTATTACTTGGGAGTGCTACGCACATTTCTCTTTTTCTTTTTCTATCATTATTTTTTTATGAACGTTAGATCTTTCGTTGCATTTATCAAATTTTTATCACTTATTTTGTAAGATAAATAAATATAAATAAATATGAACGTTACACCCTCCTTCGCAGTTATGAAATTGCATAATTACGAACATTGACTAGTTATTGTAATATGTATGTTTTGAGTAACCGTTGACACTTGACAAAGGGTATATTGTTTTCCTTTTTTTTTTTTTTTTTGGTGCAAAAAAGAAAAAATTCACAAAAACGTTGTTTAGGTTTTTTTACTAAATTTTTAGGGTTAATAACTTTTTTGATACCTGGATTTTGAGATTTTTTAATTTTTTTCCCTATGTTTTAAAACATGACAAAATTAATAGCTAAGATTTTGGAAAATACCGAATCATCACTTTCAATTTGAAAAATTATATCGGGGGTGGCTCGGTGGCTTGGTTACCCCCAAGGGCCAAAAAGGGGTGGCCGAAACCACCCCCAAACCGGCCTTGTGGGTGGCTCAGCCTCCCCTAAGGTGGGGGTGGTTCAGCCACTCCCACAAAATTTTTTAAACTGGAGGTGGTGATTTAGTTTTTTCCAAAATTTAAGATATTAGTTTTGTCATGTTTTAAAACATAGGAGAAAAAATTAAAAAAATCTCAAAACTCAGGTACCAAAAAAGTTATTAACCCTAATTTTTATGATGGAGCATGATGCCCACTTATGAATATAGAATTAATCATTTTAAATGACGTAATATAATTTACACCACCATTAGATACAATAAAATAAAATAAAATTTTAACCTTAAAATATATTTTTACTATTTCACTTATTCCAATGCTCTAAATATTTGTTAATTAAGATATTATCACACAAGCATTCTTCATTTTTGCATAGTTATTCTATAAAAAATTTAACAAATTAATTTGAAAGTAGTAATTAAAATTAAAAAAAATCTGCATGATAGAACATTTTTAATTTTGTTTTTAATATTAATCCATTTTTTATTATTGGAATTCAGACTAATGGCCCTACATTTGAAGAAGAATAAAATACGAGTTGTCGTTACGGGGCATTGTCCAATTGATTATGACCATGTCTGATGAGGCGGGGATCATTAATTCTTTTCTTTTCTCTTTTATTTGATATGAAATTTTTTTTTTTTAAAAAAAAAAGTAAGACCACGCAATTAGATTACGTGACATGTACGCTCCAATTTGGTGGATAAACACACGCGACACGGACCCCACTCACACCGGCGAAAAGCTTCTCTGTCCCCACCTACTATCGGAGAGCGCACTTTCGTCACGCGTACTGAACACGCGTGCACAAGCATTTTCCCAAAAAAGTGTAAAAAGAAAAAAAAATCCAAGAAACAAAAGAAAATTAAGTGAAGAAGCATTTAGCGCAGATTGTCGTCGTTCAAAGTCCTTGCTCCCATTGGATCAAAAGAAGCACCACAACAATGCCATAGGAAGAAAAAATATCAAACACGAATATGTCTCTCACTTTCTTTTTCCATTCTTGTTACCCAAACCTTCTTTTAACCTAACCCTAGAATTAACCCCAAAAGGGAATTGCCACGACAGCGTTTTCTAACCCTAGATCTTCAATTCGTTTTTTCTCCGTAAAATTTCCTCCCTGCTTTGAATCGGCGCAGAGTATTGTGCTTTCTCGGCGTTAAGATTTTTTGGATTCATTTTTTTTTTCTTTCTAAATTAGGTTTTTAAGTTGTAGATAGGGTTTTCGTTGTGAATGGAGCATCGCGTAGGGAATAGGTTTCGGCTGGGCCGGAAGATCGGAAGCGGCTCGTTCGGCGAGATCTATCTCGGTATGTTTGTTGTTGTCTTTGATTTTGTATTTTTCTGATAATATGGTGTTTCGGAGTGTAATAGGTAATTGGAAATTTTGGTGTAGGTACTAATATTCAGACTAACGAAGACGTTGCAATTAAGCTTGTGAGTATTGTTGACCTGATCAATGATCACGTTTATGTAAATTCATGACTTTCTGCAATTTGTTACTTTTATTTGTATTTCCATTTGATGCTTTTTTTTTTGGTTGTTTCTATTATGTGAATGTTGAAATTAATTTCTGCTCTGGATGATTTATTTGAATGTTATTTCTGCCGTGGAATGTAGTGAATATTTGGTCAGAGAAAGAGTTATGAGATGGATTCTGGAGAGGTGTCCAGTTCTGTTGGAAATCGTAGCATAATCGAATCTATGTTTGCCCAATGGATACAATCTGTTTATGGAAAAAACTTTATATGGGTTTGAAGTGCGTTTATCTTCAACGAAGGGTCCAGTGATCAATGCAGGCTGAAGCATATGGTTTCCCATTCGGTTAAATGCTATAAGGCGTCACTTTCTTTGACAAAAAAGGGGGTGGTATGGTTACTCTTATCAGGTTAAGATGCTGCGAGGGCTTCTAATTTTAGCACTCTGCGGCCTATAAGCTGATTATTGGACCCCTTGCTTTTTGGGCTTTCAGAGATCATCAGTCTCTATAAATTAGCAGATATCGCTTTCGGTCTTTGTTACGGTTGTTGAGCCTGTGTTGTTTTCTTCCAAAAAGAAGAAATTTAGCGAGAAAGGTAGACCGAGATAGAGCTTTTGAAAGTTGGATTATTGTAATTAATTATATGTTCCATTTGATTTTGACAACTGAGAATTGGTAAGGAGCATTGTTAAATAACATGATCCATTTGCCACAGTTTAACGCCGTACTTTAAGTGGTTTGATGTTATCAGTTGAAATCTTTGACATATACCTGCATATGAATTTCCTCTGTAGGCCCAAAAATTTGCCTACGTTAATGTTTGCTCTTTGCAATGCGGATTGGATTCATTTTTGTTCTTAAGATACTGATGCTGTTTCTTACATTCAGGAAAACGTCAAGACAAAGCATCCTCAGCTGCTCTACGAATCAAAGTTGTACAGACTCTTGCAGGGAGGAAGTAATGAAACTTCTCAACTTTGTGGTCAACTGGTCCTTTTTATCATTCAATTTTTGGAGTTTTGTTTCAAGTTTTTGTGTTTCATCTGTTATCACTTTTTATTACAACTCAATTTTGGTCTTGGCAGCTGGAATTCCAAATGTGAGATGGTTTGGAGTGGAAGGAGACTATAATGTTTTGGTGATGGATTTGCTTGGACCTAGTCTTGAAGATCTTTTTAACTTCTGCAGTAGGAAGCTTTCTTTGAAGACAGTTCTTATGCTTGCCGATCAAATGGTAGGTTCCCTATACTTCATGCACAGGGCCGGATTAATTAGTATGCTTCTCTGTAATTCATCAATCTGTGCCATTTTTTTTTTAAAATTTTTTTTAAAATTTTTTTTGATTTTTTTTTTTCAGATCAACCGTGTTGAATTTGTTCATTCTAAATCATTTCTACATCGAGATATCAAGCCTGACAATTTTCTTATGGGCTTGGGGAGGCGTGCAAATCAGGTCACTGTTCCAAATTTTATATATTTAATTCTATTTATTTCTTTCAGGATATTGATCTTGATATGAAAATTGCTATTTACTTCATGTAGGTCTACGTCATTGACTTTGGTCTTGCTAAGAAATATAGAGATAGTTCAACCCATCAGCACATTCCTTACAGGTGAGAGGCATGCATGTGTAATATCTCCTTTTTGCTGGGGTGTGTGTTTTTAAGGTGGGATTTTGATCCATTTCTCTGTGTGTTGTGGTATGCTGAAAAAGATTGGGGAAGAAATATCATAGTTTGCATGGTTGACTACTAGAACAACAATGACCTTCTTAATTATCTGCATTCAAAGCACCTTTGTGCTCTGTGGTATAGTTTGCTTGGTTTAATTCTGAACCCCTGGAGTTTTATCTAACCTTGAGAATTCATTCTCTCTGCCCCCTTTTTCCCACCTTTTTTAACCCATGTTCTTCTCGACATCAACTATTAAATGTGTGCTAAGAATTTATATGTTTTGTTTGTATCTGGTCGTTCCTTTTCCTGCCATAGATCAGTTAATTCTTTTTCGACAAGCACCATCAGTAATTTATGAAAATAGTTATTGAACCTCTTATATCCTCTTTTAGAAGGCATATTTTTGTAGTAGTACTATTAATCTATTTTTAGCTTTGGGGCTTTTAGCTCATAATTTGTGTTGCGTCTTGCCCATCTTCTTTTCTCGTTCTTGCTACGAGAGTTTGTTTCCATGTGCTGTACTCTCTTGCACAAACACGCTTAAACATTTGTTAACTTATTTCATAGCTCAAACCTATATCTGTTTATGGTTTAGTCTTAAGCTGAATAAGTATGGGATGGTAAGTAAAAAGTTTTATATTTGCAAATGACATTCTTAGATATCAATATTTTTTTGGGGGGCTTTCGTATTAACATAAACCAACTACGTTGTTATTGCTACCACTTTCTTTAAAAGAACATTTACGGATTATTCTATGTTGGTTTAAATATGTTAAATTTTATGGACTTAAAAGTTTGTTTCTTTTGTTCCTATAGCATTGGCAAGGTGAAATTTAGGTGTTATATGAGTACGATTTGTGAAGTAAAAGGATGATTTTAATGGTGGTTGGGTGGTAATTAGATATTTGATGACAAGAAAATTCTTGACTCTGTTTCATTGCGCAGCACTCTAGAACCTTGTCTCGTTTTCCTTTCCTAGTTTTGATAGAATTAGAAAAGTATCTGAGCCAGCCAGCATCTCATCTAACCTTTTCTTTCTATTTAGTTTTTTTTTTTTTTTTTCATATCAATCTGTGGATAGCACTTGAATGATGGCAAGCAGGGACGGAACTAGGAATTTATATTGAACGGGGCCAAAGTATGAAGGAGAAATATATAATAAAACAGGGAACCAAAAAATAGATGAAAAGTATATTAAGATTAAAGATTAAATCAACATATAAAAAATAAAATTAGTATTTATTGAGTGTTAAGAAAATATAAGCAAAATAACTTATCAAAAAAAAGAAAATATAAGCAAAATAAAAGACAGAAAATAATTGTTTTTCTTAAAAAATTAGTATTTTTTGCAGTATATTTAATACAAATTCCAAACCTGGGGCCTACCCCGGTCTTCATATATGTCCACTCTGATGGCAAGCCCTTATCAAATATGGTAATTTTGACAAGCCAACTGTTTGTTGTGTTTTGGTCATGCACTTTGCAGAGAAAACAAGAATTTGACTGGAACCGCTAGATATGCAAGCATGAACACTCACCTTGGTATAGGTATGTTTTGTCTTGTCATTTTGCTCTTGGTGTTCTTTCTAAAGCTTGGCCCTTCGAGTTAGTGTCCTCTCAGGATTTCATAATAATGGTTCTTTCTTTCTTGTTATTTTGGACTCAATAGAGCAAAGCCGGAGGGATGATTTGGAATCTCTTGGATATGTCCTTATGTACTTCTTAAGAGGAAGGTGATTGTTGCTCTGTGTCCTTCCTTTGTTTCTTGCACTGGTTTCTATTCATACTTTAGTGATTCCCCTTTCCTTTATAGTCTTCCTTGGCAGGGACTGAAAGCAGGAACTAAGAAACAGAAGTATGACAAGATCAGTGAAAAGAAAGTTTCTACTTCGATTGAGGTTGGTTGTTTGTAAAAGGTGGCTGCATCCAATCTCTATGTCCAGCTTCTGCAAATTGTAAATGGTGTACTTAATGCTTCTTTCAGGCCTTGTGTCGGGGTTATCCAACGGAATTTGCATCATACTTTCACTATTGTCGTTCTCTTCGATTTGATGACAAACCAGATTATGCTTATCTGAAAAGAATATTTCGTGACCTTTTTATCCGTGAAGGTTTGATTTTATTTTCCTCTAAAAGAGATTTCATTCAATTTAACACAGCTTTATATTTGCAAGGCATCTATGCTGGTCTCTGCTAACTTGTTTGGAAGCTAGGTTTTTATTGTTGTAAGTTTGTTTGAAACCTAGATAGAATAGCATTAGTATTCCATCTTCTCATTGCTCTTTTTGGTCTTTGTACAGGCTTCCAGTTTGATTATGTGTTTGACTGGACCATTTTGAAGTATCAGCAATCACAGCTAGCCACTCCTCCATCACGTACCATTGTAAGTGATATTTTAGTTGTCTTTTCATCAGCATTAAATGCATTTTGTAATGCCCGTTTTTGTTAGGCTCCTGGTGCTGGGACTAGTTCTGGAATGCCCCCTGCTATTGCCAATGTTGATAGACAGACAGGTATTTTTTGAAGTGTTGCTCATTATATTGATATCAATAAACCTTATTCTCTCATGTATAGTTTCTTCATTACATCTAGCAATACTGCTGTTAGTTTCTCAAAAGCGGTGGTCTTGTCATTAGGTTCTTCTCTTGCTATTCTTTGCTTGCTATATAAGGATATCTTCTGGCTGCTTCTTTTTATCATATCGGACTGTCTCTTACCTTTTTCCATGTTTCCTTTTGGTATTAGTTTTCTGATTTCTGTTGATTATCCTTTGAGCTTTAAATAGAGGCTGTATACTTCTCCAGTGTGAACTTGGGTTTATGCTGCTTACTTATCCTACTTTATTGCAGGTGGGGATGAAGGGCGAGCAGCTGGTTTGTCTTCAATGGATTCTTCACGGCGGAGAATATCAGGACCAGCTTTAAATCTTGGAAATTTTTCAAGGCAGAGAAGTCCAGTTGTTAATGATTCTGCAATATCTAATGATACTATGGTGAGTTGATTGGAATGTATAATCTCCTTCTAACGTGCCTAAGTTTTAATTGTCATCCAAACTTGGATAGTTCCCTGTTCTTATTTATCTTCTGCGATGCCATTTTAAATTAGCACAAGTCATAGGCTTTTCTCCCCCACTCTGGTTCACTGAATGCTGTGATAGGTTGCTATGACATTGTAGACAATTAATCCTATATTGGGTGGGTGGATTATAAAAGTGTTCCTGGGTACCAAGTCTTACATTAGTTTCTTACTAGACGTGACTTGGCTTTATAAGTGATTATAGGGAGTTCCAATTGCAACTTGACTAGTCTTTTTGAAGTAATAGCGCTGATGTGGCTAGCATTGTTCTTAGGTCATTACCAATATTAAAGTAATTTAGTAACATCATATAACGTTAAGGCACTACATAACATGGGCCATGATGAAGACATCGGGGATTTGAGTGAGGAATATTGTGTCACCTTGAAAAGTTAGTCTCATTGGGCGGGTTGATTATAAATGTATTCATGGTGCTAAGTCCCATATTTGTTCCTTGCTAGCGATGGGCATTTTAAGTGATTTTAGTGAGTTTTAATTGCAACTTGAATATTCTTTTTAGAGTAATAGCGCAAATGTGACTAGGTCTTTTCTTGAGTTGTTACAGTTGCTGTCGAGTTGTAACTTTGTCCGAACTGTTTGAATTATTGCATCAGTTGTTTAAAGCCTGTTTCGATCTCATAGGTTAAAGCTTAAGCTGACCAGTTTACTACTTTTTCCCCTCACTTTAATGCATGACATATTGCATAATAGAAAATATGATATTCGTATGGTTTTTCTTGTAAAATTTTACTGTCCCTTTGGTTCACATTCTATCTTACACTTAATGCACTCTATACTTGGAACACGCAGCTATCAAACTCCAATGTTTTGAGCCGGCCAAGTGGATCATCAAGGCGAGCTGCTGTTTCAAGCAGCCGTGATGCATTTGTTGATAGTGAGTCAGATCCCCATCACTCTCGTACTACTGAGGCAAGCCCTGGCGCAGCACGCAGAATTTCAAGTGCACAAAGAACTTTGCCAGTTGGATCTTCAGACCCCAGGCTTACATCTGGGAGAAATACCACTCGGAACTATGAAAGTACCCTCAGGGGCATTGAGACCCTGCAGTTGGACAATTGATAAGAGAGGTTTCAGTATTAAATGCTCACCTTGGTGCATTCTTGTGAAAGCACGAATTTACTGGTGGGCTGATATTATGCGTGCGGTAGAATATAGGTTTGCTTGGAGTTGAGTTGTGAAGGAAGTTGGAGTTGAGTTGTTGGGACTTGAAACTCAGGGCATTCTGGGTTTGGATTTGCACTCATCTGAACTTTTCCGGGCACGGCTGTCTATAAAGCTCAGGTTATGTTCGTATGGCTTCTCCATTCTGGCTACTGCGTTACAACTTTTTATCCCTGATGTCTGTGATCATTTTGTTGATTTTATGATGCCTTACAATGTTGGTACGACTTGTAGGCCAAAACTTGGCACTGTAAATTGGCCGATGTGTTCATATTCTCTCTAGGCTCTTTCCTTTTCCCTTTTTTTTTTTTTTCTTCCTGTTTTTGTATTTGTCAAATTTATACACATTATGCTGAGCACAGATGCAGGTTTAAGTAATTGCGTGGAAGGGAACAAATGGAGAAGGTCGCAGCATCTTTCTTTTTTCTTTTTTCTTGATGAAGCACACGTAGCTGTTCCTCTAACTGAATTTCTTGTTATGCCTGTAGATTTCAAGATGATACTGTGTTTTCTTGATTCATTTGTATTTCCCCCCCTTTTCAACTTAATTTTTTTTTATTCATTTTTTTATGTGATATATATATGTATATCCTTTTTGTATCAAGTATTTCTCTTTAGGTAGTGTTGAATTCCCAGAAATTTCATTCAAATTTATGTTCTTATCTCTCAAGGGCTTTGAATGATTGGGGAATGTCGGACCTTAGAAGTAAACAAAAACAAACTTTACAAAACTGCTGGGTAGCACTCTAAATAGTGTATACATTATAGGGCATATAAACCTGAACCTGTTACAACTGACAAGTATCAATAACAATGATCTGTTTTAGGCTTTAGCCCTTTTTAGGCCAAGCTTGATAGCAACGGGAGATGTAATATATATATAAAACAAACCTCTTGCGCAAACTTCGAGCGCATTTGGTCGCGTTGTTTTGAATGCCAATCTTGTTTCTACAAAATTACGAATAGTGTCATTTAAAAAAAATAGGGATTTAAAAGTATTTAAAACAATAACAGTTTCGTGCTCTTTTTAAAATGCTCGATTTGAAAGGTAAGAATTACAATTGAAATTGTAATCCAATTGTTTTAACTTAAATTTTTTAAAAAATTTATTTCTTTTAAAGTACAGCTATTTAATACTCTTATTTAATTGTCATATAAAATTAGATGATTTGGCAATATAAATTATAAATTAGATGATTTGACAATAAAAATTAGATGATTTGGCAATATAAATTATAAATTAGATGATTTGACAATAAAAATTAGTCGTTAATCTAATATATATATATATATATATATATATATATATATTTTTAAAAAAACAAGAACTGAAAAAGAGAAAAAAAAACTACTAGCACAACCATTAATTGCTCTTGCATTAATAGCCTTTTGAAATGTTAATTTTTCAAACATCACGTTTTAAAACCGCTAATTCTTTTTTATTTTTTTTACATGTCAGCATAAGAAGGGGAGGGAGATTTCAACTAGTGACCTCCGCTTCATTAGGCGTGGTCCTAGCCGATTGAGCTATCTCTTGGGATTTAAAACCGCTAATTCAAACGGTGATATAGAGCAAAGGAATTCAGGAGGCAATGCATCCCCTCCCCAATAGAGCTTGTATCCGATCATATCATCCCCAACATTACAAACCCAACACAAAAATCATTGAAAAATGAAAAGGCTTCGTTAGAATCAATCATTTCTAAACCGTACCCTAACTAATATATAGTAATATACAATGCATTGCAACAATTATTCATCAACAATTTTTGTTGGGAAAATTCTAATATTTTCAGTCCATAAATAAATAAACAAACCACTCAGATAGCTCGAATAGTAGTTGAACGCAGTAGAGAAGGTGAATTGAAGAAGCTAAAAACACAGCAAGAAGTTACTACAACCCATGCACCATTCTGGAGTACCTGTCCTTAAGCCACCTGAAAGTCTTCCTCAGAGACCCTTTGACCTTCCCTTCCACCGTGTACACCTTATAGCTTGCCACCCTCTTCTTCCTCTGCATCTCCGGGTCATTGAAGCTCCAGCTCTTAGAAGCAGACCCATTTGCCGACTTCCCCTTCTTGAACTTTGCATCATTTCCCACCTGGGTTTGGCTCGGGTGTGCCGAGGTTGCATAGGAAGCGCTGTAGCACCTGAGATCTTGCATACCACTGATCCCAGATGTGGTAGGTCCCATCCCGCCATGATCACCATACCTCTCCATCTCCATCCTTCCATCACCCCACGATTTGGATCTGAAATCTTCCATCGTCAGCCGGCCCGGGCCCCACTTGATGGATCTCCTCTCTCTCTCTCTCTCTCTCTCTCTCTAGTAATCAATCTTGAAAGGAAAACTCAACTCTCTATCTTTAAGGTAATGGGAGTTTGGACCATGGGGCGCTACTAACTAGAACGGTGTGATCACCGCGTCAGCGTCGGTGGTGGTGATAGATAGCTATAAGGGGGATATCAAGGACGGGGGTTTTTATTCTCTGTGGATGATTCTACAACCCTTTCACATGGATCGACCACTGAAATTCAACCACGTAATACATGTCACGTGAGCAATTAACCTGCCCTCTCTCCTTGTCCTTGCTATCTCTCTCTCTCTCTCTCTCTCTTTTTTGGAAAATTTGTCGTTTTGCAATAGGAATGAATTGTATTCGTGCCCCAGGTTTGATTACCATGTTGGAAAACCCACCTAAAATAGACACTATTTGTTTTAATTTGAAAAAAAATGTGAGAAGCGCTTTATATTTGAAAATTATGTTTATGTTTTAAATTGTTAATTAATGATTTTGAAAATAATGAGTTTGTTTGAGGGTGTTTTTAATTTTTATTTCTTGAAAAAATGTTTTAAACTATTTTGTGAGAGTATTATTAGCAGTATCACTAAATTTTATTCACCAAAATAACTAAAATATATTTTTCTCTATTTTAACTATTCATTTTTTTAGAACATTCCCTACAACCTAACTATTTTAATAATTCACTTTCACTATTCTATTTGAATATATTTTTAAAAAAGTTTGTTTATTCATTTGGCGAGTGAATTTTGAGTCAAATTGGTAAGGCTGAAAATGAAGGTTTTAAGGATTTTTCATCAAACCCACCAAAATAACTTAAAAAATAGTTTTGGTAAGAATGCAAATAGTACCGAGTGTTTTATGTTTTAAATTTTTGTTAATATATATATATATATATATATTCCCTAGTATGAATGCGAAAAAGCTTTTCTCGTACAACGAGCTTGCATTATTGCATAAATAAATTATGGAGCCCAAAGCATATTGAAGTCAAAAAGTTTGAGGCTCCTTGGCGTGCAACTCGCATCGACTTTGATAAAGGCAACTACAATGATAATGCACCCTTCATAATGACCAAGAAATTGAGCGAAATCCGATTCCCACCAATTATATTAAAAAGTTTTTACTCAATATTGGCATAGTTGATAAGCTTTGACTAATTTTATTTATGGTAACCTCAAATTCGGGTCAAAATAGCGAGGCTCTAGATTGTGTTAACAATTTTAGGTCAAAAGAGAGTAGGGATGATTCATGAGGCACGCATTCCTCCAACTGACCCATCATTTGCAATCACTACCTGTAATTAGAAAGTGACAATCGACCTACTACTTAACATTTTCAGTTTGCCCAATTTCTGTTGACCTTAATAAAAAAATTCATTGCGTGATAAAAAAATAAAAATAGATATTACACCCCCTATCATTTATGTGAAAATATAAATTTATCCATACATTAAAAAGATTAAAAAAAATGCACAGCCTCTTCTAACGTTGGGTCTCCTTCCGTAGAGACCCACAATCAAGCTGGAGATCCATGGCCGTGGATCTTTAGCCATTTAGACCCATGACTAAGTCTTAGGTCTCCTTCCACATAGACATACGGCTAGAATTATGATGTTCTCCATTTCATTTGAACTGAATAATATCTAATTAGTTATAGTAGAAGAATATTTTTGTCCCATCAAAAAGTAAAAAGGCAAAAGCAAAAAGGATCTTGTTCCCCACGGCTAGGCCATGAGTCACCTTCTACAGTAATCTGTGTATATATATATATATAAACTTTAAATGCAATGCACAATTTGAATCATGCAATTCATTTTCCGTAACGGAGAGGAGACAAATTGAAAGTGCTTGGTAATTTGAGAGGGTGGCAAATTGAGTGTCAGTTCAAGGGAGAAGTGTACTTTCTCAAAAAAAAAAATTCATAAAATGTCACTTGGGAAGAAATCTTTGAATAACTTTCTAGCAGATAGCTTATTTGTTGCCCTTTATGAAAGAGATGATATATTGAATACATTTCATCTTCAATTCAGAATTCCAATTATCCAAGTTTGCAGGTTATACGTTTCTGAGGAAGAGCAATAGAGAAAAGGCAGAAACCCAAGACTATTTTGAATCTGTATCATTTACAATTTTGGCATTAATAATTGAACAACATAATAAACCATTACTACAACTGTGGCACAACTCATTGCTATTGCATTAACTCTCAAAATTGCTCCTAGACCAGTAGGAATCACAAGAAATGTATATAGCTCATGATGAAATCACACCCTCCCCCCCTCCTCCCCCAACTGAAGTGGGCATTACAAATGGCAATGAAATAAAACTCAACCCAGATCAGCAGGATGCCACGTGGCAGTAATCTTACCGGTACACCGAGAGACAACAAGGGAATGATAGTTTATTCAGTCTTCCCTTTACGGTTCATCAAGTCATGGTAGTATAGAAGCACACACATGGGTTGACCAAGAATACAGAAAAAGAACCAGAAGATCATGTTTCCCACCTGGCGTAAAAGAAAAGAACAAAAAAAAAAAAAAAATCAAGTGAATTAAAAAATAAAGTTTGGCATAAGAAATTGGGTGTTAAAAAAATGGATGGGCTAAAATAAGGTTGAATAAAATTATTATTCCTAAAAACTACATACCATAGAGTTTCTGAACTTATTTTGCAGGTAATTGGTAATCAGAACCAAGGGAACCTATTAAAGAAAAAACAAAGAACACAAAGAGCAACAATTATCATTAATCTCATTTCCAGAAACAATTCTTGCTATAATGGCACATGTCTAAGTCTATGAAAATTGAAATTAGTATCTTTTTTCTTTTTCTGTTTTTGTTTTATGGCAGTTCCTATTTGGATGTACCATCTTCGATCAGAAAGGCCAATGACTTTAATATTTTTACCTGACACATAATTCCAATAAAAGCCCACAACTTGAATATGTGGCATGGAACAGCTATGCAGAGCTGCAGATAAATTAAACAAGATTAAGTTCCCATAAAAGTAAATTGATGTGATTGAAGCACTGCAATAATTAATCAAGTAAATCATTTGGAGATTCAGATTGGGGTGTAGACAACAGCATAAACTATTATTTCATAAAAAATATATATATATAAATTGCGAGTAATTTATTTTTGACAAGCTTCTTTGACCACGAATAGAAAGTGCGTGACCACATGAATGGGGTAATAAAACCTACAGCGAAAATCAGAGTCAAATGACATCGCGGTGGTGATTCCTGCAGCAGATCACCATGATGGAAGTTCTAACTTCAAAAGTTTGGTTACTTTCATTTCTAAATGTGCGTGGTCATATTGTGGCAATGCAACATTGTCCTACCCTTCTCACTTACTCAATGCCCCACTATTTTTACAAATTTTCTCTTCTTTCCTTCTCAAAACATGTCTGCTTAACCGCCAGAAACCTGACAATTAAGCAAGAAAAATAGGACAACTTTGCCCTTCAAGCTGAGGTTGGTAGGTTGATATCAGCATTTGTGTTATTGCCAGATGTCAGAAATTTGACATAAAAGCCAAATTTCTGATTACAGATCTTTTCCTGGGTGAAAATAGCTAGCTCTTGGTTTGGTTCCTAAATTCCTACTATGATTTGTGATGATTTTACCGTACGACATATCTCAAAACCATGCCTAGTCAACGAGTCACGATACTGTGTATACGCTGTATAGTTGCAACTTCCCTCTCTTTCCAAAGATGAAGCACAACAAATAAAATATTATACATATTTTACGCAAGGAATAACTTTAGTAACCGTGCCCAAAAAATAAAAAATAAAAAGATGGGAGCAAGACCATTATTATCTATTGCATATACTAGATGCCAATTGCTACCACGTACAAATAATAAATAGCCTATTGCAATCTGCTTCTGGTACCACAAAGGGCTGAAAGATAGACTTGTTATTTGAAATACAACTGGAAACAAAAATAAAAATAAAAAGAGAAGCAACGCACCTCATGGAATATGGCAGACACAAAGAAGGCAATTAGAATGGCAACTCCCTAAATCAGAAACAAATAATTAAATAAAGACAAATTAGTTCAAGATTATGAAGTATAAACAGGTGGGACCAAGAGCATTAAATTAATGCTGGGGCAAGTTACAAAAGTTTTAGTTATAATTATAACAATATAAATGAATGCAAAAATTGTCATGATCACCATTACAAGGTCATTACTTTATTGAAGCTTAGAAGAACAGAGGTTGGTATATATACATTCTTTTTAAGTTTTAACGTGTCTGTACAGTTGTATGATGTCTTAACCTAGTTTAATCACGTGAAATTCAAAGGGATGTTAATGTTGAAAAACAAAGATCAACAAGGGAGGTTAGTACATATATTAAAGGATGTATCTATGAATTGCCTTGGAAAAATGACTAGGAAACTGGGAGGAATAGATAACAGATCTACTATCATGCACTTTTCTCCTAAGAGAACAAAAAATTTCCTGACAGATAATGACAATGAAAAAAATTACAGAGACGACATAGATTAACCCAACAATGTAGTAAAAAGATCTTTCATGCCAAGATGCATTCATCAAGCATTGCTTACAATATAAGGTGAGATTGGTCAATTACCTTTGGTATCCCATTTCGCAGGCATGGAAAGTAGATATGACGAACCATCCACTTATGAACAGGCTGAAATGAAAATGAATCTGATCAGTAATATACTTTACTTGCTTTTCTTTAGCATGTTTGTACATCATGAAACCAGTATCACAACCTCAGGCAAAAAGTTACAAAACAGCTTTTTTCAAAAACCAAAAAACCACTTAGAACTTTTCAAATAGTTCCTTTCATGAACATACTAAACTGACGGTTCAACATTTTCACATATTCAAAATCTTAGACTACAAGGGATTAAAGAATTAGACATTCAAGAACTAGCTCGTTTTCATATGTATATAAATTCATAAATTCAACATAAGAACATCATAAGAAATGAATATATAACTTGGAATTTGCAACCTATGGGTATGGACGTTCTAGAACAGAAAGAAGAGCTAAAAAGAGAATTAAGTGACAATGATAAACTACATACCTAACTAGTTCCACAAAAACTGAATTTTGAGAAAAGAAGCTTACCATATTCCACAATCTCCAATACTGATGGTAGGCACAGAACCGTGAGATTCATGCAAGAAACGCAAATAGATTATAAGTTCTCTTCAGCATAGGCTTATTGAAATACAAAACCTAAGTAACACATATTGCAAGATATAAGACCTACCTCTTCAACTGTCTTTGCATTCCACCAATCTTTGTAAAACTCACGATCACCAAATCGAAGAAGTTCAGCCAGTATATTTAACCTAAAAATGCAGGCTTCACCAAAGCATAAGATTATCTCAAAAATAATAAGATCCTCAGAAATTAAAAGCTTATAATGAAATATATGCCTTCACGAAATAAAGAAGAGTTGACACACCAGAGGTGAAAAAAGCAGTAGAACATGCAAAGCCACACATATAAATTTGGAACTGAAAGCTTCAAAACCCTCTCAATGGCATATAGAAGGTTCCCTTTCAAGGGATGTTGGGAATTCTTGACAATAGGATTAATATACTGCAGGATTGTACCAACAAAGTCATGTCAGAATATCTCAAGCAATTTTTCCAAAGAAAAGAAAGAGCAAAGAGTTCTAGTTTCAAATTAGTAACAGCTACTTACTTGTTCTATTATGAATCCCATAACTCCTGTAAATATTATCAACTTCACTAGTTGACGAACCACCCAACTCTTTCGAATGCATGCCGTACGAGGATAGCTTGTCTATAATGATAATACATCAATATGAAGGTCAAAGAATGCCGCTACTAAATGATAAGAACTTCATACGTTCAGCAAACAAAGAAATTACACGATTTGACTTAAGTGAGTTTTACAGAAATGCAAATACAGAAACAGGATTTATGGAGAAATCACTTCCGTATACCGAGTTAAGAAGGTGCAATACTGTAAACACTTTTTTTTTTTTTTTTTGATAAGTCGAAGCTGATGATATGATATTATGTGAAGATAAACTTCAGACGAGCACTTACTAGTATAAAAGGATTAGGAAGGCAGCAGACAGGAAAGAATAACCAGCATAATAGCTAACAAAAAGAAAGTGACTGAGAATACCACCACAGAGATACAATTTTCGACAAACTACAACATATTGAAACATGGCTCCAATTAAAACGGTATGCTCACAACAGGTGCAGTCTGGACCAGTTAAACCTGAGGACTGACACAAACCAACAAACACACACACCTGTGTTGGTTGCTCTAGGTTCAAAAGTATGATAACCAATTTAAATTGGTTTAGATTTCAGTCAAGGTATCTAGTTAACCAAACACCAGATATATTATATAAAACAAACTTATAAATGTTCATATGACAATTCAACTTTAATTAGATATTTTTGTCATGATTCGATCATTTGATGATCTCATCTTGGAAAGATAGAATATAGTGCATGAGTTGTAGGATTCGTAATATATAAGACCAGCTAAATAACATTTCAAACAATGCAAGATATGCACACACCTAAACAACATCCAGACACCATATAACTCGCATTGTATAAGGATTTCTCCATACTTTATAACGGGGATGTCTCACAAAATTTCTGAATGGAGAGTCAACTGATAAACCCATTCAGAGATATATCACCAGACACCATTGTTGTGCATGAAGAACACAAAAATGCCTTGTACATGTAACAAATACTCCAAAAAGTCAGAAAGGAAGTAAATATCATGAAATAGCTGTACAAAAATGGCTCAACCTGAGTATCGGTATACTATAATAACTACAACACTTGAAGTGCAATTACCTGGTAACATAAGGTTGGAGCAACCATGAAGTAAGCCAAACTCTTGAAGCTAACACTGTAAGGATAATCGGTATTCAGAGAATTGGGCAGGACATCCCCCTAGCACCAAAGCAGGGACACAGTGAATAAATAGAAAACAAACCTTCGTTCATCACCCCTACATCTTCAGGAGATTAAATATCCATTGCAGAAGAAAGGAAGAGAGAGGAATACCAACTGGTTTTTTATTCTAATAAAGCACATACATAACGAGTTTTGAAAAAGTTGTGATGGTGACTTATCCCAAAAAAATGTTGTGATGGTGAAGAAATAAAATAAAGGGAACCAAGGATTACTGTGCTAATACTTGCATGGTCTATTTTTCTAAATAACCAACTTACTACCAAGATATATTTAGCATGTAATTTCACCTTCGTAACTACTAAGTTTCATCAAAGAAACCTACCGAATTTCGTCTAAGCATAAACATCAAAACACTTTCTATCTTCCTTTCTTCAATACTTGCATATTTTGTTTAGCAGGAAACTTCAATCTACACTAATCATCTATGGACTTTTCAAGGGAATTTCCTTTACCTTATCAATCGATTTTGCCAGCGCTCTCATATCATAGTTTGTATGCGTATAAGACACCAATTTTAACCATACAATGCAAGCAAATAGCATCAAGGTGACACCTGATAAAACTACAGAATCGCACCTGCACAGTTTAAAGTCATAAATCAATTAAGAAATTTCCACAATATCCTTGTCAATGGAATGACCAAGGAAAAGTTCCTACATGTGCAATTTTCCTTATATAAACATTAATTCTATGGAGTGAAAAACTTGAGCATCCATTCATACAATACAAGCATAATTCTTTGGCATTGTTCACACCAATAAAAGGTTATGCTTCCCAAATGACTATTAATAGTCTAACAAAAACACCAAAAACTAAATTATGTTTAAAATTGAATAAAAGTCTAAATGAAAAATAAATAAAGGTTAAAACTTACCTTAGAATAACAAAAACTGGATACAAAAGTGCCGCCGTGGTAATGATAAAATGAAGTAAAAGAACAACCTGTAGCATTAAAGTAGAAGTTAATTTTGAGGATACCAGTACCTCAACATAGCATGTTATTCTTTTTTTTTTTTTTTTTTAGTAATCAAAATTTCGCTTTTTAGTTGCGCAGCATGTTATTCTCTTGAAGGGTTTTGCATACTCCTACACTGCAACTTACAATATACAAGAAGTAACCTCAAGTATCCAAATGACAAGAAAATTTCCATCGCTCCAAGTCATTTTCATGTAAAGTAAGAAAAGCTGTTGATTTGCATTAATTAAACTTGAATCACTTACAGGTTCAGATATATACTTCCACTGTACTAATTTTTCCACTACGAAGGCAGCAGCTGGAAATATCGGGAGTGTAAGACTGAAAGCAATATAAGGAGAATAAACAATCAGATGCTCATTGGACATATAAAACCCAAACGAAATATGCAATAAGTAGTTCATCCTATAGCAAATACAAGCAAAAGTTAAGGAATCATTACCAACACATAAGAAGGGGCCAATCTCTCAATGATCTCGAACTAAACCAAAAACCAGTCTTAATTAACCAACCATACTGCAATAAAATTAAAGAATCAGCAAGTAAAAATAACTGATAGGGGCATGATGATGCACAAGTAAACAGATGTGATCACCATCCAACTAAAGTTACCTAAAGACGGAAGCACACATACCTTCATAAGATTCTCAATGATTAGTCTGCTGTTTACAGCAACAAGCACTACTATACAGAGATTAAAGAGACCTGCATGGCTCTGCATAAAATTTATAAATAATTAGGGTCGAATTGCACAATATTCATAACACTTATCGGTTAACAACCCCGTAAAAGGCAACGTCACTAATTTTTTTTTTTTTTTTTGCAATAAACATCCATTTCCAACTAACAAAGGGATTTCATTTTCATACTCATCATTCAACCAATACTAATTGTGGACCGAAATTCGATAAAAAAAAATAAAAAAAAAAAAACTAGCTGTTTCTCCCAAAGTTAAAATTTTTGAACAAGTTCCGAACTTTCAAGAAGGCATTCTAATCTCTGATCAGCAATATATGCGTCAAAAAAGTTAACAAATTAGAAAAAAAAAAAAACGGCTAAAGCAGCGGGACCTACCTGTCTGAAGATTGCGTCGGAGCTAAGAGGACTCTCCTTTATTCTACGGTGAGCCGGAACTGATGGCCGATACGCGAGCTTCACCGCCGCGAAATCCGTTCTCCGATCCTCACCGTTCGCAATCTTCTCACAGCCGTCGTTTCCATTAGTCACAGGATTCGCCGATTCAATTACAACCTCGCTCCTACTCCCGTCGTCCTCGCAGCTCTTCCGGGCCAGGGACTCGTCGGTGCTCGAATCTCTGACTCTGACAGATTCTCTCACCGAGTTATCGGAATCCGGATCCGTCGTTTTAGAATTTGAATCAGACACTTCCGTGGTTGCGGTGGCGTTATGTCGTCTTCGAAGATCCGAACCGCCGTGAGGCATGGTGGCGGTGGTGGCGGTGGTGCCTGTGCTTTCAGCCGTACCGGAAATCGCCATTGCCGGAAACCGTATCGTATCGTATCGTATTGTATTGCGCTTACTGATAAGGTAAACGAAACTAAACAGACAAAGAGAGCGAATTGCAGAGAGAGAATTATGGTAAGCCAATTGCACTGACAGAGCGACACAGTGAAAGCGAGAGAGATAAAGAGTTCATGCAAACAGGGAAAATGAAGAGAGATTATACTAATGACTCAGAATGGCAAAATGCACGAAATTTCGTCAAGTGGCGATGAGCCTGTGGGACCGTCTATCTATTGGCAATTCTTTCTTTAAATATTATTAATTTACATATTAAACGCAAAATAATAATAATAATAATAATAATAATGAATGAGAGCGAAAGAAACCGAGAGAAAGAGCGGTGGGGCAGTGTTTTCTTGCGGTTGGCGTCGAACGTGTTGGTAGTTGCTTGCTAGGGTGTTTTGATTTTATTTTCTTTTTTTAATTTTCGTGTAGATATTTTGTGTTCGGATAATATTCTTATTTAAAAAGAAAGAAGAATACAATTTTAACATAGTCATCATCTACGCCTAATAGATGCAAAAGTATGCTGATAGAATTTTATAAATTATTATATTAGGTAGGTTAAATAGTCTTGTACAATAAAGTGAAAAGTAATAAATTTAGGAGATTTTTTAATTTAAAATAGTAGGGAAAATAACAAACATCATCCTTGCCTTTGATGTAGGTGTCAATCTAATCTTTTCACTTTCAATTTTAACAATTTACCCCCTTGCACTTTAAGATTTGTTACAAACCAAACCAACTAGAAAAAATTGTCTGTTAAATCGAACGGAATTAGACGAATGTATAATATCATATTATACTTTATGGACGAAGTTTTTCACAAAAATTAGATGGAAGAATTTCCTTAAATTAAATTTATTAAACTAACACGTGTTCAAAATATATGTAATTCTCATAAAATTATATGCTCTATTAAAAATATATTTGAGAATTATATGTAATTTGAACTCATGTTAAATTAATAGTCTAAATTGAAAAAAAAAAAAAAAAAAAAAACCGTCGATCCAATTTGATAAACAATTGTTCGTATTTTATCATTTTCTAAGGGCTCAGTTGAAAGGTAACTTTACAAATTTACTTAGGATTTGAAAATACAAATTTTTTTACATTTTTCAAATCGTAGTTTTTTAAAGAGATAATTCCAAACAGTAGATATTGAATGATTTGATTTATCATTGCACTTACAATCTTGGAAATTGCAGTACCAAACTTCCTTAATAAGGAAGGCATGATGTGCAGGAAATGGGGAAACAAAGCCGTCATGAGGAAGATACAAATTTGACCATTTTACGGAACTTGAAGGGGGTCCAGCGGAAGCTTCATTTAAAGCACGAGAGCAGCAAAGAAACGAGATTGGGATTGACCCGTATGGAATAATAAATTAAATTTCATGGTACGCACCAAACAAAACAAAATGGTTTTTTAATCGGACTAGGCATCTAATAAACCGTTGACTTACTTGGCATCTGTCTGCGGGAGATTCTAATTGAACGAGACATTACGTCAAGTAATCAAACTTTTTAAGGAGATTGCATCGTGTTAAGTGTAACCGACATACAATTAATTGTCTTTCTATTTTCTTTTCTTTTCTTTTCTAGAAGAAGAAAAATATCTCAACTTTCCCAGTTAGGTGAAAGGATGAGGATGAGAAAGAAATAGTTGTCCAAATAAATTTTAAATTACCCAGCCACGTTTTTTCAAAATATTTTGCATTACTATTTTTGTTCTCGTAATGCAAAAGGGATGCGGATGAGAAAGCAAGAAAGAAAGAGAGATATAATCGGTAAAAGTTAAATAGGGTAAACCGACGAAATCACATTAATATGATGGGATAGAGTTACGAAACAAAGCATATTAAACTTCAAAAAAAAAAAAAAAAAAAAAGACGACAAAATTGAACTGCCTTATATTAGAAATACATACGAGAATCACAACAGATCAGGCAAAATTATGGATTCTACATTGCAAGTACCACTTAAGACAGTAAGAAATTCAAGCTTCTTAAAATAAAAACATCAGACCTATAAGACAAGACTTGGAAAATGAAAAGAGAAACTTACCAAACAGAAAACAACTCTCTACTAAATAGGCAAAAAAAATCTCATTAGAGGAGATCGGCAACATTTGACGGCAGCTCCTCAACTACGACATTATAAAACTTCTGAATGTCAAACAGCATCCTCTCGTCATCCTTTGTTACGAAGTTGATGGCGACACCCTTCCTCCCAAACCGTCCACTACGTCCAATACGGTGGAGATAGTTCTCTGGCTGTGTTGGGAGATCGTAATTTATAACAAGCGACACTTGCTGGACATCGATACCACGGGCCAAAAGATCGGTAGTTATAAGGACACGAGAGGATCCGGAACGAAATTCACGCATGATAATGTCTCTTGTGTTCTGGTCCATATCTCCATGGGTGGCTGAGACTGTGTGGTCACGGCCCCGCATCTTGTCAGTGAGCCAATCAACCTTGCGCCTGGTGTTCACAAAAATAACACTCTGGGTAATGGCCAAGGTTTCATAAAGATCACAGAGTGTCTCAAGTTTCCATTCCTCCTTGTCAACATTGACATAAAACTGCTTTATACCCTCCAGGGTGAGCTCATCACGCTTCACCAGAATTCTAACAGGTTTATTCATGAACTTCCTTGTAATCTCAAGGGCCTCAGGTGGCATTGTGGCAGAGAATACCCCAACCTGAATCTTTGATGGTAGAAGCTGGAAAATATCATAGATCTGATAGCAAGAACAATCAAGATTAGATCAACTATAGTACCATTAAAGAGTTTTCTTCCCAGACAAAGCTGACTTAAATTGATTGATTAAATGGGTTACAATTAGAGGTTTAGGAAAATTTTACATAAAAGTTACAGCTCGATTAGTTAAAATGAATGATTAATTGAGAGGCAAGTATGTATCAAAACCATCAGACACAAACATATTGGATATAAAAAGAAAAGAAGAAGAGAGAGAATGAAAAAAGGACCTGATCCTTGAAACCCCGGGAAAGCATTTCATCTGCCTCATCCAATACAAACATCCTGATGCAATCAGGACGAAGTGACTGCCTTCGCAGCATGTCAAACACGCGACCAGGAGTGCCAACAACAACATGAACCCCACTGGACAGAATACGTTGGTCTTCACGAACACTTGTTCCACCAACACAAGCATGTACTCTTACACCAAGATAGTCTCCAAGTGCCCGCATAACCTTCTCAATCTGTTGAGCAAGCTCTCTAGTGGGTGCCAGAACCAATGCCTGGCATTCCATTAAACTGTAATCAAGTTGTTGCAAGATACCAGAGCAGAAAGTTGCTGTCTTCCCAGTTCCAGACTGAGCCTGTTGAATAACATCAAGACCCTTGCAGAAAGGAACAATTCCCCTTTGCTGAATAGCTGAGGGTTTTTCGAAACCTAGACAAGAAAACATCCAACTTAAACACTTAAGCATACACTGGTTGGGTAAAAAATGAACAGACTAATACTTCATAAACAAATCAATAAAAAAAAAAAAATTAAATGTTCCCCCAACCACTCACAAGTTCTCATACAAACCAACAATAGAGCTACATCAGCTCTTCAATTCTTGTAGTTGAGATATAAAAAGTCTAATTCAAACTTGCAAGACCAAAACTCTCAATATTTATTAAAGCAAGAAATCTCATGCAATAATTCATCACTATGTAACGTAATACTAGGAAAAATAAATATATGAAAGCATGTTAGATCTACCATAAGCATAAATTCCCCTGAGAAGATTCTCTTGCAATCCCATTGCGTCAAAACTATCATAAACCTCATCATATGATGTAAAGAAATCCTGTCCATCAGCTGAAAGTCTGTAGCCATTGATTCATCAAACAAAACAGATGAAATTAGCATCCAATCGCAAATAAACTCACTCATGTGGCTAACATCCAAACAAGTAATCTAGAAAAAGGAAAGACAATGGTGCAAAACTCTTACAACTCATTCATTTTGGTATCAAACTGACGAGCATCAAATTGAGACCCCTCTGATGAAGCCATGGCTGCAAAAGGTACAACAATATTCCATTGAAAAATATCACCATCTATATGTACACCTTAAGTGAATATTCAAAATCAAAAGTGCTAAATATGTTCATGTGTGTGCACTCGCAAGAGAAAACCAGAAGCCGTAAAAATCTAGTGCAACACAATTCTAGTACTGTTTACAAAGTGACCCAACAATGTCACAAAAAAAATTTCAGGTTTTCCAATGTTCAAACAAAATTTCTTTGTATTTTTTATTTTTTTATCTTTGCTCCATCCAGCAAACATGATAAACCAAAACATTTTTTTAAAAGAAAAAGTGATTTTACCAAAATTTCAGGTTTCTAGTGCTCTATGAGAATAATCGAATAAACTAACAACTCTTCAAAGCATTAGCTTCATTAAAAATATTTGCCAAAAAAAAAATCCATCAATTTATGATTCAAATAAATTATACTCACACGGAAACACCATATTAAAATGAGAAAGAGGCATAGCATCAGCAGTTTTAGGCTTTTAGCTCATACAAAGTCTAATAAAAAATAAAGTGGATTAAAAAAAATAAATAAAATAAAATAAAGTGAGTCATAAACCTAACCCTATATAGAAACGTAGCGTACACGTTAATTAGATGGAATATAATGCAAAGAAGTTCATGCTCTCTTTGGTTGCATCTTATACATAAAGATAATACAATTTTTTTTTTTTCTCGGATTAGCAAAACACACTAATTTATTGAAAGAGACTCTTCCTCTGAAAATTCAGAGAACACGACAAAACAAAAGAAAAATCTACCAAAAAAAAAATCTCTTTATTTTCTCCTCCGCTTTCTCGGCAATCAAACATAACGACATCAAAACCCAAAATTGTTATGACTAGCATCAGAAACATTAAAGGAGTAACCGATAACTCGACGAATCAATTTTCAAAAGATCGAATAATCAACACCTACGTGCCGATCGAATAATCAAAACCGCAATATCTAAATCATAAGCAACAGATCGAATACGAAGGAAAAAAAACAAAAACAGATCTTACAAAGAATTTCTGATATAAACGTGAAATTCAGATCAAAATCAACAGTCGGATCGAAGAGAGAGAGAGAGAGACCTGTCGATCGTTGAAAAGTGAAATTTCGAAGAGAGCTTAGTTTGTTTTTGAGAAGGAATCAGGCTTTCCCAAACTCCTCGGATCTACACCGCGGGGAGTTGAGGAACGATAGCTAAAAAAGTTTTCCTGGAAAGTGAGAGTGAGCGAGGATGAGATAGAGAAATAATAAAATATAGTAGGATTATGCCTTTGGAAGGGTCGGTGTTTTTCCTGTTCCCGGATTTGCCCCTGCTTTTGTGCTACTTATAGGGGTAGGTTTTAGATCAGATGGGCTTCAAGCCCAAGCCCAGAGCTAATGCCATCTTCGCACTTAAGATTATAATAATTAAAATATATATATATATATATACTTATTAATTAAACTGTATATAGCATACTTTTCCTTTTTTGTTTAATTACTTTTGTTTTCAACTTTGATAATTAGCAAATGCCATTTTATTTGAAATTGCCAAGTCGGCTTGGTTAAGATTAAGAATCAATTCCCACGGATAAATCACTCGTACTAATGTCTCACGGCAGCTTGATTATATATGTTCCTTATTTTGAAGTCTTAGAATGATAGGGCAAATAAAATATTCTATGAAATCAAATTCATCACATTTAAACCACTCCATATTGATTAAATTGTTTAATAATTTCCATTAGTTTCAACAATCAGGAATGGTGTTTGATTAATCAAACTAAACCCAAATAGGAGTAGTCAATTAGATTAGAATGCAACCTCATTAACTCCTTTTTTTTCTTTTTTTCTTTTTTTTTTTTCTTTTTTTTTTTTTTTGTAATTGTTTTAGTATATATTATAAGATTCAGAAATAAAGAAAGAATAGATATACTTTAAGTTTAAGATATATAATCTTAATGAAAATGGACGAAGTTTAGAATAAGATCTCCAATCGTAGAATAATTAGTATTATACTTGCAAACTAGTTTCAAGAATAACACAATAGATATGCTGCCCAATGTCATAATCCTAGAGGATTAGGATTCATAAAAGAATTTACAATCCAATGAATTTAGGTTGCTCAAGACAAGTAAACCTGCGACCCCCCTCTTACCCTCTTAAGTTGCTCAAATTTCTGTGAAATTTGGACAATCAAATAAGTGAGAATCCCAAATAGGAATTACAATACTATAAAATAACGAAAATTCTAACATAGTTTGATATCAGCTAATGGTACAAGTTTTCAGGCAAAACTACTATAGTAATTGAGTTTAAGCGAAGAGGAATGCTATACACCACACTTTTATCTCACTTACAGATATAACACTACCAATCAGACCTTGAATTTTTTGTTTTTAAGACTGATCCAAAGGCTGCTTGGCAGTGCCACATTAGCAAGTTAGCAACGTTTATATAACATCTCTTTAGCAAATACCTGAAGTTCTCAAGAAAGAAAATCACATAATCCCAAAAAAATAAAAATAAAAATAAAAACTAAGCTTCTGCAGTTTCACCAATCGTGCTGCTTAAATAACAGACGCTAATAGGTATGATACAACATATTACATTGTTCTAGCAAAATTTGACCAGGGCAGGGTTCTTTGGCAACCCTCACAAAGAACTCAAAATGTAAAATGGATGCTTGCCACCCATTGACCTCTAAATCCTTTTGCAGGCTACTCACCTATTTTTGTCAAACATGCATCTAAAACTGAAACAGATCAATAAGCTCGAGTTATATTATATACATCTGCAGCGAAATGTGCAAAGGTGGCTTCCAAACTGTGAGATAACATCTACAAGGCCCCCATAACCTCCAACTGCCGCAACCTGTAACAAGTGGGTTCAGCAACATGAGAATTAGGTTGAGCATAAACATAAGGAGTCAAAACTATTCTGTGATTTGAGCGTGCTTCTTTCTTGACTTGGCCAAACATTAACAAATACCAAGAAACAGTAAATATTTTCAAATGGGAGAGAACCAGATTTGACCTGAATCAGAAGTTCAATATCGGTTCATTTTCTTTTTTGTTTGCTTTTACAGTAGAGTGCTTCTTTAGTTTTGTGTAACTGAATATAAAAATGTTAAACACAATGAGCAGACACTAAAGCTTCTTTGTCCCGAGCTATAGAGGAGAGTTTTGGGAATAAGGACTTAAAATTTACTTCTCCGCACCACACATCGTGCCAAAAACAAAGGTGAGAACCATCCCCTATTCTTTAGGAGACCAAGTTCGAGAGACACCTGCCATTCCTAATATTTCTCCAAAGACCCACCCCATATGCTGCTCGAATTTCCTCAGAACTCCAGCCCTCTCTCTAGATCCCATACTTCTCAACAATCACCTGCCTCCATAAAGAATTTCTTCATGAGCGAATTTCCAAAGCCATTTACCCAGTAAAACTTTATTAAACGGCCTAAGACTTTCACACCCAAACCTCCTCTAGGAACTAGGGAGAGTCATCCAGTTAACAAAATGGAGCATAGTCACCATCAAAACCATCCCAAAGAAGTTCAGTAGAATGCATCTACTAGCTATACCAATTGGTAAGGGGAAAAGGGGAAAAATATGTAGGCTGGCTGGAAACCGTGCTCCTAATAAGGGTAAGACAGCCCACACGAGACAAATAAATCTTCTTCCAACTAGCCAATCTTCTTTCCATTGTCTCCACTACCCCATCCCAAATTGCTTTTGACTTGAAGGGAGCACCCAGGGGGAGACCAAGACATTTCAATGGCAGGAAAGAAATGCTACAATTCAGAATGTAAGCCAATTCTTCCTGATTCAGTACATGGCCCACTACTACTAATTATGACTTATGGAGATTGATCTACAAACCCGAAATAGCCTCAAAACAAAGGAGGATATGTCCCAAATTACGAATCTAATCTTGGTCTATATCACACATAATAAGAGTATTATCTGCAAAAAGAAGATGAGAGATCTCCAAAGAGGCTGCATTATGGAGGTCGACATGGAATCCTACTAAATAGCCACCGCTCGTAGCTCTAGTCCTACTTAGAGCCTCCATGGCAATGATCAAAATAGAGAAACAGGCTGTAGAGATACAGGCGGAAATCCACTTCCTCCATTTTCACCCAAAACCAAGGCACCCTAGTAGATAGGATAGGAACTCCCAATTGACATGATCATAAGCCTCTTCCAAGTCCAGATTGCATATCACTCCAGGAATTCCATATTTCAGTCTTCTGTTCAGGCATTCATCTATAAGAACTGAATTAAGAATTTGTCTTCCCTCCACAAAAGCATTATGATTATTAGAAATATGCAAACCTAGCACCGGTTTCATTCTAATAGCAAGAACCATAGCCAAAATCTTATAGACACTCCCCAATAGGCTGATTGGTCTAAAATCCCTTCCAACTGCCCAATCTTTTTGGGGATAAGGGAAATGAAAATAGCATTAAGGATCTTCTCGAACAGATCATGCTCATGAAAATTATGGAAAACGCACATGAGATTGTCATTCACCATCACCCAATACAGTTGGAAAAAGGCAATAGCGAAACCATCCGGTCCCAAATCTTTGTCACCATCCATACTAAGCAACGCCTGATGGACTTCTTCCTCTTGAAACGGCCCCTCGAACCAATTCGCTTCACCAGCATCTAGTGAGGGAAACTCCAAACCATCTAACTTGGGCCGCCAAAGAGTTGTTTTCGTAAAAAGATTCTTATAATACAGTGCTCTGTGTATCAGAAATGGAAATTAAGAAAACAAGAACAAATAAAAAATAAAAAACAAAAAATAGAATAAAAGGAGATGATTCTATGATTGCCTCTCCTCACTCTATTAAGCTGCATCTTTTATCAAGAACAGGGATTTTTTTTTTTTAGTTGGTAAGTTACACAAGCACCCGGTAGGACATGAACCCACAACCTCACCCTCCACCTTGCTACAAATAAAGGAAGTACCATTTGAGCTAAAACTCATTGGCATCAAGAGCAAGGATACAAGCTGTATCATTTACCAGTGATAAATATTGACAATACTAATGAAACAAATAGAAGGTGAGAACCAAAGTTTATATCAATAATTAACAATCACAGAAATTTAAAATCTTCAGAGAAATATACCCATAAACATTAAGGAAAAAGGAGATTAAATCAGAACATACCCCTGAAGGATGTATGGAGACAGAAAATGCTGACAGAGGAGCACATTGTATTTGTGAAAGAATCGCCCCATTTATGTCAAAACGATTAAGAAAAGGTTCTGCTCCAACAGCTAAAATCTGTGTTATTTTTTCTTAATAAGCTCAATCACATCTTAATGGGAGAAAATGGAAGTCAAATATCAGAAGGTAACTGGAAAAATATTAGCAGGAGAAAAGTCTAAGAAATGACAGTTCAATCACAACATATATGGAAAACCTCAAACACATAGGGGTAATTAAATGCTTACTGTTAAAATAGCAGCAGCAATCACTAATCAAATTCAACCACAACAGCTGAGAAGGAGAATAGTTGAAAGTGCAGATGTGATAAGAAGCAAAAGATGTAGGGACATGGGGGAGGCAAATTGTGAGCATGCCAAAGAGATCCACAATATACAAAACTAGAAACTATTTGTGATAAGACCTCAATCAAGCAGGACAACTGGAAATTAACAGATCAACTTAGAAATACCAATTGGCAATCGCTTAAAACAAGGGGCGATAATATAGTTTGCTTTTGATTCTTGGTGCCTCATCTGTTAAATTAGGTCTCGCTGCAGACCTCTTTTATATATATATATATTATCACACTGTTTAATAAAGCATGAGAAGACAATGCTTGCATTTTCCAGTGTTTCTGGCTATTCAACCTATCCAGTTGGGTTGAGAAAAATTGTTGAAAAGTTTGTGGAAACCCTAATAACATATTAAACCCCAAACCCAAAAACAAGGGAAAATTCCTGGCTTTGCAGCTGTTTAAAATGAACTGATTCACTTCTGAAACTTAAGTCCCAAGCACCTTTTATTTGAGCAACACTATGTTCTAGGACCAATCAATTACAGACAGATACTGTAATAAAAGCTGCTCTGATAAAATAAATAAGAAGTCGTCCTATTACATCCTTTGGAAAATCAAAATGGATATTGGACCTTCAAATGACATACCACCAAGTTGAATTTTGTTCTTTTTTTTTTTTTTTTCTTGGTCGAGCAGGAACACCAGGATTAAACTTAGAAACAAAAGGTTCCCACCAATTACTATCACCACCCCCCCCCCCCCAAAAAAAAAAAAAACTTACTTGATTATCATCAAATAATACATCCTGCATGGAAGTATGGGTTGATATCCTTGAAACACGCTCCGAAGAGGGAAGGTTCCAAATGGATAAACTCCGACCACTGCCACAAGCCTATGAAGATAAGCATTGATGAGTTAGTTCATACCATAAGCCAACTGTAATAAGAGAATTATTCTTGACTCGAAATGATAAATCTTTATACCAAATGTATCTTTTTTTTCATCAATTTCGCCTATAACTCAGATGTAGCATTATAATATGAGCATTATCAATCAATAATGCTTTGCCGTTCAAATTACAATCTCACAATTATAACTTGCTTCCTTATGTGACAACTGAATTGAAAATTGAGTAGGAGAAAATAATATAAGCTTGTAATTGCTGAAAGAGTTTCTTGACCACCAGATGTCAAGTATCAAACACAGTTACACAGATCACCATAATTCTTTATACACTAATGACAAACAACCATAGACATAAAAATGAGCTTTATTTAAGGATAAAATATGAATCTTTCATCAAACTAAAAATCAGAATACTTATATAATGATGGGTATAAACAAAGAACAAAAAGAAAAGAAAAAAAGATATTACATCCATACCACGTAAAAACCTTTTTTTGATAAGTCATATCAGGTAAAAACTTACCAACCAGCTCTCACTTCCATCAAGAGCAATGCAACTAACACATGAGAAGAAACCTTTCACCTCTGTATTCTCTGCCGGATCAATTACTTGAATACATTTTCCACTTCTGCAGTCTAGGTAACACCACATACAGAAGCAACTGGCATTATCACTCTAATTATAATAAACAGTGTAAATAGTAATTTATAGTTAAAAAAAAAAAAGAATTCCACAACAATATTACAGAGACCTACAAAAAAAAATCTGAATAAATTCTGCATAAATTTTAAACTATTGAAGATTAGGAGAATTAGTTTTACCCCATATCCGTGCAGTCCCATCCTCTGAACCAGTTATAATCTGAAAATATAAAAAAAATAAAAATAAAATAATTAAAATTAAAAATTAAAAATTAAAAAATGTAAGAGAAATCCTGCAGTGCATCTTTTCCTTCAAATGTGCTGTGCTATATTATTGTTAATTGCGATGACAAATTACACACAAAGCACATAAACTAATGCCCCCTAAAAAATAGGTTGAAAAATGAAAACTAGAAAACAATCATTCATCTGATTAGGTTTAAAACCAGGGTAGTGGTTAGATGAAAATAAAGGAAATGTTTTATCTGCAGATTTCCACTTTTAAGAGACTGAACAAAAAAAATTATTATTATAAAACTCTATGAATAACCAGTGACAACAATCTGCCACCTCAGGCAAGATTTTCAAAAGTAAATGTGCATACATATGTTGCCCACCCCGGTTGGAGGAAAACACTATCCTTAGTATCAAACCTAGCAGTATCTCAAATTGTATAGTAAGGAACTAATACTATAATTCCTTCACCATCTTGCAATGATCAGCCTATGATAATTTGGCTTGCGGATTTAGGTAAGATATAACTGCCCAGCCCGGTTGGAGGAAAACACTATCCTTGGTATTAAACCTAGCAGTATCTCAAATTGTATAGTAAGGAACTTTTTTTTTTTTTTTTTTTGATAAATAATACATTTCATTAATGAGAGCAAAGGGATGCAGCCCTAGTACACATGATGCATACAAAGAAAGGCCTCCTTATTGTATAGTAAGGAACTAAGACTATAATTCCTTGACTATCTTGCAATGATCAGCCTATGATAATTTGACTTACGGATTTAGGCCATATATAGAATTCTTGACGGAGGATTGTTTAGATGCTTCATCAACTTTTTCAGTTAGTTGTATCTCATAGTCCAACCCCCTCCCTTCCTTTTGACAGTCCTTTTAAATTCTTTGCTTGTAACTAGTTTGCTCCCTTTTCTATTTCTTACAAGTGCCTTTTGTTTTCCTATGTATGACACCAACCAACATACGTAAGTGTTAAAACATTATAAATGGAGCCTTCATACCAATTTCCATAGTTGAGGACAAGTTAACTAATGAAGGAAAATGATCATCATCAAGAAAAAAGAAAGGACCCCCACCTGATTGACAGAGTTTCGGGCTACTATACAATGCAAGTAATCTGAATGCCCCTTGAAGACTACTTTGATTTTACCAGTTTCCTGAAAAATACCAATAACATTCACGCAGAAATTACATCAGCTTGAAAAATAAATCAAGAACACTCTAAATCATCTAAAGGGAATAAAATTCTTAATTGTTTCCGAGTTGAAAACTCCCTTAGATTAGCAATATATTCACCTTGAAAAGATACGTACCACATCCCAGCAATATGCACAAGAATCACCAGAAGCTGAAAAAATAGATCCCCCCTACAGTACAAGATATGATATAAATACAGACTCCTTCATAAATAGATAGATATACATTGCAACAAATCTAAGGGGAAGGTTACAAATAACAAAAGAATAGAAGAGATCACAGACCTGCATATTAACAGCAATGGCATTATTCTCGGGGATTGGAGAAAGAGACCCCCAAGGACCTCTAGAAGACAAAAATAACACAAAAAATGGAACTAAGTTGGTAATATATAGGGAGAAAACGAATATATATATATATATATATATATATATATATATATATATATATATATATATATATATATATATATATGTGTGGTAGAATGGACAGAACTGACATAGACAAGCGTATATATAACTCACTTATGTTGAGGATTTGCCAGGTCAAGTACTGGCTTAATGTGGTTCCCTGTAGAGAGAGAGAGAGAGAGAGAGAGAGAGAGTTTAAACATATATATATATATATATCCCTAAACACAAAAGTAATACATAAAAATTATTGAATAATAAAAGTTGAAGCAAACAATCCACAACTAGGAAGCAGAAAGTTACTTAGCAAAACGCAGGCACCCTAGATGGTAATCTTAAAATGATATAAAAGCTTTAGGAAGTCAAAATGGCCATATTCGACTCTATGTAACAGAAGCGGACAAAATGCATTACAATATTTGAATATTGTCTTTTCAATTCAACAGTATCTTCTAAGAAGCATATGCCAATTGGCAATTTGAAGCAACCTTACATATTATTACTTTACATAATCCCTTTACATAGACATGGTGTAAGTATAACTTAGTTCCATTTGGGGCCAAGGCTAAAGCCTACCACATCATTCATATGTATGTCCCTGAATCACATTCCTGTCTGTAAAAGAAAAATACAGGTCCCTTGAGGAAAAAATAAATGGTTTCAAATACTCTGAATAACCTATAAATACTTTTGACACTTCTAGAGAGACTGAAGTTTATGACCTTTCTATCGTTAAACATTGGGATTTGAACTTCTACCAATGTACAAATGCCTCCATGATACCCTTAGTTAAGACCAACAGTATAAGAGTCTGACAAAATTGAATTGCTTAAATTGAGAATATCCTGATCAGTTTTTTAAAAAAAGAATTTCATCAACCTATATTTCTGGTGATCTGAGTAAAACTATAAAGAATGAAAGAAAAGTAGTTTTTTTTCTTTCTATTCAATACGGGGAAGGGGGAAAGGGGAATGAAAGAATAGTATTTACACATGCTAAAATAGGTACAAATATCAGTTTATACCTATTTGATGTACAATTTTTTTAGAACCAATAAGAGAATTCACATGTTTATTACCTTGCAAAGGAATGGGCAAATCTGAGCTTAAAAATTCCTTCCACCTCCATCCCCGAATCCGACCATCATCACCACAACTACATGAAAATACTCATATAGTCAGATATGTTAACACCATACCAACGCTTCATTTTCATTTAGATCAACTTACAGGTAAGAATTATTTGTGTCCAGGTGTAGACGTGTTTTGTGCATGTGTATTATATTCTCTACTTGTATCTAATCTAATTCACATGTAAGACTCTGCATCTTGTAGTAAAAATACAAAATAAGCATGGACATAATAAATCCAAGAAATCACTAAATTATTGGAGGGCCTACAAACAAGCATGCTCCTGCTGAGCACTTCAACTCACTTACACCTAAATTTATGAATCAGCCTAACATGAAGCAAATATATGCAGTCATAATTTTCATTCTACAGCTAGGGCAACCAAACAAAGGTAACATGTCCAAAGAACATTGACACTCTTAGACTTTTAGTGTGTGTGTGTGCGTGTGTGTGTGTAATTATATTTCCTGCAAGGGTACAAAATCATCAAGAAAAACAAAAATCGCACACCAGAATATCAAGGACAAACCATCCGACCAAACTGTTAAAGCGTTGATAAGAACAGAAATGCTAAAATGTTTCTACTAATAAATTAACAATTACGAAAAAACCAGTCCACCATGAGCTTGTATCTATTATCATCTCAATAGTAACTAAAACAAGTTTTGCTATGCCACTTCAATGCACATAAACCATTGTTCTAGGAACCAAAATGACTGTAGAGCTCATAACACAGTAATGCAACACAGCTCGTGCAAACGCATTCCACATTAATATTGTAATTTGTTAAACAGCAAAAAATCATATAAGACGCAAGATGCAGCATTGCTATTTTCTGAAACTTCAAAGTGGCCACACACATACCTTAGCAACAAGGCATCTTCATCCTCACCATAGAATTTGATATCATATACAGGTCCATCATGCCCTTGCAGAAACCATTCTGGTTCAGCCACTAACAAGCTACAAAAATCCAATATTATAGTCTCAATTCGAGTCTCAATGAAAATAGTTAATATTATAGTCTCAATGAAAATACTTGTCAAGGAGTTAGTTTCTGTTTGGTTTCAAACCATAGATAATGAAAATACTAGCGAAGGAGTTTGTGTCTGTTTGAATTTGTTCAACTTTATAAAGCGCAATTTTTTTAAACGGCCACCCAAATGGGATACTTTTACGATTTTATTTTTAAAAGAGAGTTTGGCCAGGCAAAACGCACGTTTTCCCATCGACACTTCCGGCGATTTTGGTTTAAAACGGGAATTTAGTATGCGTGTTTCGCATAATCGCAGAGCAACCAACCATCATGTATAGCAATTCATACTTACTGTTGTGCCTTTGTATTGCTAAGACCCAATTGCTGCAAACCAAAAAAAGAGGTAAATAAAATTTAGTTCACTGCAAATTCTGTTGAAATGAGACACGGTAAAAAATAAATGACTCACGAGCTTGGAAATGCAGGAGGAGATGGAGTAGGAGGCCAGCAAGCCGTCACTGGAAGCCACGACGATGGTGTCCGGGTTAGGGTTTTGGGAGGGTCCCCAAACCGTCCGGAAAACGGTTCGGGTTCGGATCTCCCTCTCCTTCAATATGCTTTCCCTGTATGCATCTTCGTCCCAGTTCGTCGCGTCTCCGCACATTGTGGTTTGTTTGGGCTCTGTGAAACTTTGTGAAGCTTCACTGAGAACACCAGGATATGAGCTAAGAAGTGCGACCGTTACGTTTAATAATGGCGAAGATTTTCGACTTTATAGCTCAACTTGTCGTCTTGATGAAACTTGTGTCTTCTTTATTTTAACGAAAACTTCACATTACCTCCGTAACTTCTGCTCTATTTTACAAATTATTTATGAATTTTTAAATCTCTCATTTTAAACTCTTAAACCTTCAATTACTCTCAATATGAACTCTTCCATCAGATTTTAAATGTTACATGACGTTTATACCCCTGCCTTTTGTATAAAATTTCAACTTCGAAAACCTTTTTTTTATTTTTGAAAAAATGAAAATCAAGAACATTTTAGTATTTTTTGTATTTTTAACTGCTAAAATTAATAGAAGAGTTGTAATTGAGAGTAATTGAAAGTTCAGAGGTCCAAAATGAGAGATTGAAAATTCAGGGTTTGTAAAATCGGATGAAAGTTTAGGAGACCAAAGTGAAGTTTTCCCTTATTTTAATATGTTCTTACATATTTCACATCAAGTGTTCGTAGAGATATTATTGCTTGTTTGGGAAGACAATTATTCTCAATTCTTTTCAACCTTTTTCTCTTTTTTAGTTGATTTGATATTCCTAACACTCGACTCAAAATTTTTTAACTTTATTTAAAATTTTATATTCTTCAAACAACCCAAACATAATTTTAACTCTTTTTTCTCTTTGATATTCGCAATTTGAAATTTAGTTCAATAGAATATAAAAAAATCGCAAACCCAATCGAGGTCTATTAAATTTTATTACAAACTTATATGATAATATACCATTTATCACATTAATTATTAAATAATTGAATTTATTTATAAAATTTTGTTACATAATTTTTTATTATTATTAATATACTACGCATGTAAATTTTGTAAAAGATTATGGTAAAAATTAGAACAACAAGCATTTTCCTTTCACATATGGGTATTTGGTTATGCATGCATGCTTAGAATATGTCGTTTCTCTTGAAAAAAAATATATACTATATCGCAAAATTGGAGGAACTAACGGTGACATTGGGTTCTTCCTAAATTTTAAAAGAATGAGGGCCCGTTTAGTTCGAGGAATATAACCTTAGAATGGAAAAGCTATTCTTGTGGAATAGTTATTTTTTTTGTTTGGTAAAGATCTATTTCTAGGAATGGTTATTTCCGTGTGAATCACTAATTCATCACACAGGAATAACTATTCATCTAAAAAATTAGAGGAATAACTATTTTTGAGGGAAATGATAAGGTTTTCTCAAATTCCATTTGTTTTTTCTCTCTCAAACTTTATATATATATCATGTGGATGGCTAGTCACAGAAGGCCTTGGGGGGTGGCGCTGCCCCGGAGGACCTGCAAGGCCCTTTGGGGGTGGCCGCGCCATCACCGGTGCATGTTGTGGCCCTTGTGGGTTGCCGGTCACTGTGGGATGGTCGGCCACCACATGTTAACCTTTTTTTTTTTCTTTTCTTTTCTTTTTTTAAAAAAAATTGAGTTTTGAAAAAATTAGAAATTAAATGGAATTTTTAGTAATTTCAGTTCAATTTCAATTATAAAATATGTGTTGCTACCAAACTAAATAATATGAATAATCATTCAATTCCAACATCTTTTACTCTCAGTAATACCTGTTCATTTTCCAAATGGAATATCCATTCCGCAAACCAAACGGGGTCTAATGTTATATCACACTAACATTCCACTACTATCCCACTATTCTGATGGTATACTGCCAAATATACCTTTGGATGGGCCCTTGTAGAGAAAAATAAATAAATTAATTAATGATAGATTCACATTGCCACATCAATATAGTGAAATAATAATAATGAGATACTAGTGCGATATATAGCATTACTCATTTTAGAGATTTTAGATGGGTAGAAGCTAAAGTGCAATTGCAGCTTGTAGAACAAGTTCGGTAGTAGACTTTCTTCCTCCCATAGTGCTGTGTGTATGAAATGGAAATTAAGAAAACAAAGAACAATTGAACAAATTAAAAAAATTAAAAATAAAATAAAAGGAGAAGATTCTATGATTGCCTCTCCTCCCTCTTTAACAAATCAGCGCCTTACCATTGACTGAAATGACAAAATTACAGAAAACAAACCTGTAATGACTGACAGACAGGACAGCTTATGAGTTCTCCCATCACCAGGGCCAGTCTGAATAGCTACAGTTTTCATTATTAAGCAGCCAGTATAAAACCAACTAGTTCAATTGCTCTGGGAAAATACAACAATCTAAATTTACAAATTCTAATCAGGGGGTGTCATGCCTCCAGTTTGGTTATGCCATAAGCACAATTTCACCTCGTGAACCTGTCAAGAATGGAAATAGAGTTAAAGAAAGTGGAAAGTTTATGGCAAAAGCACTGAAAAATCAGGACTTTGGATGTTACATTTCTCGAAAATCTCTTTCGCCAACTGCAACAGCGAATCTGTGTCTTCAGCTATCTCTGAAATCCTCTCTGCCTCCTTAACTGCTTCAGCTGCCACAAAAGATTTGTTTTCGGCTTCAGCAATCTTGTAGGCAGCAGCCTCCGCTGCTTCTTCTACTGTATCACCAGCCTTTGCGGTGGGTGTCCCGGGTGTCCCAGATGAGGCATCACTTTTCATCTTGTAACAGTTTTGGACCTGCATTTTGATCATAAGATAATTCAACTTCATATATTTAACCATTTTAGGTTACCCTAGCGGTAATAGGGCCATGGTCTTCCCTTCTGCTATAACGACTTGTTTCCATTTCTAATGTCATCAGTGCCCCCCGACCTGATTGGTCGGCTTCTGACACGTCTCAGGTTAGATGTCGGTTGTAGGTGCCATTTTTCGGCTTCTGACCCAACTTAACATCTTTATATAAATACTTTCTTTTCAGAAGACCTAGCACACCTCAAACTTTCACAGGTGCTTTCCCTCTCTTTTCGTTCCCTCTGTTCCCTCAATCTCTCTGATTCCTCTATTTCTTTAAAGTCAAAACCCTTGTCAGTGCAGCCCAGCTCGGCACCCCCCTGAGGTGCAGGTCAGCTCAGAAGGAAACTCAGACTTGCAACCTCCGTCAGGTTGAAAGTCGGAGGGTAGGCATTTCCAACCTGATTGAGTCGATGCCCACCGCTACTAGTGGATGTTATTCAATACATGGAACACTGCATAGACCGGAAAAAAAAAAAAAAAAAAAAAAACACAAACTTCTCACCATACATAGCAATTCTCCATCCACTTGTGCAACATGCACTTGCTCCCTACTTCGGTAAGTAAGGGTCACAACAATGGGGGTTTAACGATAACAAATGAATATAAATAGTCCAAAATTTATGTTCATAACCTTGATATTCAATTTGTTTGGGTAAACTAGTTCTCATCCTATATTTCGTAACAATAACTTGTGAAAACAAGTTTCACAACGCAATCTCTAGCTCTTAGTTCCCAAGACCTGAGAGGAACTTGAATGACTAGGAAATAATGATGACCCAAATCTTCTCAAGTTCCTCATTGATCTTCAGAAATAATAAGTGTTCATAATGAAGGAACCAAATAAATAAGCCTAGTTAGCTGGGCACTGAAGCAAATGAATAGCTTGGTCTTGCAATAGATCAGTTCTTAAGGGATGAAAAGTAAATTAAAGCAGTCATATTGACCAAATGGCAAATCCAACATTACATTACACTTTGAGCACAATGCACTAGAAGTATACACCAGCCAATTTGAAATTGTATTGTTTATATATATATATATATATATATGATGTGAGCCAGCAAGAGAAATATTCATGGTGTAGAATAATTAATGAATAATCTGCATTGAAAAGCATAAACCCAATCACCTTTTCAAGTTTGTCTTGTGCAACCAGCCTTCTCAACCTTGTACTTAACAACCTCCTAAAATTCTGTGGAACCTCATGCCTTTGCTGCCATAATATTAAGGAAAAAGGACATTCATCATTTCTCCCAAACTTAACAAGTGGAGTAATGGTGATTAAAATGTGACATAGAAGCTAAAGAATATTAACACCTCCTCCCAACAGCAGGTTCTTATGCGTTACTCACCCATCCACCATTAGGAACGCCAGTTCCCATTTGTCTTGCATGTGTTAAGCATGAATTTTACATGTTTTCAGAAATTATTATTTTTTTAACCTGAATTAAAGAGAAAATGTCCAGTGGTACTTAGACCTGAGATTTTCTAAAATCAAAATTTTCTTTAAGTTTTCGTGCAAACTTTGGAGTTGGATATGTTGTGTACCAGTGAAATTCAATTCTATTTTGAAACTTGAGTTTAATGAGAGAAAATATAGCAGCTGCCTCTATTCATTTCCTTTTGTCATAAGCCTACATAAAGTTTTGGCATCAGCAGAATCTTAGAGATATTTCTTTGTAAACCAAATTAATAAGTTCCTCCATGATGTATTAACTAACAATGATATACAGGGAAAAAATGAATCATACCTCAATAAAGCTAACAATTTTACCAGTCTCCAGTCCATTTGGCTCTTTCGAGGTTGAAAGTGCTTCAAAAATCATTTCATTGTACCTGGTCACAAATGATGGAATATGTTAAACATAACAGGAAAACGATTGAGAAAAGTGAAGCTAAAAACATAATAGGGGAATGTAAGGCTCTTGGGAATTATTGAAAGTTGGAACAAGACACTGCATACCAACTGTAGACATATAAGGAAGTCTTTCTGTTTTATGACTGTGTGCATGGGTTTCATATATCATGAGTTACCACTTAAATTGTTTTGAGAAAAGCAAAAGGAAAATTTTTTCTAATTTTCATCAACATATTTTCTGAAATGAGACCTCTTGGTGATTACTTGCACAGGATTCCTCTGATCCTTAAAAAGGTGTGACTGATAGATGGGCTTGAATGGATGGGAAATATAGAGTATAACTTGTGACTGAGTCTAAACAAACATCATCATCATATATTATTCTAGGAAGAGGATGTAAATAAGCCCACGGAATGCAAAGCAAACCCGGATCATGCCATTCTGTACAATTGCATCAATGTGCAAATTTACCACATAACACATCCACAGTACACACAACAATTAGCTACAGGCCTTTCATTCGTGCCTCATTTAGAATTATTTTCATTGAATAGAGGTTCTTTCAATAGGGATATTTAACAAAGCACGTCATGAATCCATGCACATTAATTGCGGGCAAGAGACCACATAGGTTCTTAAAGTGAGGGATCAAGATATAATAACTCTTGTCCATATAGAAGTTACATACATAACTATTTCAAAACACTGAATGCAGCAAGTTATTTTTGGATAACTGATGACAAACAACCTTATATGCTTAAAGGAAGGACTGTCTTATAGTTTTAAGCAAATGGTTGCCATCTCATATCTACCGGTCAATTGAAACAAGAGTCTTTGGCTTCAAGATACATTTACTGCATACCCTTTCCCCCCGACTTGTTAACCAACCATCCTATCACAATGCTTGCAGGAATTTATAAGATTCTAAAAAGCTGTCTTCTTCCATATTGCAAACCCGTGTTTCCCACTCATCATTCCTCACCTTTTGACATTCAGAAAAATTCCAATCACTCAGCAGATATGCAAATATATGCAGTGAAAACTTCATAGTATACCATACAGCATCATGGAGTTACCTGCATAATTTTTTGGATACGAAAATAAAAGGCATAAGAAACTTATTGGCAGCAAAGGAAAGAGAAAACTAGGTGCCATACCTTGAAGCATTTTTTCCATCCATTAAGCTCTTTGAAGAATCATCCATATTTGGATCAGCCACAGCATCATGTGCAACTGGAGCTGCAGTGGGGGTCTGTGCAATGGATGATGGAGTAGCGGGAGCCTCCTGGTTAAGTTTTGTTTTTGGTGTCCGTGATTTTTCCCGGGGGCCTTGGCCATTGGCGCTAACACTCAAATTCCTCCATTTATCCTATTCAAGCAGAAAACAATGAGAGCATATAGCACACACAAAATATTTGCCGCAATAAATACATGTTGTGATACCACATTAGTGGCATCTACTCCCCCCCACACCCCTTCCTTTTAAATTATGAAATGAAGCTTCATTCAAGTTAGGGATGAAAAGGCAGTTGCGGTTAGTAAAATTCAACCGCTTAGGCGGTTAGTAAATTTTACTAACCGCCTCCGCTAACCACTAGGCGGTTAACCGCCCGGTTAGCGGTTAACCGCATCCGGATAACCGCTTTTTTTGGGCCTTTTATTGGGCTTTTTTTTTTTTTGGCCGGTTTTGGGCTCATTTTGAACGTTTTTTGCTCACTTTAAACAATTTCTTTTTTCCTTTTCATTGCCATTTTAGCATTAAAAATTGCTATATACCAAAATCCTTTTTGGTCACCTTCTACGAATCTACACAACATATAATACAAATAAAATTACAACAATTATTGTAAATCATCACTTCACTTGTAGTCTTGTACACAACATACAAATAAATATATATAATAAAACTATATATATTATATGAAATATACAAATAAATATATTATATGAAATATAGATATAATAAAGCTACATATATATTTAAAAAAAGCGGTTAGCGGCTTTCAAAAACCCAATAACCGCTAACCGCTAATAACCGCTTTCAAAAGTGATTAGCGGTAAGCGGTTCTAGATTTTCACCCCTAATTCCAGTGGGTAGTGCAGAAGTTAAATTAACTGAAATGCACAAACAATTACACTATATGGTTGCACTGCGTTCTGAACTATAGCATAACCTCAATGACTCGTTGTAAACTATGGAGTACAGACTTGCCCATCACATAAACTCAATAATGCCCTCAAAATACACAATAGGTGAGGGGGAGGGAACCATGTTGTAACATCTACAATCATTGCGTCAGCAAGAGTCCAGCAGGCAGTGACTCTGAGGGTTGTAACAACTATGAAGTGAGCTATATCTAAACTTACCGGATGTAGCCAACTGAACAGAAACCAGATCTGATTCTCAATTGCCAGTTCAAGATATGGTTCCTCTCCTTTTGCAACCTCTCCATCAATAAAAATGATTTATAAAACAAGCTTCCATGGCTGGGCTTGTGCAAATTAGCTTCTTCTTTTTTTTCTTTTTTTTTTTTAATAAGTAAAGGAAATTCATTAAAAGCACAAGGGCGCAACCAAGTACACTAGAAGTACAAGAGAAACACCCAGCAATCAAGAGTGAGACAAAAGAGAACAAAAATAGCATAGCTAGAGACATGGAGAAAGGCAGTAGAAGAGATCTACTCAAATACAGATTTAAGAAAACAAGTCCGTAGATCAGTGCTCATTCTCTCTCGATCATCGAAGTTTCAAGCGTTCCTTTCTCTCCAAATGCACCACATTAAAAAGGAGGAATTGCATTCCAAACAATACTGATATCATTCCGGCCGACCCTTCTATTCCAACTCGCCAAAAGATCCACCACTTGTCTAAGCATAACCCACTTTAGCCCAAACATCTGAAATACCATGATAACTCACAACACCGGTGCTCTCTAACTTGATTCGATGGGCTAATCATCTCATTTAGATTTTATGACCTAGAGGTTTACCATTTTTTCACAGATACAGTAAAAATTTTCAGCCAACACACCTCAAATTCAAGGTTGCATAGCTCATTCATTGGCCGAAAGTAATAGAAAGAGAGAGAGATTAAGATCCATGATAAATGGGTCTTAATTTATAAAGCAAAAAGGGGAATGAAAGAAAGAAGTTTAACATTGCATCCCAGTCAGTCAGATGTTGCATTGCCGAGAAGAAAAAAATAGAGACTTCACCTTATGTCAATGAACTAAACCAACTTTCTACATGGTCCACATCACTTCCTTACATGTCAAATCCTCAAATAATCATCATGGTGTATTTCCACACTGATCATTAATCATAAGGAAACCCACTAGAAAAAGGGTAAACTTAAATACGAACATTGTGAATGTTGATACAAGTTATGATCAACTAATAGCACTGAAAGGAACTACTTGGTAGCTTATTCAATGAAGAGTAAATCGGTTCCCAGTGATTTTCATAGTCATTACCAGTCAAAAATCTTCAAGCTCAGCATAAAAACTCCCTAAATTAACAACCAACGATGCCAGTTCGATGGTTTTCATATACTATGAAGGCAGGCTATATTACTTGCACAAATCTCTTCTGGGTTCAAATATACAAGGCCAAAATCAAGAACAACATTCATTCCTATAGCTTATGAATCAGAAAGGGACGCTGTTTTCTTGCAGTTACTCAAAATTTGTGGGTTTTGTGGGTTTATCGAAACCTATACAAATCTCTTCTGGGTTCAAATATAAAATTCCAAAATTAAGAATAACATTCAGTCCTACAGCTTACGAATCATAAAGACTCGTTCATTTCTTGTAGTTACTCAAAATTCTGGGTTTTGCGTGTTCATGAAAACCAGCTATGCAAACCCACATACACACATAAACAAATACATACATACTACGTGTAGACAGAGGAAGAGATGGAGAGAAAGACCTTGAGATCAATGTTGGAGCGAGAAGAGAGAAAGGGATTGAACTCAGGGTCTCTCTGGATGTCCTTCCATTTTCCAGTGCCGTGCTTGGCCACTCCCGCCCGTAGCGCTTCTTCTTCCTCCGATGTCCACTTTTGTTTCGGGTTTCCCATGTCTCTCTATCTCTCGCTCTCTCTCGGTGTCCTGCTGCCAAAGCCTAATTTTCTGTGCTCTGACTCTGGTATCAGTTTGGTTTCCAGGGTTGCTCGTGGCGCTTTCAACGATATTGAACTACCATGAAACGGCACCGTATTGACCCCTCGTCATTTTTTCCAATCAGAGCTTGCCATGTCATGGGGGATTAAATCGGATAAATTATGAATATTAGAAGTTGGAATAAAATGACCAGCCAAATTTTCTAACTAAAACTGAATCATATTTTAACTGAATTTTCTAAAACATTTTAACTCTAATTTTTTCTTTTCTTTTTTTGCACAAAAAAATAAAAAATAAAAAGTTATTCCATATAAATAGTCATTCCTAATAATAGCGGCCCAATCAAATAACATAATAGTTATTATATTCCTTGATCTATTAATATGCATCAAATATGTCCTTATGAGTCCTTAAGAGATAGCTCAATCGACTAGAGATCACGCCTCATGAAGCGGTAGTCACTAATTCGAATCCTCCCTTCCCACTGGTATGAACATATCAAAAAAAAAAAGTATACTTAAGAGTATTATTATCGTGGAACTATACAAATTTCTTAAGCAATACAAGAGTTCTAAATTGTGATACTCAATCATTTTCCTATCCTAATTCCTAAGGTTATTGCAATGCAGGAGCCCTCCTGTTGGGGATTGGCCTAATAAGGCCCCTTTGGCAAGCAACAGTACAAGCAAGTGAGGACCAATTACGACATGGGCAAAATGCGTACTCGTCTAAGAAATAAACGTATACAAAAGATCCTAATTGGGCCACGTGTACCCTAACATCCTAATATTTTTGTGGCACATGGGAATAATTGCCTAATAGAGTATGGTCTAAATAATAAATTGGAATAAATGTAAAATTGGTCTATGTGGTTGGCTTAAATTATAAATCACTTTGTTTCCAATGGGTAGTTCAATCGGCTGTGGACCACGCCTAATGAAGCGGAGGTCATTAGTTCGAATCTCCCCTCCCCCTTTCCTTGTGTGGACATGTCAAATATATATATATATATAAATCACTTTATGTGGTATAACAAATAATTTATAGGTCTCTATAGTTGGCCTAAATTATAAATCACTCTATGTGATATAAAAAATAATTTATAGGTCCTCAGGGTAGGCCAAAATGACAGTTTACTCTCTAAAATCAATTTTCGTTTAGTAACTTAACGGAATCCGTTACTTTGTCTTGTCATACTACTTTAATAAATTAACATAATCTACGATTAATTAAATTGGGTTTGGTCCTTGGGCCATGAGGGTGGCTTCGGCCACCCCCAACTGCCCAAGGGCCAAATAAAAAAATAAAAAAATAATAATAATAAAAATAAATTTGAAATTTTGTTGGCCCTGGCCATCTCAAGGGCCTAGGGGTAGCTTCAGCCACCCTAGAGGAGGTGGCCGGCCACCCTACCTTTTTTTTTATTTGATTTTAATTTTAATTTTTTTAAAAAATAATTAATATTTTATTATTTAATTTAAGTGGGACACGTGGCATCATATGGATTGTTGGATAAAAATGAATGGCCATGATTACAAATTAGAGATTCTCCAATTCTCTCGATAATGAAAGGGGATCCTAATCCCTCAAAACAACCATCACACAAGAAAATACTCCATAAAAAGATGAGGGGCTCCAAGTACACATTATTTTTACACAACCACTTTTTTGTGAATTCCTATGCAATTGCCTTTTTCAACCTAACTCGTAATTGCTTTCTTTCACTTATGTTTAGGGGTGAAAAGACGGTTACGGTTAGCGGTTAGTGGCTAAAATTAATAACCACAACTGCTTAGGAGGTTAGTAAATTTTACTAACCGCCTCCGCTAAACGCTAGGCGGTTAACCACCTTGTTAACGGTTAACCGCATCCAAATAACCGTTTTTTTTTTTTTTTTTTTTGCCTTTTATTGGCCGATTTTGGGCTCACTTTAAACAATTTCCTTTCATGGTCATTTTAGCATTAAAATTAGCTATATACCAAAATCTTTGTTGGTCACATTCTACGAATCTACACAACATATAATACAAATAAAATTACAATAATTATTGTAAATCATCACTTCACTTGTAGTTTTGTACACAATATACAAATAAATATATATAATAAAACTATATATATATAAGCGGTTTTCAAAAACTCGATAACTGCTAACCACTAATCGCCTAGTAGTTAGTGGCGGTTTTCAAAAACTCAATAACCGCTAACCACTAATCGCCTAATAGTTAGCGGTTGAAAGCGGTTAACAGTTCTAGATTTTCACCCGTTTACAAGTTTTATTGGCTTGAAATACGATATATGATCAACTGATTCTTCAATATATGTCTTCAATTTTTTTTTCTCAGTATTCGCTTTTGGAATTTATTTATTTTGGCTACTTTGAAAGTTATTATTTTTCTTAAAACTTTCTCTATAGCTAGTGAACTCATAGGATGTGATTTTTTTTTGTTATAAAAAAAATAGCAATTTCAAAACATAATTAATAATATTTTTTTAAAATGCAATTAAATATTTGATAAAATAGCTATTCGGTATTTAACATGGGACGTTTTTTATTTTAATTAAAAAAAACCACTTAATTATCTTCTTCTTTTTTTAGTGAAAACACATCATTATCTACTACACAAAAAATATAATTGTGTAGTAGAATAAATGATAAAATTCATTTATTTTCAACAATTTTTCATAATAAATGGATGAATCTATCATTAAGTTTATATGAGATTCACATGAATTCACATATCTAATGATTAATCTATTGAATTTATAAAAAATATAATTGTGTAACATGTCTCATTGTTTCGCGGGCCAAATGCAATGGCGAAGATACTTACGGGCGGGCGCACCCCTTCAAAAATTTTGAAAACAAAAATTTAGAAGGTAGTTTTTAAAATTTTAAAGCCATAGCCCCTCTTCCTGTCCTCCTCCTCCTCCTTTTGGCTTGCCCCTGTCATCCTGGCATCTCATTGGAATTTTTGAAGTGTCGTTGCTTGTTGGTTTGTGGCTGCGGGAAGTATCTAGAGGATCCGGTACTGAGGTATTGCTAAAGACTAAAGTCTCTTGACTCCTTTTGGCTTGCCCGTCTTCCTGGCATCTCATTGGAATTTTTGAAGTGTCGTTGCTTGTTGGTTTGTGGCTGCGTGAAGTATCTAGAGGATCCGATACTGAGGTATCGCTAAAGTCTCTTGAGTAGGTGGAAACATTAATTACATATGGTGAGGTGTAGATTAATAAGGGATAGGGAGGAAAATGCTTATTCTAGTGTTTTTTTAGTGTTCTCTCAACTGTGATATGACTTTTAAAATTATCAATAAATTAAAAGTCAATAATGATAATCTCAAATTCAACGATAATTTTAAAAGCCAATCACAATTAAGAGGACACCATGAGAACACTAGAAGAATGCCTAACATTTCCCGGAATATGAAGTAGGTGAGGTGGCTTCACAGATAAGTACTAGAGACTCAAAAAGAATTGTTCATAATTTTTTCCAAACTGGCGTGGCAGAATTTCAGCCACTCATAATTTTCATTTTAAAATTTTGCTACATCATTTTATAAAAATTATGAACAATTCTCTCTAACTCTTTAGCACTTCTCCTCTTAATATAAAGAAAAGAGTGTGTCTTGTAGTCTAGGCAGCAACCTCCAATCACATTATTATTTTTTTAGTTATTCTTTTGTTGGGTTTTTGTCAGTTATAATCTCTCCAAAAAGTATGTTGTGTGTCTCCATGCAGCCTAACACCTCCTAAATTCTCACTACCATTATTATTATTTTTTTAAAAAAAATTTAAATCACATTATGGTAGAACTTTCTAATAAAATTTTATGGACAAAAGTTATATTTTCTAATACAATTTTAAACATGATCATAGTTTAGTAGGTCTCTAGATTTTTCATTGTCTAGTAACAAAACAATATAAATATTTTTTCAATAAAAATATTTTTCAATTTTCATTGTCTATATAAATGCTATTTTCTATACTTTCTCTTGCGGGGTTGCGTATTTGAAGGACAGTAAATTTAGGTGAACAAAAAGATAGCAAAATTTAAAGGATAAGCATTCAATAAAAAGATGGGTCATATAGGCCTTATATATAAATGATAAGTATTTTATATTATGAAGACATATTTTTGTGTTATAAAAATTTAATAATAAAATATTTTAATTTGTATTCATCATGTTTTTATATATTATAAAATAAAAATATAATTTTATTATTCTAATGTTGCCCCTTAATTCATAGCTCTGCCTCTGGCCAAACGCAAATGAAAATAAGTTGAACTCAAGATTCTCATTTCCAACATTGAAAATTTCGCCTTTGCAAATTGATGAATGAGAAAATTTATTATTTTTCAACAATTTATATAGTAGTAATCAACTCATTATTGAATTTGTATGAGATTTACGTGATTTTACAAATTTAGGGTTGATATATTAAATTTATAAATTTATAAAAATAAAATTTGTGTAACATTACAGTATTGTAGAACTTGCGAAAAGCTCAATCAGTTATAAATTACGCCTAATGAAATAGTGGTCACTAGTTCGAATCTCTCCTCTCTTTCTCTTATGTTAAAAAATAAAAAAATAAAAAAATAAAAACCTGCGGGAAGCGACTATGGCCGCGAAGGAGTCGTTTATGATTGGCAAGGTGACGAACCCGTACGGATCCGGAACGCAATATCCCAAAAAAATGCCACGCAAGGAGGTCCGGAAGCGAAAACGACTCGTTTTTGATAAGGGTGGCTAATTGGCTATACGGAGATCCAGCCAATCCTCCCATCCCACGTGTCGGCTTACCAATGGCAGTTGTGCAGCTCAGCAAATCTAATTCACCATATAAACACCCTTCCCTATCCCCAAGCTCACTCTGTTATCTCCAAAACAGAGTTTCGAACACGGAAAAGAGAAGAAGAAGAAGAAGAGAGAGAGAGAGAGAGAGACTCTGATAATCCCATTATTTCTTCTCATTTCACTCTCAGCAAGCGTTCAAAGCACACGGTGAGGGCGCAGTCAATGCCAGGCTCGTGAAGGAACAAAGGAAGAAAGAATCAACAAGTCAGAGATGGAGTGCCTTGGACTCGGAGCTCGAAACTTCGCGTCAATGACGGTGCCGTTTTGGCCTGCTCTGAGGTCGCCGGGAATAACGCTGACCAGAAAACAACCTTTGTTTCGCCGGTGCGGTTTGTACCGCCATTTTGTTCGGGTGAGCGCGAGTGCGGGGAGCGAGAGCTGCGTGGCCGTCGATTTCAAAGAAGGTTTCGCTGACGACGAAGACTATGTCAAGGCCGGTGGGTCCGAGCTCCTCTTTGTCCAAATGCAGCAGAGCAAGCTCATGGAAAAGCAGTCTAAGCTCGCGGATAAGGTAAGTGTACATGTTAGTTTTTCTTATGTTTGTTTTCATGCACATTCAGACTTGCAAAATCAGAAATTCTGGTGCGTGGTAGGGTTTTGAAGATATATGAGTTTTTTTCTTTTGTGTGTTACATGAACTACATATTAGATGAATTTGGTTGTGACGGACTGAAAAGTTTGTGTAATGAAAAGTTATTGGATTCTAGCATTCTCATCCGGGTAGCCAAATGTCATTTTGGCTAGCCAGGATGCTAAAATTGGAACAAAAAGGAGTTGCATTCCACTAAGTAATTTGGACAAATATTTGGTGAGTGAATGGCTCATAAAATATAAAATCAAAGTATTTTTTAATCTATGACATTCTCTCTCCTAATCTTTGAGAAAGGATATTTAAATGAAACAATAAAAGTGGATACCTAATATAGAGAATCAGATGTAAGTAGGTAGTTAAAATAATAATAATAAAAGAAAACAAAATAGCTAAAATAAAGAACACCACTTCGACAAAGCTTATTTGTTGGAGTTAACACTTGTTCTAATTAGTTAAGTCCCACCTCCGATATATAATAGTCACAACAGAGTGGTTGATATTGTGAAAGTATCAATTAAATAATTAAATTCATGTTCTTTATCAGTATTAAAGCTTAAGCCTTTGGGACAATTGTAATTTAACAAATATAAAATAATTGGGTACAAACTCATAAGCTTAAGCCTTTTGTTTAATTGTTGTTTCAACATTAAATATAAAATTTCACGTGTGGCGCGTTAGTCAGTTTGTTCAAAAAATGGAAGTAAACTCTTTTCTATATTTCTAGCATTTTTATTTATATGATTTACGTTTCTAGTTTCATGTTTTACTTCTAGCCTGATTTGATGTTAATTAGTTTGTTGTATCTTTTTGATCATCAACTTAAGTACTGTGAACTATTATTGCAGTTGCCAGCTATATCAATAGGGGAGAATGTACTGGATTTGGTGGTGATCGGTTGTGGTCCAGCTGGGCTTGCTCTGGCTGCAGAGTCAGCCAAGTTAGGACTAAAAGTTGGACTTATTGGTCCAGATCTCCCTTTTACAAATAATTATGGCGTGTGGGAGGATGAATTTAAAGGTACCATTTTTTGTCTAACAAAGAAGCACCTCTTTTATCTACAATGTTGTTTGTTAGTGAATGTGAATAGGAACACCAACTTTTGATTATATGCACATAGCCGTTTCCAATAGAGCAAATTCCGAGGTGGGCTGTTTTATTCCAAATTGTCTCTCGTCTATCTACCATATTCAGTTACTGTCGCCAAGCGTTCTTATATATTTTTTCTCACCATGGAAATTTTAAATTAGCTAGCTATGTTTAAATGTGCCCTTTCTGAAACAATGATTTTTTTTTTTTTTTAAAAAAAAAAAATTAAGTTAGTACTTATCATTATTTCACTCCCAATCTAGGAGATTAGGACATTCATGTTACTGGAGAGCTCTATACATCAAGTTTAATTCTAAGGTTCCTTATTCCGGTTGTAAAGCGGAAGAAGCCATTCTCCCTGCCCCACCAGCAGCCTGTGTTTTTGACCGAAAGGAATGGAATATGAAACAAGAATCTGTGTTCACTATCTATGGAGTGGAGTGGAGTGGATTTGGCAAAACTCTCTGTTATATTGAAGAGAATATACAATGTAGTCCATTATATTCTTCTGCTCTCTCTCATTCTTCCGCTCTCCAATATATTAACAATATATTTAACACTCTCAAAACGTGGTTGCATCCATATCTAAGTTCAACCTGCTTTATTCTGTTTTCAGATCTTGGCCTTGAAGGGTGTATTGAACATGTTTGGCGGGATACCATTGTGTATCTTGATGACAATGATCCCATTATGATTGGTCGTGCCTATGGACGTGTAAGTCGACATTTGCTCCATGAGGAGTTGTTAAGAAGGTAAGACAGGTTGCAATTTCTTCTCACTATGATTTATGTTGTGTTATTCTAGTACTCATTGATATGGTATTCTATAGATATATGATACATATTAATTTCCCTAGGTGTGTCGAGTCAGGTGTTTCATATCTTAGTTCCAGAGTGGAAAGGATTGTTGAAGCTACTAATGGCCACAGCCTTGTGGCCTGTGAAAACGATATTGTTGTTCCCTGCAGGTACAATGGGATATTCTTACTTTTATGTGCTTAATGTGGAATAAATGAAGATCTTTAATTTTGCTGTTGTACCTTGTTTCAAACTTCTAACATGGTGTTATAGGCTTGCCACTGTTGCGTCAGGGGCAGCTTCAGGGAAATTGTTGCAGTATGAGGTGGGTGGTCCAAAGGTGTCTGTCCAAACGGCTTATGGTGTGGAGGTTGAGGTAGGAATGTAGATTGTACTATATGAATTATTGTATTCATTGTAGATCTTCCCACATCTATCTGCTTGTTACAAAAAGTTCCTCATATCCTGTCGCTTGTTTTTCTTAGCTCTGTCAATTCTTACAATTTCAGGTAGAAAACAATCCATATGATCCCAGCCTTATGGTTTTCATGGACTACAGAGAGTACATGAAACAAAAAGTTCCATATGTAGAGGCAGAATATCCGACATTTCTTTATGCTATGCCCATGTCTCCAACAAGAGTGTTCTTTGAGGTTTACTCAATGTATTTCAGTTCTGTTTATTACATCACTTGTCAGAATTATGTGTAAGGTATTTAGAGAAAGTGAATTGCAGGAAACTTGTCTGGCTTCAAAAGATGCAATGCCCTTCAATTTATTGAAGGAAAAACTCTTGTCAAGGTTACAGACAATGGGGATCCGAATTATAAAAACTTATGAAGAGGTAATATTTGTGGCCAAACTCTGGTGCTCAAATTTTTAATTAGACGAATGAACATATTTATCTTATCTTTTTTTATCTAATGCCAGTACGTGGCTTCATGCCACCACCATATAGTAGACCAATCATGTCTGCATATTTTGTTCAGGAAAAGAAAACTGCTTGTTGTATTACATATAATTTCCCATCTTTATGTGCATGATAGCATGTACCATCCCCAATAGTGTTTTAAGTTGTGTAATTTTATAACAGAAATTTACTTATTCTAGCTAAACAATATAACAACTGAAGTGGATTTGTGGAATTAACATAAAATGGAATCACATTCTGTCTCCCATATTACTTGCCATATCAGTATTAACCTGATTAACATATTTTGAAAAAAACATTCTAATCAGATACTTTAAGAAACATTTTGATAAGGATTTTGCATGCTCAATGCTTATATTTTATAAACGAAGTGCTTTGGATTTGGCAATATTCCTGTTTTATAAATCAAGATTCTTGCAACTACTACCAAATCGCACTCTCAAGATGCATATTTTTTACTTCTATAGGATTAAGGGCATAATTTTACGATCTTTTTGCAGGAATGGTCATATATCCCAGTTGGCGGATCCTTACCAAATACAGAGCAAAAAAACCTTGCATTTGGTTCTGCTGCCAGTATGGTGCATCCAGCCACAGGTAAGGAAATAGATGAATTTGACAATGTTGTTATTTAATCTATTTAAACTAAATGGGCTTATATTTCTACCTTCACTAAACAGGGTATTCAGTTGTGAGATCTCTGTCAGAAGCTCCAAAATATGCTTCCGTAATTGCAAATATTTTGACGCATGGTCATTCTACAGATACTCTTAGTCGTGACAAATATAATGGGAACATCTCAATGCAAGGTATGTAAGTGGAGATTTTTTTGGGTGTCCCGGGTGGGGAGGTGGGGGAGAACATTCTTTATTTAGTGGTAAAAATCATTCTTTCAGGTCGATTTAACTCATTTCCATACTTTGTACATTTACACCTTCATGATTTTTTTGGGCCTCAGATTTTCAGGGCTGCAGAGAAATTTTTCCCCTTCCTGCTTGTTTTAGCAATTCATGTTTCTAGGCTTCTGGCCTTCCAGTTGGTACTTGGAGAGCCTATTGCTTGCAGAATACCTTATATTTCCTAGAGAGATACCTCACACGAGTGACTCTTTAGGTCATATATATATAAGTCATAAAATATTTATAAGTTCTTATAACATGAGAGCGATTGGCTACATTTTATTTATGGATCTGAGCATGTTTGCTTACAAACTATATTAGTAACTCGTTGAAGTAATCTATTGTGCTTTCATTTAGAATTGCACTTCTGAAAAGGAAGTCCATATCTTTCTTCCGGTATGTTTTTGCTTCCCTTGCTTCTGAGACTTGTGTCCATTTTATGAAGCTTGTAAACTGTTATAATGGTTTACCCTTTTCTTACAGGCATATTCTATGAGATTTGGTTAGTGATTCATCATTTGTATTTTATTATTTCTTTATATTTCCATTTCAGCTTGGAACTCCCTTTGGCCACAAGAAAGAAAACGCCAGAGGGCATTCTTTCTCTTTGGACTAGCGCTGATTGTGCAACTGGATATTGAGGGCATTAGGACATTCTTCCGTACGTTCTTCCGGTTACCCAATTGGTATGATCCTATCATTTGTCTAGTAGATATTTTTACAAGTGTTTCTATATGAGTCTTCCTAGAATGATGCAGATGTCTCAGTTGATGATATATATATATAGACACACACACATAGCATGTGTTGTACATACGTTTATGTAATGCATATGCATAGAACTCGATAAAGCCTGTGCTCCAGGTTCTTGGGGTTAGCTACAAAATTCCTGTTCCAAGTGTACAGAAAGGAGACAGCACTTGCTTCCTTCCACTCCATATACTTCATAATCGCTATATTTAAAGGAGTAAGGATAGCAAGCAATTAGATTTATTATTTTCAACTTGAATTGAGTCTTGTGTATTCTATGGCTTCCAAGATAAGCTTGAAGGGGCATCTTCATCGTAATTGAGGTGGTAGTCGAAGTGAGAGTCACTGGAATGCTAGTCTCTGGGCGTTTGTTATAGTCTTGAGAGGAATAGTAATGCTAGTGAGCACTGACCATCTATGCTACTGATGGTTTATGAGGTCAACTTGCAATACTAGTAATGCCAGTGATAAATGTGTGTTCATGCTGCAGTTTGAGTTAAAATTATTTAGTTAATGATTGATTTACACAGAAAAGAGCTACTTGATGTGCTTCTCAGATTATGATTGTCAAGGACTTCTAAGGGGACTATATCCAGATATGATCATTTTGAACCTTTGAATGCTATAATGTCCTTGACCTAATTTTGGTAATTAAGTAGCTAGTAATGGTTAAATGATTAATTTCATCATTTGTTTACTTGTTTAAGCCTTTGTGACAACTTATAGTTTATTATTATATCAAAACAAGTAGTCTTATATGCACCTTTCATTTAAAGTAAAAAAAAATCTTGAGGAAAGTTTGAACCCACACATAAGAAAGAATATTAAAAGTAATATTAAATGATTAAGTTCGCAATTTCTCATCAATTTAAGCTTGTGAGACTAGCGGCAGTTTATTAGTACCAAGAATTTTTTTTTTTTATTATAGGATATCAAAAAATGTTGGTGGGAGATATTGCTGACTTAATTGTTCAAAGATGAAATGGCGAACTTAATTTCCTTCTCTACTAGAACTTACAATATGCCCGTAAGGGTTAACTTGAATGGTCGCTTGTTCAGTGTAATACCACGAAGTCGACTATTCGAGTCTCCTCAATTACCTAATACATAGTTCTTGCCAGTTTAGTCGTGTATTCGGAATTTACCCGATAGAGATGGGTCTCTAAGGAGCCTTGCCTTGAAGGGATTTTTCGTCATTAAAAAAAAAAAAAAAAAAATTGTTGAAGATAAGTTTGACACGCTTGGGTTTTTTAATTGGTGTATGGTATAATTGATGATCTGTTCTACTTGCAGGATGTGGCAGGGATTTCTTGGCTCCACCCTCTCTTCAGCTGACCTCGTATTGTTTGCCTTTTATATGTTTGTTATAGCATCGAATGATTTGAGAATGTGCCTTATCAGACATCTTCTTTCTGATCCTACTGGAGCAACCATGATAAGAACCTATCTTACCCTATAGTTTGTATCCTTTTAATTTTCTTGTTTACCCCCCTTGTTAGGTTATATTAAAAGAATATGTATATAATGTAGACAACATTAGGAGCCCACCCAGTTTTTGAAAATTGTTAGGTGTTCGTATGTATATACACGGATGAGATGATTGTTAGAGTTCTTTTGCACCCATATCTCAAGCTTCACATTACACGTATATATTTCGTGCTTTTTGTTCATGAAAGCAGAGTTCCAAGGGGTTATGTTATGCATTAATATAGCTATCCTTATAGCTGCTCTAAAAGCAGAGACTTCAAGCACGCAAAGCTAACAGAGACTCGCGGTGTAGGGATAACATCTGCCAATTCGAATTGAGGGCCATCCAGGTGATAGTGCTGTGCTTGGAATAGGTCTGCCCAATGAGGTTCCAGGCGAGCTACGCTATACCGAATACTTATGTTCTCTTTTGTCCTCTCAAAGGTGACGTGATTTTTAAAATTATCATTTGATCAAAATTCAATAATGATCGATTAATCCCAAAAATTTAATGGTGATTTTAAAAGTTATAGAGATAAAATGAGGATAAAAGTCCTACATATAGTATGACTTGGTTCGAGGTTGTTTGGAGTTTCAATTTCTGTCTTTCCTAAAGTCTATAAATACAATATTTATGTGTGTGTGTTTGAGAAATTTCAATTTGGTCTTCAAAACTTTAAAATCAATAGATAATATTTCGCCACACTTCATATACATTATACACCAAGTGTTGGATATAAATATAGTGAGAAAACAGATATTTGCCGAGTTTCTTTTTTTTTTTAATTGAATAAGGAAAATGGTTATAGGAGAGGATTTTTCTAATTTCTGATTCGAATGAAAGAGAAAATGGGAAATTCTGTGAGAATACTTAAAAAAACATGATTGGAAGTGGCCCATTTAACTAAAGTATGTGCCCTAAAATTGGCACATCGAGACACTTTTAAAGCATTCCAACCTTAAAAGGAAGAAAGAGTTAAACTAATATCAGAAATATAGTTTGCAAAAGACTAAGAAAAAAAAAAAAAAAAAAAGGGCAGGGCCATTAATAGCTAAAATAACAAGGAGAGCATCCCCTTCTACCGAGATAGGACCCAATCTCAAAGAAGTAGTCAAACGAACCACCGAGATTTGCCGAGATTGTTGGATGCAGTAGAGATTACGCTAACACAAACACAAGTAGGTAAAATATAATATTATTTCAAAAAAAATAAAAAAAATCAGAGGCATAAACTAACAAAACTAAAGAGAATTTAGCATTTCATTCCCCTCAATATGATAATTCGATTGATTATTAGCTTTTAGGGTTACGAATCTGAGTATTGTTTAATGCTTAAAATGCTCTTTTGACTTTCAATTACCTTAATATATCATACACGTGGAGGTCCTAGAGGAGCATCAAATCTAAGAAAAAACAAACAAGACTTAACATACTCAATACAAGGCAATGTAAAAAAGGCATGACGTCTTTCCACCTTTCCTTTTTCATAGTGATTTCTGTGACCAATTTCAATGGATGTGGGCACAGTGTTTTGTTTAATAACAAAAAGCATATATACCATATGCTCCTTTCTCCCATAGTAATCTCTTTTTGGGGTATTAGAAAAAAAAAAAAAAATCTCTTTTTGGGGCGCAACATTCGTCGTTTACTATATTGTCGCTTAGACTTTGTCAAATTCACATTTGTGAATGATTCCGACATAGCAAATTAGCTTTGTTTGCCATGTATTTTGGAGGGTTTTTATTTTTTATTTTTTGTTTTGATGTTTCCTAATTCAAGCGTAACAAAAATTTCCTTCTATTATTATTCTTCTTCTAAAACGACAGCCATAATGGAAACTAATATTCCATAGCCTGTGATTCAAAGAAGGCAAGCCCAATAACATTAACAATTGTCAAAATTCTCTTCACTCAACTCAAGCTCAATAAATTTTATTATACAAGTGTTGCTACAAATACTACAATTTTTACTATACTTTACTTGTAAATCAATATAGCAGACTATATGACACTTACCATGTTTACAAACGAAAATTATGAGGAGACGGGATGGTTGGCGCTGTTGGTGCAAAGGCAGCAACAAATAAGGCGGGCTGAGACGGTGAAGTGGAAGCCCTGGTGCCACATAGACTGATTGCTACATCAATTGAATGATTGTATAATAAGTGATGTGTAGATTGCCACGTCAATTTATAATAAAAATTGTAATAATTCAAATGACAAGCATTGTTGGTATATGGTAAACGGTCACCTTTTCAACTGTATATGACTACTTAATTACGCTGTGTATACTATAAACTTTGTAACGCCATGACAAAAAACCCAAGTTTACGGGAAGTTAATATTGTTAAACTAGTAAAGAGGGAGGTCAATAAGAGGTAAAGGCCACGCACGGTGTCAATGAACAACATATTATTCGTCCTCGTCAATGTTTGTTATGGACAGAAATTTCTTTCAAACCAATATGAAGGAAATATCATCCAACCCATTTAAAATAATGTCAAGTGTTTATAAACATTTAAAACGCAAATTAAATGAGTAAGGTCATTAATAACAGTTTACTATTTTAGACTAACGTTTTAAATGTTTATAAATACTTACATTATTTTAAATAAGTTGGAAGATATTTCCTCTATACCGGTTAGGAGGAAATTTCAGTCGGTTTGTTATTATACTTAGATAGGTTTAAACCACATATATTCCATTATAATTATTGAACACTTCTCCGCCTCTTCCCACTTTCTATAAATTAAGTAGTGGAAACCACCATCCTTATACCGGTTAGGTTAAAATTTCATTCATATCGGTTATAAGGAAATTTCAGTCGGTTTGTTATTATACTTGGATTGGTTTAAGCCACATATATTCCGTTATAATTATTGAACACTTCTCCACCTCTTCCCACTTTCTATAAATTAAGTAGTGGAAACCACCATCCTTTCACACAATCAAATCAAAGTTTCTTTCTTTCTTTGTTTCCATGGCGAAAATGATCATCCCGCTGCTTTGGGCAAGCTATCGTGCTTGGAAGAAGGCTTATATATATATATATATATATATATATATATATATATATATTATTCTCTGGTGCAACCAAAAATGATCGTATCAATATTTCATATATACGGGTTTGTATGGAAATTTTGGGAAGGTGACAGAAGAGAGTGAGCACTCAAAGTGTTTTTTCTTGCGTGGACTCTCAACGCTTGAAGCTCTGTGTGCTTACTCTCTATCTGTCGCGTACCCACCACCCCACCTCTCCTTCTCTAATCTCTTTCTACACTCTGCACCAACTATATATATATATATATATATATATCGGTAGATCCTTCTTCAAGATATATATAGATGAAAATACCTTGTTAATTTTCTGTTTTTCGACTTCCTTATTATAATGAAGTTTTGACATATATATATATATATATATATATATATATATATGATTGATTTTTTTTTTTCCTAGTCTTTAATTTATTTACGTACCCATAAATAACATTCCTTCGTAAATATGCATTTATGTTTTTTTTTTTAATTTTTCAATTGTCTGTTGCATTTTTCTTATATTTGTTAAATAATTGATCAGGGTCCATATCGATCCACCGTTACTATATGTTCTGTTTTCTATCTGGAGGGCGGCGAACCGGGAAACATGGAAAATCAGTTTGATTGGCCGACATGTTGGACCTTCCAAGAAATCTGCACGGCGTCATCGTTTTGATTATTTGGACCAATACGCAATAGCTTCAAAGCATCAAAAGCAATATGTTTACAAGAAATCTTCAATGGAACATCCTTCCTTTCTCCATTGAAGGATCAAGGAAGTGCGATTACCTTTTCCTTTTCTTCTCTCATTATTTTTTATTTATTTATTTATTTTTTTTAAATGTCCGCATAAGAGGGAGGAGGAGGATTCGAACTAGTAACTTCCGCTTCATTAGGCGTGGTCCTAATTGATTAAGCTACCTCTTGGGAACTATTTTATTTATTGTTACTCTTTTACACAATTGCACAATAAATTTTTTTTATTTTATTTTTTTTATTTTAATTTTCTCATAATAAAACGGCTAGACTTGTTCTTTTTTTTTATATAACTTATTGGCACGTGTCATCATATGATTAGAGCTGCTAATTTTTTAAAAATATATATTTCACATCAGTTGATCAAGTTGCTTGTTTAAGTGACTTTATTTTGTTTTTTTTTTTTTTTAATTTTTTATATGGTTGACATGGGAAGCCATTTAAAATAAGTCACGTTAACGAGTGTGAAATATGTAACTTCTCGCTTCAAAATCATAAATTAAAATGAAAAATTGAGTGTAATGTTGATAAGCCTGATGAAAATGCATAATAACTAAACGGGAATTATTAGAATAATGATTATAAAATTAACGAAAGGAAGGCGAAATGATCTATTTTTATCACAATTAATACTTTAAGAAAAAGTCATACTTCAAAAATTCCTAGAACGTTTTTTTTCTTTCAAATTTTGGTGGCTTAGTTAAGTGAGTTTTTTTTTTTCTTCTTCTCTTTTTTATATTTCTCAAAATAATTGAACAAAGAAGATATATAGGAGCTATGCAATTTGGGTAGTGCTCTTCCAAAATTATGAGCTTATATTTGTTAAAAAAAAAAAAATTATTTTTTATTTTCAAACAAAAATATTTACCAGCAATACAAGACATAAAATATTCTTAAATGCATAAAGATAGTTTCCAACGGTTCAGATTTTTTTATTTTTTTTAGGGAAAAAAAAAATAAAAATAAAAACAAAAAATTCCCTATCATTGCCAAGTCAGCCGAGAGCGAACTTCCCAGTCCACGAAGACAGCCTTAAGATCTATCTGTTTAACTTCAAAAGCTCCTCTCGAACTCAATTATTTTTGTTTGTTACAGCTCCACCTGGGCCTTGCGGTGGCGTTGACTCGGCGACGAAACGATGACGTCCGTGGCAGTTGCCGTGAACGGCAGCGTCGGCGGCGGAGGAGGCAAGGGAAGCCGACGCGCCGTTCGGTGGGCGGTGGAGAATCTCATGCCCCAAGCTGATCGGTTTATCTTAGTCCACGTCATGCCTAAAATCACCTCAATCCCAACTCCAAGTACTTTTTCTTTCTTTCTTTCTGACTCTGTTCGGTTGCCGAGTAAGTGTTGTGAAAAATGAAAACTTGGGAGTTTTTCACTTCAACCGAAATGTATTGTAAGATTCTAATGTTTTCCTTGTCAGCTTGATTAAGTCCTATATTCCGCTGATTTTCTTGGATTAATTGTTTAGAAGGCTTTGCTTGGCTGCTAAGAAAATGTGAGAAAAGAAGGGAAACTAGATATTTCAGTATTAAAGACCTGAGGAAATTAAAATGTGTACCAGATTGTGCTAAATATCATGACGTACTTCTGCTAAGGTGAATTTTCCAAGATGCTATATGGCTACTATTTTTTTTGAAATTAACCAAATTCCCCTAAGAAAAATACAAAGTAGGTAGGTAATGGATCAGAATCCTCTAGGTTTTTTAGGATAACTCTGCGGTGTAGTTCTTAAAATCATTACTGATATTCTTAATTAAATGGATTATATTCATTACCTCAGCACTATCACAAGTGAAAGGTGTTAGAAATTGGACACTCTAGGTGATCATAGGTCGAAAGGTGTTAGAAATTGGACACTGATTTTGATAACTCATAAGATGTGCTATGGTGAGTTAATTCAATGTTACCGCGTCGGGTTCGTGTTTTCTACAGCGGGAGAGCGTACCCCTATTGAAGAACTGGATGAGAGTGTGGTAGCAATGTACATGGAGGACGTGAAAGCAAATTTTGAAGAAATCTTTGTGCCATTTAAGAAACTATGCAAGACAAATAAGGTGAGCTCGTCGTCTCTCCAACATAGGTTCTGTTCATGTTCAGCTTGTGAGGAAGCATGAATGTTATTGTGTAACTTACTGTAGATGGAAACTTTGCTGCTGGAAGATGATGATCCCGCTTCTGCACTTCTTAGATATATATCTGAATCAGGGATTAAGAGTTTGGTGTTTGGCTCCTGCTCCTCAAATTTCGTTAGGAGGTATGGTATCGTTCTTACTCCAAGTACCATGCATTCTTTTTCTTAAATGTTTATGATACTTCTAATCTATAGGGTTAGAAATATATCTATCTGTGATATCTAATAGTGAAAACAGTGTTGTGCTATTTTCTACGAGTAATATCAGTTTTGTTGGGGACACCAGAGGGTGCAACCTAAGAACACCTGTAGAACTCAAGAGAAGATATCAGTGTTAGAAACTATGTTAGTCTAGTACATATGCTGCTTCTTTGCTTGTAAGAGTGCACAATAACTTATCAGGAGGGTTTTAATCATGAGAGTTTATAAGGTTATATGTAGAAGCACAAATTGATTTGCAAGTTTTGGCTACGTCAACTGTTTTGGTGCTACTTCTGAGATTTATCACAATTTCTTTTAGGAGCGTAAAGGGACCAGCGGTACCAGCAGATGTTCTGAGATGTGCTACAGGCAGTTGTGATATTTATATTGTATCTAGAGACAAAACCGTCAAAAATCCAGCTGATACCTCATCAACTAGTGGTAAGTTGTAAGTGCATGCTATTTCAGGCAACAAATTTGTCATGTCTTTAATTTTATTTTATTTTCTGTTCCTCTTACAGAGACCAATTCTAATAGTGAAATGCATACTCAAAGAGTATATGGAGAAGGTTCTAGTGACATTAATGAACAAATGTCGGGGCTTCATTCTCCTTCTGTAGAACCGGAAGTTCACTACAACTGCAGAGAATCAATGTCACAGCTTAGTTACTTAAACTCTCTAGCATCAACACATATTGATTCTTTAAGAAATGCCAGTGTAGTTCAGGAAAGGAATTATCACAACTTTGGAGATGATTTTGAAACTAGTACTATTAAGTGCTGCAATTCCTTCTCTACAAAAATGGAGCAGGTAAAATATTTTTGAGAAATTTAGAACACTTGCATATTCTATTGTAGATTTTTTCTTTGTTTGGGTATAATATGAAGTGCCTTTTGTGTAGTCAGATGTGCAGGCTGAAGAAGAAGAACTGCGACTAGAAATTCAAAATACCATCACCATGTACAAACGAGCGTGTGAAGAGCTGGTTCATGCAAAAAACAAAGTAAGAGTGCGATCTCTTAGCAAAATAATAATTATTAAATAATAATATTGTGTGAGTTTGATCATTCTATGGTGTTCCAAAGATCTGTAGGTATGTAGGGTTTCAAACTTAAATGAAAAATCAGTATTTTAGGATTTCTTTTATGTATTAACCCGGTTTGTAATATATTTCAAAATCACATTAGTATACTTGACATCCAAAATTTTGTATTATGTTAGCGAATTTGCAGATTTATAGTGAACCTATAAAAAGGATCTTGGAGAAGAAGTTAGGACTATCTCACATCACATACCATGGACCCTTTTACCACTGGTTCTTCGATTTGCAGGTCGAGTTACTTTCTACTGAATGCCTTGAAGATGCTAGAAGAGTGAATGCCACCCTGGAAAGAGAAGAAACTTTGAGGAAAATTGCTGCTGAAGAGAAAGCTAAGTATTTGGAAGCTATAAGTGAGGTTGAAGAGGCAAAACGCTTACTGGCTAAAGAGTCTTATGAAAGGCAGATAGCTGAATGGAATGCCCTCAAAGAGTCCATAGAGAAACAGAGAATTGTTGATTCACTATTCTCTAATGACATGAGGTACAGAAGATATACTAGAAATGAAATAGAGGTAGCAACGGAATTCTTCTCTCAGGATAATGTGATTGGTGAAGGTGGATATGGAAAAGTTTACAAGTGCACTCTTAATCACACCCCAGTAGCTGTTAAGGTTCTAAGCCATGACGCCGTTGGCAAGAAAGAGGAGTTTCTGAAAGAGGTACCTTTTGCTTGTAATCCTTTTCAAATTTCAGTCACAGTTATGTTTCTAAACAAATTGATCTCTCCTGTCTGTCTACTATCTTGGGTACTTTGTTGAAGTTCTTGAATTTGTTTCAGAAATTAAAGTGTGCAAAAACTCACTGTGTTCAGGATCCTCTGTGATTTATTCCAAGTCAAATATCCTTACAATATCATGAATATCAGGGAAATCTCCCCACATTGTCCATTGAGCTCCCTAAAATTGCCTAACCTATGTTTGCTTGCAATAGGGGGAAAGAAGCTAAAGGAAAGAAAGAAGGGGGAAGGGGAAGGAAGGGAATGTTATTTTCCCTTAAGGAGATGGAGTTTGATTGTCTAGGAAATGGGAGAGAAAGGAGATTGTTTTGTGGGCCCTACAACAATTAAACATTGCAACATGGTATTTCTGTCTTCTCTTCCTTGCATTTGGGTGGAAACAAAATGTTGGTCCAGGAGGGGGAGGGAATACCTTTGATCTCCCTCCACTTCCCTCCCATTCCACCCAACCAAACATAGGAAAACCCCTATGTTCCCTTTCTTTTCCTTTCCCTCCCCTCCCCCCAGTGAAACAGTGTGAAACTAAGTAGTTAGCCGAGATAGGTTGTCTCCATTTGAATCCTTTGCGGGCACACCCTCCTGTTACATGCTTCTTCTTTTTTTTTTTTTTTTTTTTCAGTTTTCTTTTACGCCCCTTTTTTTAACCTTGTATCATACTGGGAATGCCACCAGTCAAACTGATTCTCAAATGACTTACTAATTAATCATAGAACTCCTGTTGAATTTGGTAACCTGTGCTTTTCATGGCATTTTCCAATGAATACTCAATTGCAAATTACTTTGGTACTGAATTTCCTAAATCTTGGCTTGTTGCTGCAATTATGATGCAAGCGTTTCCTTATGTTTTCTCCCAATTCTTTGCAGATTGAAGTCCTAAGCCAGCTACGCCATCCCAACGTGGTTTTGTTGCTTGGAGCCTGTCCTGAGAATGGTTCCCTGGTCTATGAATATTTGGAAAATGGAAGTTTGGAGGATTATATTTTCCACCGAAATGGAAAACCGCCACTTCCTTGGTTTGTTCGGTTCCAGTCGGTTTTTGAAATAGGTTGTGGACTTGCATTCTTACATAACTCAAAGCCAATTGTTCATCGAGATTTAAAACCAGGTAATATCTTGTTAGGCAGAAATTATGTGAGCAAAATTGGGGATGTTGGGCTCGCTAAACTCCTTAATGATGTTGTGCCTGACAACATCACGGAATACAGAGACTCAATCATTGCTGGCACATTCTGCTACATGGACCCAGAGTATCTGAGAACAGGAACCATCCGACCCAAATCAGATTTATATGCCTTTGCAGTCATGACCCTCCAATTGTTAACAGGTCGACAACCAAATCGGCTTCTATCGATTGTTGAAAATGCCATTACAAACGGCTCCTTTCCTGACATTCTAGATAAGTCGATCAGAGATTGGCCGTTGGCTGAAACGGAGGAATTAGCTCGAATTGCTCTCAAGTGTTCAGAACCCAGATGCAGGGATAGACCAGATCTTGATACCGAAGTTCTGCCAGTCCTCAAAAGACTTAGTGAACTTGCAAATGGAAGTTTGAAAGTAGAAAGCGATAATATTTATGCACCAAACCACTACTTCTGTCCAATCTTACAGGTAAAAAACTGCCCTTTATTAGATAGGTTTTGATTCATAAACTTTGTTATGTGAGAGTATGCATGCATCTCATCATGTACTGCTTTCCTCCATGCATAACGCAGGAAATCATGCATGACCCACACATTGCTGCTGATGGTTTTACTTACGAGTATGAAGCAATCAAGGCATGGCTCAAGAAACATAATGTATCACCAGTGACACAGCTTAGCCTCCACCATCTTACGTTGACTCCAAACCATACATTACGTTCTGCCATTCAGGAGTGGAGGTCACGTGTGACATTTTCACGTGCCTAGATTACAAGAATCCATTGAATTCTTCCGGTTACCATTTACCTTATCTTCATGTTTTCTGATACCAATTACAAGATAATGATGGTATTCTAGCTAAGTCTGCCCCACCTTGGAAATATGTTTATATGTTCTGCTGAACAAGCTGGTTTGGCTCATATAATTCCCATTACTCTGTATATATAGCAATTTCAACACCAATGGCTTACAAAACCATTGTAGGTTACATTTATTTAAGTTATTCAATTATCTGTACATGTAGTTTTGGCTGATATTACAAGCTCCTGCTGCATCTGTTTAAATATTTCAGTCATTCCACTTGGGTAAATTCTAGAGCATTTGCATCTGGATCTCGTGTAAAGATTGCTGGCCTCCCAGAACGGCTAAGTGTGTAGGTAATACCTGCAAAACATAGTGAACAAAAAATACGCATTCTTTAAATACCTTCAAACTTTTAACACCGATTGGCCAGCTAAAGGGGAACCCTGGATGGGTGCAGGGAATTCTAGGAGATTACAATGGGAATGGGTTAAGGGTTCTCCTTTCACATTGGAGTAACAACATGCATAGCAGCTGAACTATGGGGGTTTAAACTTTAAGGAAGGGTCTTTCATTGGCACTGATCTTGGAATCTGACAACTTCAAGTTGAACTGGATGCCCAAGCAGTCCTAACCCCCCCTCTGAGATTGATAATCGTAATTTTTTATTTATTTTTAATAGCTTTTGGGAAGTAAACTCCAGATATACAACCCATCCGCTATAACCGTGTATCAGGTATTCTAAAGAAGCTTATAGTGCGGAATCGAACTCAAGATGTCCAAGTCATCCCAAGCCCACCCTTTTTGCCTCAATCCAACACTGGCACAGAGTTAACTTCTGTGCTGATCTGTTAGCCAAAGAGAGCTGCAACCAAGCGTCGTCTTTTGTTTTTTGTGAACCCCTCCCTTTTGCATCAGCGCATTCAAATCCGGCTTAACAAATTTGCTCTATTTTTAGCTAAAAGGTCACATTTTTTTTTTCTATTTTAAAAGCTCACTTTTTCAAAACTCTACTATATGGTGACATTGTTTTACTAGGAAAAGCTGACAAACTTGAGAAAAGTAAAACTTACCAGCTTTATCAAGGATTGCTTTCAGCTTAGAAACATCCCTAATTGCAATACAAGTATGACGATCTCGGCCGCCATGTTCAGCTCGTCCGGTTAAGGGGTCAGGATTGGGTAGCTCCATCAGATGAATCATCTCAGAACCCACCCACAACCAAGCACCTCTGTAAGGGAGCTTATCATCTGGCCTGGCCTCATTTATTTCCAGACCTAATTTACAATTGAAAAAAAAAAAAAAAAAAAACTGTCAAAATTATCTTCTCCTATTAAACAGAGCATATCAAGCAAACATTAGCATGGAAAAATAACATAACATACCCAGAAGATTCTGATAGAATTCAAGCGACCTTTCAAGGTTTTCACAGAGAATTCCAACATGGTGAACACTCACAACTCCATAATCTGAAGCAATAGCAGCCAAAAGAAAAACAAATCAACCTTTTTGGTGGATAATAATCTATATTTACTATCAACCTTTTTGCTGGAATATGAAAAGAAGAATTACCACTTTTATCATTGGCACCAACTGACTCTTGCTCGAGTACGTCTCCTTCAACAGCCATCTTAGCTTTTGTCACCAAACTAAGCCCATGCAATCTCCCATTCCTCACACTAGTCTGGTAACTTTTGTGTGGTATGATGACGCCCACACGATTCACCTGCAATGGAAGTGGAAGGAAGTTGTAGTTCGAAGAACCCTAACACCTCTCAAATCAAGAAATAAATTACTTCTAATGATAATATTATCTCTAATTCTATATTATCTCTAAGTATTTTAATCCTAAAATACCTCTATTATGTATTAGTGAAATATCAACAGCAAACGGAAGAGGTGCAACAATCTGAAATTTCTCCTTTTCATTATTATCTGTAAAGGATAATCCCTCATCAACAATTTTGAATTCAAATATTCAAGATATACAAGATAAGAGGAATGTTTAAATACAACCTCTTTAGATGAGATAATATTGTTTGTAAATAGTTCAAGATAGAATTGTAATCCTAGAAGCAAGTATGTAACAATCTTGCAGTAACATTGTAAACCGATTCTCTCTATATATACAAACTGCCTATACCAATTGAAGGTAAGGTAGCACATCAGATATTCTTGAGATTACACATGGTATCAGAGCTCCAACAGACTAACGTCAATTTTTTTTATTTTATTTTTCCTGGTTTTTCCTCTTCTCTTCCGCAAACCTCCCCTCTCATGGCTTCCACCGTTCCCTCAACTTCTACCATTATAACCTTCAAAAATTTCAATCCCATTAAGCTCACTCAAGACAATTATCCTACTTGGCTTCCTCAAATTGTCCCTCATCTTAAAGGTGGCAATCTGTTTGGTTACGTCGATGGCACCATTCCCTGCCCACTACCTACTGTAACCATTACAAAAGATGGAGTCAAAACCCAAAGACCAATTTGACTCAGAAATGAGACTGCTAAAATTCCCAGCAACAACCTTAACCCCAAAAACAAAACCCAGATGAGTTTTCTCTATTTATGACCTTTTGCGCTATGATTACCCCCCAAAAAAAAATTGAGCTCTACCCTAAATCAGCCAAATATAAAACAAGAAAATCATCGATTTGTTGCAGCTTAAAAAGCTATAAAAAGGAAGAATTGGTGAGAGACTTTCAGACAGTGAAATGACAAAATCACCTTGTGTCGCAGAGGAGCAGTGGGTGGTACACTGAGAAGAGAAGCCATGGAAGAGTAGCAGCTCACCTGGGTTTTCCCTATTGATGTTTTTTTTTTTTTTTTCTTTTTTGGTGAACCCAGAAGCCAATAATTACTTAACCACTCGTCTCCTTCCTTTTCCTGGCTCGCAATTTTCATCCAGAAATAATAAATAAATTGTTCTTGGCTCAGGATATTTATTATTATTTATTAACCACTCATTTCTAATTGTTAGAATGTAAACTTCCTACATCTAATGCCTACATCCTAACATTTACTTTATATAAACAGTTAAATATATTAACTTTGAATTTTTCATTTTATTTCATTTAAAATAAAGAGGACTGTATTCCAAATCACAGCTGTAGTTTTGATGATTCTTTAAAGAGCGGTGATATTACGCACGTCAAAGTGACAATACCTCACGCTAATGTAAACAGTAATCAAAAGTTTCTTATTCAACACCTTTTAATATTTTTTTAGTTACTATTTACACCAGCATGAAGTACTATGCACTCACGCTCGCGTCCCTTTTTCTTTTAAGATGTAATGAAAAATAGAGAAAACCTGTAAAAATAATGAGTTGTCCATTCCACTTTTTCAATTTTTAATAACAGCTATTTATTTTTTATAATACTCGTACCAAACATAACCTTGATATTTTGAGATCCCTTGTCCTTTTGGGTACAATCAGCAAGGATCACAGATTCACATCATTATGGGCCTGAAGAAGTAATATGAGTGACCTAAAAATAAATAAATAAATATGAAAGCCACTTGTTCAAATAAAATTTAGGCCTAATGTGTTAGAAGCCTGATCGAAGGCCGCCCATTACAAGAGTGGCCCATCACCACCCCTCATCTGTTGAGGGGCAATCCTCCCACCAAATGAAGAGTAGTTGACCCCCCCTTCTCTCTATATATATATATCAAATTTAAAGTAAATGTGTCGAGTGATGATTCATATCACGCCGTGTACGACCGGCTAAATTTTTTATTTTTTATAATTAAAATATTAAAATATTATATTTTAATATTTTAAAATATTAAATCAGTCGTCATGCACGCCCGGCGTGATATTTATCATCACTCAAATGTGTCACGTAATACATGTAGTGACATCAACCAACTCACGTGACATAGCACATTGTTAATTCATCATATGATAAATTGAGTATTTAAAATTAGATTAAAGAGAAATTTAAGGACTTAATTGTCAAAATTAAAAATTCATAGACTAATTTGAAATAACTTGAGAACTTAAAAGACTAAATTTGATTTTTCAAAAAAAAAAAAAGGGTTACAACTTACAACCACCCTATCATTGTTTGTACAATAATTGTGATAGGAATGTTTTGATAAATTGCCAAAAAATGATTCGAGGGGTCGCAATCAAAAATGTTGATAAACGTGGGTGTCAAAGGGTTGACATTTGACAATATTGGTATGCTACACGCGGTAGTAGCTAACATTTATTTTTGTTTGGTCCTTCTCGTGCATTAATGCACTTCTATTAATTAGTTTAGTCAAATGAGATATATATCTTTGACTCACTTCATGGCAAATAGTAAATATCTTGTTTTAAAACAAATATTGTGAGTTTTATAATTATAATGGAGCCGAATAATCAGTTTATTGCACGCTAAATTTTTAATTGAGAGAACATGTGAAGAGAAGGAAAATTAAGCAAAAGTGTCAAATCGTGATCCAATAAGGGCCACTCCAATGCTTAAATCAATATTAGTAGAAGAAAGGTGTTTTGGCCATAATGATGTGTTGAAACTAGTGGCTCATATTAGAACACTAGTAAAAGGTTAAGTGGACGGGAGTGGAGTTGCGATGTTCACGTACGGGGTATTTTGAGAATTTTCAAAATACGCTAGTACAATTAGGGTTTTGGGTTTTTCTATATATATGTTATGATGTAACAATGAATTATTGATATTAAAATACAGCTGCACTCTCTATGGACGTAGACACATTGCTGAACCACGTTAAATTTGTGTCTCGACTCTCTCTTAATCTCTCTCTCTTTTCGATTATATTGTTTATCATTGTTATGCACGGTAATAAAATAGTGTGTATCTCGTGAGTAAGTGTTTTTCTACGCTTGGTTGGGTAGGGGGGAGGGTCCATGTGATAATTGATTTCATTACATGACCCTCCCTCTATTATATGCAAACGTTCCTTTGCCGTCGAGAACTAATGGGCCTTAGGAGTCCAAGTGGCAATCATCCAACTATTGTGGACTCGACATCTCTCTATCGTTTGTGCGGCCGTCTATTTGGGCTTGGTTGTGTTAAGTCGGTCTAGAGAGCTTATTGAAAGTGGGCTTGCTTGGGCTAACCAAATGGATCAATGAAGCTCACTTTGCGGGGTTTATTCATTGAGTATGCCATAAGTTAGGGCTGAGCAAATTACTGACTAACCGAATTCCGACCGTTACCGACTAGATGGAGGACGGTAGGCGGCATGATTTTGTTTATTCTGAATTTTTTGGTTCAATAGGCGGCATGATTATTTTTTTTTTATATATAATTTTTCGGTTCAATAGGCGGAAGAGGTTTTTTAATTGAACCGACTTTACCTATCGACTTTACCGACAAATTTGCCACTTTTCCACATACTGACATTACTGACACCGGCTTTACCGACCGCCATTCGGTTCAAAATGTGAAATAAAATAAAATTTGGAGGAATAAATTGGTGAAATAATCGACTTTACCGACATTGTCGATTCGAAAGGCGAAAATAAAAATTTTCTACCGAAACCGACATTACCGACTGACGCTCAACCCTACCATAAGCCATTAATCTTTAATTCAAATCCTAGAATCTGCGAATTTCAAATGCATGTTTTAAGAAAATCATTTGTACTCAAAATGTTAAAAGTGATTGTTAAGGTTGGAATATTTATTTTGATATGTTTCAGTTGTCATAATCAGCTATAAATCTCGAGTGTTGCTAAGAATATTACATCTTTAATTATAAGTTCCTTACAAACTAACATGGTAGTTTATGTGACATTTACCATGTTAATCACTAAACAATTAAATTTATTTGAAAATTTGTATCGCTTAATTTTTCACTTCCACGTGAGTAATAGTACCATAATGAAATACATAGTACCCCAATAATTTTCCATAAATTTCATATCTTATTTATGATGATTGAGATTTACTACAATTAAGTGACTCAAATTTCATAGAAATCTAAACAACTTAAGAAAGTGGACTATACGACCCATCTGTCTTGAGCAGCTGGGTTCAACACTCAAGGAGGCTCGAGATAGGTTGTGTAATACTTGAGAATAAACAAATGCCATGAAAAATAGGGAAAAAAAAAAAAATATTAACAAATAAAGTAGCAAGTGTGTGGGTTATGTGAGTGTTGTATAAATATTTTGAAGTTGTGGTTTGATGTGTTGATTTAATGGAGATTGTGTTGTTGTTAATGATTGTTTGTGGTATAATTAAGAGATTGTGAGTATTTATTTTAATTAAGATGCATGGTCCTGGGCTTGTCCGACCTACAATTTAATGTAGTTTGATTATTCTCGAAAAATTGGAAAGATATAAATAATATGTCAATTTAATGTAATACAGTCATAGTCGTGCTCACTAATGGAATTAATTAATGAAAAATGTCAATCAGTGGTTTCATCAAGTGGACAAGAAGAAAACATTCTAAGAACAAGTTGAAGGCTTCTAGTGCAAATACATTTTTCTTTGGGGAACTCATGGACATTTGGCCAACAAAAGTTGTTAGCAGCCGAATACTATAGAAATAACATTTTTATAAAAGATAAAAATTTTCCTAGAAATGGTATTGGAGGAATTTTGTGCAGTTTAGTTTATTAAATTGATATATAATTTAAAATATATGATTCTCATATGAATTTATAATAATGGCGTCCTTAACATATATTAATTTAATAGATTGAATTGAAATACTATTTTTCAACCCATTTTGAATAGGACATAAATTTTATCTAAGAAATTTATTCAAACCCTTTTTATAATATTGCTATGTATCTTATGAGCATGTGATATATATATATAATAATAATAATTTTATTACAAACCCATGTGTTTCTCATATACTAATTAAAAAATATTAAAAATTATGTGCTCTTATATGTACTATAATTTTTTTAACGGTCCAAATTTAATTTAAAGTTTTCCATAGAAAGAGAAATAAGATAAATAAAAGGGTTGTTGTAAATTAATAGACTGATTCTCAGAGCTTCTTTAAGATAAATATTCCCCTTTACTCTTCATCACTTTTAGGAGGCGGCTCTTTCCCTCTCCCTTCCTTACTTCACCGTCCAAAAGCGAAACTTCTCCACATCCTTCCACTTTTTGCCAACGTGTTGATTAAACCCCACAAAAACCATCAGCTCTCCGACCGCGTAAGCCTCCGGATGGATCCAAATTATCTCCAAAGTCAAGTCACCGTCAAAGCCTTACACACAGCGCGTTCACACCTCCGCACACGCTTCCTTGCCCGGATATATATATCCCCATATTCCACCGGTCTAACCAAATTCAAATCAACTCGTGTTCACATTCTCTTGTTCAGACCTTTCATCATACACTTTCTCTCCCTCTCTCTCTGACACTTGGTGATGGAAATTAGCTCTTCCCCATTTCTTAGTCAAGAAGATTGTTCACATTTCTACAGTTTGTTCCAAGATATGGAGGAGAATTTCAATGTGAACGCTAACCCCAAAAAAAGGCAAAGAAAGGACGACGATGTTAGCGATAAGGAGGAAACGACGAAGACCGCGTTGAGGGACATTCTCACTTCGATCATCTTGTTGGATGAGCAGGAGAACCAAGAGCGAGAACAAGAACGGTGGGTCATGGAGACTCAGCAAGATAAGTCCCTCTTCGAGGCTAACCACGAGCAAAAGATTCAAGCTACGACCGAGTATTATTCCCAACTCCAAAATCATTACGCTGATGTCGACAATTTGGACACCGTGAGGACTAAGCGGGCCCGCCGCTCCACTTCCGCATCCACCGCCGCCGCCGCTGTTGCGGCGGGAAATGCCGGATCGAACAGTCCGCCGCAACAGCACCACCGTCGGCTCTGGGTGAAGGACCGGTCCAAGGACTGGTGGGATCAGCACAACCACCCAGACTTCCCAGACGAAGAATTTCGCCGCGCGTTTCGTATGAGCAAGGCCACGTTCAACATGATCTGCGACGAGCTCGAATCTGTCGTCACGAAGAAGAACACGATGCTTCGCGACGCTATCCCTGTTCGCCAACGCGTGGCGGTTTGCGTGTGGAGATTGGCCACCGGTGAGCCTCTACGGCTCGTGTCGAAGCGGTTCGGGTTGGGTATATCAACTTGTCACAAGCTCGTACTTGAAGTTTGCACAGCGATTCGGAATGTCCTAATGCCCAAGTATGTTCAGTGGCCTGACGAGAACAGAATGAGGGTGATTAAGGACGAATTCAAATCAGTTTCAGGGATACCCAACGTTGGTGGGTCGATGTACACGACCCATGTTCCTATCATCGCGCCGAAGGTGAATGTGGCTGCTTATTTCAACAAGAGGCATACGGAGAGGAACCAAAAGAGCTCTTACTCGATAACGGTTCAAGGAGTTGTTGATCCGAAGGGAGTGTTCACCGATGTTTGCATTGGTTGGCCCGGTTCGATGCCCGACGACGAGGTGTTGGAGAACTCTGCTCTGAGCCAGAGGGTCCAGATGGGGCTCTTGAAGGACGTTTGGGTTGTTGGGAATTCCGGGTACCCTCTCACCGACTGGGTTTTGGTTCCTTACGCCCACCAGAACCTCACTTGGTGTCAGCACGCTTTCAACGAGAAGACTTTGGAGGTTCAGAAGGTTGCCAAGGATGCGTTTGCGAGGTTGAAAGGGAGGTGGTCTTGCTTGCAGAAGAGGACAGAGGTGAAACTCCAAGAATTGCCTATGGTTCTTGGGGCTTGCTGTGTCCTACACAACATCTGTGAGATGAGAAATGAAGAGATTGATCCGGAGCTGAAATTTGAGCTTTTTGATGACGAAATGGTCGCTGAAAATGGTTTGAGGTCTGCGAGTTCGATACAGGCTAGAGATCAGATTGCTCACGATTTGTTACACCATGGGCAGGCAGGCACTCGTTATAGTTGATCTGGGTTTGTTATAGTTGATCTGGGTTTGTTATAGTTCTTGTACTCTGATTTTTGTCATTCATTTTTTGGCTATGGCTTGTTATAGTCATATTCGTACAATAAGAATGGGTTTGTGTAAAATATATTTTTGACCCTCTAATAATAAATAGATTGATAGTTTTTACTAAACACTCTGATCTCCATCTGTTTCTGATACAAGCTGGTACTATATATTTATATATAAGCATCTTGCCTTATCAATCCTTCATTAGAGATTTGCAGGGCCCTTATAACTAGCTAGGTTTGACAGAGTTGTTCTTTAGGGTACATCAGATCAGAGCCCCCATTTTTTGATGTTACAGCCCCCTGTTGCTGTTTGAATTTGCCTTACTTTTTGTGTTTGATGGCAACGCGCTTCGATTCCAGGCTTCTTTTCTTTTGCCCCACAGCATTTGACCCATTGTTCCCTGAGCTAAGCACACCGTTTCCTTTATGATCTTTTGACGTCAACTAACCTTTTCTTGGCATTTATAGGGGAGTCTAGAAAGTGATTGACTCAATCAATTGAGTACCAAATGTTAACTTGGTCTGCAAAAGTTGTTTTCATACATGAAAAGTATTACTCTTCGCATTCATTTAATTGGTAGCGTGTTTTAAGAGACTTTTCTTTTATTTTTTCGTTTGAAATTCGGTATAAATAATTATGATAAATGGATAGTAAAGAGTAGCATTCCTCTCCATATATTGTAGATCCTTAGTTGGCTGCTAAGAATATATGTGAGGTGAATAGCAAATTTTATGGTCTCTGCACTGTTTCTGTCTGGCACCAATTGGGGTTTCTGCACTTATGCGTTTTGGGAGTTCTATTCCCAAAACAGGGGCTTCTAAAAAAATCTGCCAAACCATCATATGTATGGAAGTTCTCCATTCTGTTTCATAGTTTTGTCTGAAGATTTGAAGATCTGAATGAAATCTCAACCTTGAAGTAGCAGCTGCACACTTCAGCTTACATTCACCCTCCTTGAAGCTGATTGAGTTGCAGAGCATGCAAGGCACATGGTGTTAAAGATGATTAATGCTGAGCAAAATTAACATAGTCATCTGTCTAGATTATCTTCTTTCCTTCTCGTTCTACCTTCAGAAGATCATTTGTTACTTCTGGTTTTATGTTATGCATACTTATGCAATATTTCTGAAAGTTGAGACTAGGACACTGCTACAATTAGTTTTCTCCCCTCCTTGCAATCTAACATCTCAGTCTAGGTGACAATGTATAGTAGTTAGCGTGATAAATATTACGTAAATTTACAAATTAATTGGACTATCCAAATAATACTGTCATGTTAGACACAATCAAAATACAAGTTAGACAATTTATTGGTCTTATTACAATAAATATTACATGTACTTTTAAGTGTTTATTTTGTGATGTGATAATACAAATTTCTATTAATATATCATGAATTATTCGATCCAAAATTTAATAATAATTTTTAATATCATATTAATAACAACCAATTTGATAGTTTCCCAAATCATATGGTTCGCTCAGAAGAAAAAAAAAATCATATGTTCCATTATTGCGTGTTCTTGTATAATGAACTACTTTACTTTGACACAATCACCGTTCAAGTTCTATAATTTATTTTTATTTTTATGGTTGATCTCATGGATGACGTTTGCTTCAGACCGATCCTATAATGAAAGAAACACAGGAGTTAGGCCCATTAATGGTAGTATTACACAGCCTACAGACTGTTCGATCAGCCAGAGATTTAATATGGAAAACATCGACGATTTCAAACCGTGTGATAAGGCTGCAATGAACAGTGGCCCACGTTAATAACTGGAGTTGGTCAGGGTCGCCCAAGTCCAACTGTTGGAAGCCCTGAGACACACCAATCCACTGTCCCCACGTGTCAGACAGACAAAATAGACGTTGAAGGAAGAAAAAGAGACTGTCTTTTGTTTTTTTTTAAGGTCCTCTGGGTGTTGCTTCGTTGTCACCATCATCAAAATTCACACACATACACAGACCCAAGCAATATTTAGAGAAAGAGAGAGAGAGAGAGCGTTTTGAGAGAGGGGGTATGGAGAACCATCAGGAGGCGGAGGAGGACGGGGTGCGGCCCGTGGCGGAGGAGGAGGGGACGGTGGGGTCAAGCTTGACCATGGAGAGGGTGGCTGCGGCCAAGCAGTTCATCGAAAACCACTACAAGGCTCAGATGAAGCACATCCAGGAACGCAAGGAGAGGTACCGTTTTGGGTTTTCCTCCATTTGTTTCTTATTAATTCCAAGATCTTCCATTTCGTTTTTTGGTCTGCTAACCAATATTTGGTTGATTTTGGAACATGGTGATTTTGTGCTCAATATGTTATGTTTGTAACTGAGATGTTATGTGCTTAGCCAACAAGCGAGAGAGAGAGAGTGAAATTTTAATTCTTAGGCGTTGGTGGCGGTTTAATCTTGTCATCTTCTGAGCTATGAGAGACTGGGCTGTGTTCTGGGTTTGTTATGGTTGAAGTTAGAGTTTTGATCGTAAAAGGAAAATGGTTTTGTAATGAAATTCGCGATTAATGTGGTCTAGCTTTTGTGGGGGGTGGATAACATTTATTTGCAAATCCATCTCCCTCCCCCCCCCCCCCCCCCCCCCTCCAATCAATAGAAAAATCCCATATCTCCCTTATTATTATCCACTTTGTTGGACGGTGAACCTCCTTTCTAAATGAGAGGAGAACTGGAGAAGTACCACTAGGCTAGAAGGCCATTAGTGAGGTGGGACTCTGAATGTTAAACTTTTTTCGAATTGCTTTGAGAGAATTTCATAAGTATACCTGATATTGACAATTGTGACATTCTATAATATCAAAACTATGAGCTAATGAAAGTGGTCATCCCCTTAAATATCAAAGGTGAAAGGTATAGCTAAAAACTCTAATTTGGATGCGCAAGGGCTTTTCAAAGTAGTTAGAAGAGATTCTACTTTTCAGCTGTCTAACAATGGTTCTGAATCCCATAATGTATTTATCAGTGAGTCTTTATTCAGAATAAATTCTGTAAAGGGTTTGTTATAATCTAATTAAGTTAAATGTTATGGATGAGATATAATAGGAAACAAATTAAGTTATTGTGAAAATGAAAACAAATGGTGCCAAATTAATAGAACCAACAGTGCCAAAAACTATCCTTACGACTTCGTTGCACTTTGTAGAACAAGGCTTATTTTTTATCTTTCCAAAGCTCATGGGCATGGACTTTTGGGATTCAAGTATAGATGCTTGTCTTCTCTTGTTATTTCCATGATGGATCCCTCATGCCTCATTTCCAAATTGCCCCTCATGTTTGCTAGGCACTTTATTTGTCGGATATTCTGGTCTTCTTGCTTCATACATGCACACGTGCATATGTGCACATGGACAGACACTTGTATTGCATTGCGAATCTTGTGATTTGTTCTTCTATGCTTTAAAATGTTAGTCCTTGTTCTATCGGCTAGAGACCATGCCTCATGAAGTGGAGGTCAACAAATCGAATCCCACCCCTTATCAAAAAAAAGTTTCAGTCCTTGTTCTCTGAGCAAAACTAATACTTATTAGAGGATGAATTTTCTTGTTTAGCGTTTGATTGTTATGTTTCCTATTTTAATTTTATTCTTTGCAGGCGCTCGGTGTTGGAGAAGACGTTGGCATCTTCAGATGTGTCACAAGAGGAACAAATCAACCTACTGAAGGATTTAGAGCGCAAAGAGACCCATTATATGCGACTTAAAAGGCACAAGATTTGTGTTGATGACTTTGACCTTCTGACCATAATTGGGAGAGGGGCCTTTGGAGAGGTTAGAGACGTCCATGTAACTTTATTGTCGCATAACATGTTAACATTTGAAAAGATTGTCTATAAGCTTATCAGTCTTGTGTACAGTGTTAAGCTTGGTTTATATTATATCTGTGAATTATTGTCTTAAAAGGGAGTGATGTCTAAAAAAAATAACATGATACCTTTATATGTAAAAACAATCTAATTATTTCAAAATAATTTGACTTTTCCACTAATCAACCCCATCAGGAATAAAGGTAAATCCTAAGGTACTAATATATAGGAATGGAACTAAGGTGTAACTAAGAGATCCTAATAAGCTTTTTTCCGTAAGAAAAATTATAATAGCAATCTTTTAGTGGTTCACCATCTCAAGAAAGTCTAGAATCTGATTTACTTTAGAGCCTCTTTAATGAGACTTGAGATGTACTGCCAAAGGCAAAGCCACTTCTCAGAGAGATCTTTATACATAATAAATGAAAATCTGCCATGAAGCAAAGGTGGAGGTGGAGGCAGCCATGGTGGAAGTACTTTGGTGGTGACAGTTGGAGGGCAGGGCAGGGCAGGGCAGGGCATGATGGTGATGGAGGTATTGTCAATGACATTGGTGATGATGTTATGCTGGGGGAAGTATTGGTAGTAATGCATTTTAGGAGGTAGTGATAGCATTGATGAAAGTAGAGGTGGGAGGACAAATCATTGGTAGCCATGGTGAGCATGGTGTAGATGCATGATGGCCCCTACACGGTTCTGACATGATGTTGGTGGAGGTTTTGGAGGGGCATGGTACTGGTGCTCTTCAAGGCAATAGGTAGTGATGGCTTAATTGAGGTGCTGGTGGTGTCCGTAAGCTTATAGTCCGCAATAAAGATCAAGGTGAAGGCTATGATATTTTGTTTCTTGAAGAGTTTTGGGTGAAAGAGGAGGTTGATGGAACCCAACTTATAATTGAGATGGGTCAATGCATTGAACTTGGACTGCACGAGTCCCAACATATAGTTGAGATGGGTAAATTCCTATTTTAGGGAGGACACAAATGTCTCTTGGAAATTGAATTGCAATTATATTAACTGGCCTGAACACTGTCTTCCATTGAAGACAGTCAGGGCTTCTTATTTAAACTTGAGCAAGAACCTACATTCTCTTAGATAGGAAAAATTAGATAGAAACCATCATTAAAGTACAATTTGACTGGCGAAAACAACAAAAAATTGTAAAAGTAATGTTGAGCAGCTTACTATAGTTTTCGTTCCTCTTCCTAAATTTTCATGATTTTCTTGTTTTTTTCGTGTATGCTTCCTGTGTACTTGGGGTGCCTTACACTTTTAATGATACCTTGATTACTTAAAAAAAAAAAAACTAGTTCTTGTTCCTCCTCAATCTTTCTTGTATCTCCACCAAAATTGTCAGTTGTACTTCACATTCTTTGGTACATTTTGACTGGATATCCAACATTGCCATTTAGGCATTTATGACAATGTTGACCCTGTTATCTTGTTTTTCCTGACTGGATTTTCAACTGCCTTGAGTTGCTTTTGGTTAGAATGTACTGGTTATTTGATTCATTTGTCCTGGGGTGTTTTTCTACATTTTTCTAGCTTCTATTCAATATTGGATGCTTATGAATTAATCTTTTACAGGTTAGGCTGTGTCAGGAGAAGAAATCAGGCAATATTTATGCCATGAAAAAGTTAAAGAAATCAGAAATGCTCAGCAGGGGGCAGGTGAGATCTGGCATTCTTAAAATTTATTTTTAACTTATTTTAAGAAGCGTACTTAAACTTTCATGTTGTACTCTTTAGACCATTCTGCCACTTAATATATATGAGACTTGCATATTTATTTTCACAGCATTAACTGTCTCATTTCCTAGTACTGTTAAATTTACTTAAAGAATGCTGTGGGCTCTGTGTTTCCTCTACTTTGCCTTGCAATAAAATTTTGAGCTTTATAAAGTTTGTAAGATTGGCCATTCTTAACTGCTTTTGGTGATCATAGAGATAGTTGAACTGTCCAATTAGTCTCTTTTCTGTACAACGCTGGATTGGCAAACAAATTGACCTGGTAAAGGGTCAGTTTTCCTTCCTGTTTCACTTGCTTTCATTGCTTTATATTTATGCATTCTTGGGAGAGATGAGGAAATAGATTTGGGTTTTTTTGGGGGGGGGGGGGGGGTGCTTAATTGCTACATACTTTAAAACTAGGATATATGAGATATAGTTTCCTCTTTGTCATCATCAATAACTAGATGTTCTTTCCTAGGTTAAACGTTTAGTACAATTTGTGAAATTTTAAGGTGGTGGTAGGCGCTCCTTGTTCTTATGCTGCTTTTCTGCTTGAAGAGGGTGAATGTTATTGTAGTTTGAGCCCTTATGCAACAAGCATGATTGTCCTGGTCCTGGTCAAATAATTCTGAAGATTTTTTTTTTCCCCAATGTTTCCATAGTTCCTACAAAGTAACTTCATATACTAGTTGCATAAATTTGTTTACACTAACTGATTGTCTATTTACAACATAGGTTGAACATGTTAGAGCTGAAAGAAATTTGCTTGCAGAAGTTGCCAGTCATTTCATTGTGAAACTCTATTATTCCTTTCAAGATGCTGAATTCTTGTATCTAATTATGGAATATCTTCCTGGTGGTGACATGATGACTTTGCTCATGAGAGAAGAAACTTTGACCGAAACTGTTGCTAGATTTTACATTGCTCAAAGTGTTCTGGCCATAGAGTCTATTCATAGACATAACTACGTTCACAGGTTGGTAGTCTCCTGTTGGCGACATTTTTTCCAATGTAGTTAGTAGGAACTGTAGAGTCTTTACGCGGATTACAATTTTGACTTGGTATAAGTGTGACTTTCATTTTGCTTTGGCGACCATGATTTTTACAGAGATATAAAACCTGACAACCTCCTGTTGGATAAAAATGGTCACATGAAGCTCTCTGATTTTGGCCTCTGCAAGCCTCTTGACTGCTCCAATTTATCTTCTATAAATGAAAATGAAGTCCTGGATGATGAGAACTTGAATGATACAATGGATATTGATGGATGCTTTCCAGATACTAAAACTGGGAGGCGTTGGAAAAGCCCCCTTGAACAACTTCAGCATTGGCAGATAAACAGGAGGAAATTGGTAGGAAAATATCAATTTTCAGTGTTGTACAGAAGTGGCATTTCGCTATATCTCATACCTGAATATGTGCAGGCAAAACATGTTTACAGTTTTGATTTTTCTAATTCATGTGTGTAAAGTTATAGATACAATATTTGATATTAAAAGAAGAATAACATGAAATTCTGAGACTGCATATGCTTGAGAAACGATGGCCCAATGAAATGTTATTGATATAAGAAAAATAATGAGGTTTTCGAAGGAACATACTGATCTTGGTAGGCTTTGTATCTATCTGCAAAATCTTTCTCGTATTGGTTATTTTCAGTGCTTAGAACACAGCACACATTGTTATTGTCTTGGTCATTGGATTGGTTACTAACTCATTGAAGATCTAAGTTGTGTTACATGAGTGTTGTAGTTATATAATTGCATGTTTTTATTCTAAAAAATAAATTTCTTAAAGGTATTTGCTTTCATGCTGTCTTATATATTTTTTCTTGTTTTAATTACAGGCATATTCAACAGTTGGCACCCCAGATTATATTGCTCCTGAAGTATTGTTAAAGAAAGGATATGGCTTGGAGTGTGACTGGTAAGTGGTTTATAAAAAGGGATGGCACTTTCGTGAAATTCATACAACGTGATTGGTGTCTGTATATTTTCTCTGTATTGAATTTTGTTCTTATGTTAATGAGTGAATGCAACAGTTATTCTGTTTCACTTCACAATGCTGTGTTATGGGGTTGCAGTAGTAGCTGAAAAATGGTACACTGTGTGTTTTGTCAGTAAAGATCTGTTCTAAGAAGCAAAACACATTTATTTGAAATTGAACTATGTTTTGTAAGATGCACCAGTTGTAAACCTGTTGATGAATAGCATTTAAAGTTTCAACCAAAATCAAAGTAATGTTTTCGAAAGAGTTGGTGTTAATTGTCAAAGTGGCCATGAACTTTGGTAATTCGGCATTTGATAACCATCTACTTTGATGTATGCTAAAGCACTAGAAGTAATTAAGACATAAGATGGGGTGTGAGAATATTGTGGAATCAGTTATTGTGCTCTACACCAGCATTTTGTACCTTAAATTATGATCAGGTCCAAAATGTTGGCAGATTCTACTTTACATTGTTTCTTGCACTGTCTAGAAAGAGTTGGATATGGCCTCACAATTAAAAAACTGAAAAAACCATTTTATAATTGTCTGACTAATACTACATGTTCTTCTTTATGGTTGAGTTTTGGTGGTTGAAGACAGGTTTTATATATCATTGTGGGGACAACACATACATACTAAGAGAGAGAGAGAGAGGCACACATACTACATAGATTTTTCCCACCTTTTTTTTATGAGTAAAATGGAGTTCTTTGTTTAATCCTTTCATGAATTCTTATCCAGTTGCCTGGTTGCAGGTGGTCACTTGGTGCAATAATGTATGAGATGCTTGTTGGATATCCCCCATTTTATTCTGATGATCCAGTGACAACTTGCAGAAAGGTTAATTTGCTATGAGTACTTGTTTGATTATAACTTTTGAGCTCAAACATGTGATGTCTAATTAGCTTTCGGGTTATCCTATTTTGAACGGTGGTAGGCCCTCGTCATTTTTCATGATGCTTTCCTCTCATGTGTTCTTTTTTATCTGCTCCTCTTTGTACCTTTGAGCCGTTCATTAGATGTTTTCCCTTATTTGCTTTGGTGTTCCTTCTCCTAGTCTTTTTATTTTTTTCATCTTTGATAAGTAATTGAAATATCATTAAAAAGCTGAAGGCGTAACCTAAGTACATAGGAAGTATATAAGAGAAACAACTAACTAGCAAAAAAAAGAGAACAAAGAATTAATGAAAGCTTAGCACCAACGTAGTTGTCCAAGTATGCAGAGTATTAAAAAAAAAAAAGACATCTCCGGTCCTTCAAACATCTATCATTACGTTCCTTCCAGAGATACCTCAAAAGACAAGAAGGCACCATATTCTACACAACAGCACTATGAGAGTTACCTCCCGTTCACCAACAAGCATACAAATCAACTACTCTTCTAGGCATAACCAAAAGAGCCCAAAACGGCTTAAAAGTGCGCTTTATAATGCACTAGCTACCTCACAATGGAAAAGAAGATGGTCCACTGACTCCCCATCTCTCTTATGCATGCAACACCAATCAACTACAATGACATGCTTCTTCCTAAGATTGTCCATGGTAAGAACTTTTCTTAGGGTCGCCAACCAAGTGAAGAAAGCTACTCTTAATAGAACCTTGATCCACCAAATACTCTTCAAAGTAAAAGGAATGCCACCAGTACAAACAAGGACCTTATAGAAGGAGCTAACAACAAACAACCTTTTTTAGAGGGGATCCACCAAAGCTTGTCTTCACCTTCCCATCTTACTCTAACTGAGTACAACAAATTAAAAAAGAGGCGAAAACATCAACCTCCTAATCATGAGCATCTCTAATAAAGCTTACGTTTCATTGATTAGACCTACCAAAAAGCTCCAAGTGAGCCGCTACATAAGCATCTTTAACGCAACCAATACCAAATAAACCTGGAAAAGTCTCCTTAAGGGCCTTGTCCATCATGCCAGAAACTCACCTTGGCACCTTCTCCTACCTCAAATCTGGTGTGACTTGCAAACAACCCCCAATGCCTCTTGATATTATTCCATAAAACTACCTCATGCAACCCAAGTGGTTCATTGGAACACCACCCACCCCATGAACCGTCAAATTTAGTGTCAACCATTACTCTCTCCTTTTTTTTTTGCACATAACGCCAAAGTCATTTTCCTAAGATGGCACAATTAAGCATCAACAAATTCTGGACCCCAACCCCAAACCCTAGTCCTTTATATTTTTTAGAGCATCTAGAATTTCTCTTGATTGATTCTATAGAAGTTTGTAATGCATTGTTAGTTTTGTTAATTATTGCGGAAAGTTAGTCATTTTAAGGTTATTTGGTATTTTATAATTGACATATTGGTTAATGTATGTTAGATTGTGCATTGGAAAAATCATTTAAAATTTCCGGAGGTGAGATTGACACCTGAAGCGAAGGATCTGATCTGTAGATTGCTTTGTGATGTTGAACATAGGCTTGGCACTGGAGGGGCAGACCAAATTAAAGTATGCTTAATTTTCTTTTATTTACTGCACTACGTTAAATTTTTCATTCCAATATTATTGTAACTAAAAAGTATTATTAATGAAACATTGTCAGGCACATCCCTGGTTCAAAGATGTGGTATGGGACAAACTCTATGAAATGGAGGCAGCGTTTAAACCAGAAGTTAATGGGGAACTTGATACACAAAATTTTATGAAATTTGATGAGGTAAAGGTGTTACCACCCTTGATCATTGGTAAAAGACCATTGGTTGTATTTGACTTTCAATTTAATGTATTTATTTCTAGTTACATGTTAAATGAGACAAGGGTTTTTCTATCCTTGATAATAAAAAGGATAGAACTTTTCTTTTTGCGGTTTCCTTGGCGATATATGAAGTTGACATATATAGATGTGTAGGCATATGTGAGGTCAATATATCTCTGTATACTAGGATTTTATGTTCCATTTTTAAAAACATTGGATTTTTTTTTTTCTTTTAAAAAAATTAAGATTTGGATTATTTACTCAGCTTCTAAGGTAATGAAACCTTTTTTTTTAATGAGAATATTCTGTTTTATGTAATTAAAATTAGTAAATTTCCAAACTGGAGACCTGCCTTTGCAAATTTGTTTAAAATTTATGATATGTGCTCATGCTGGTTGGGTTCCTAATGAATTTGGTATTCAAACATTATAATTAAGCAATTATGTAAGTGAAAAGTAACTGGCAGTTGTCCTTAATTTTTTTTTTTTTTTTTTTCAACATGTTTATGATATTTGATTGCTTTTTTATTCCATTTAAATGGATTTTCTAGATCTTTACTTATGTCCGGTATGACACCTTTCATGTACCATAGCCATGACAAATCCTCTAATTCCTATAGGTAGATCCTCCTACACCATCAAGACGTGGATCCGGACCAACAAGGAAGGTATGCAATCTTTTGGCAGAGAGAATGATGAAAACCTAATTGGCATAAATTAAGTAATTTATTCATGTTGTTTGTTTGTAAGTATTTCTCAATTACGTCAAAGAACCAAAACATCACCCAAAATGTAGTTGAACCAACGACAGTAACTAGACTTCTTAGGTAGGAGTGAAGTATGAGTTTGGAATATATAGATAAATGAAAGAGTATCAGGAAGTTGATAAAATGAAAAGCATGAAACTAACCAAAAAATGATCTTTTTCTAGTTATTCTGGCAATATTGTCCAAACATCACGTGCATGTAAGAAGTATGCGATTTTATATTTTACAAAATCAGATGGCTCCATTGTGTGTGACAGAACATTGGAGAGTAATATTTATCAATTTAAACAGAACAAAGAGTGGTCATGCTATGAGTTATGATAAGAATTTGAAATTGTGCTAATAGAACCTAAAATTGACTCCATATAATAGTTTGGTTAGGTCCCCAATTTTCTGAAATTGCCTATTTCAAAAATTGGCGATTTAAACTTTCCAATTTTGCCTGATATAGATTTCTTCTTGGCATTATGTACTCCTTTTATTAAAAAAGAAAAAAGAAAAAAAAGGAGAGCACTAAGAATATACAATTAACAGTATTCAGAATAAGGACATGGAATTTTGGGCTAAATTTGTAATCCATCTGTTCTGACTTGATGGACATATATTCAATCCTTAGACTCCAGTGCATCTATACCTTAGCCTACATCATAACTTCGTCAACTAATGTTGCCTATCCACTTAAGAAATTTATTTATTTCGTCAGTATCCATATGATAAAATCAAGCTGACTCTAATATGTTCTGACTTAACGCTATGTGGTGTACTTTATAGCAAGGCATCTTACTTTTTTTATATATATTTTTGGATGAATAAGGCATCTTATATTATCAATAACTTTGTTGACAGATGCTTTTGACTCCTAAAGATCTCAATTTTGTTGGTTATACGTACAAGAACTTTGAGGCTGTCAAAGGGATGCATAATTCTTTTGGTATGGGAACTTCTTTCTACTTCAGCATAAATTTCTCCCAACTTTTTCATTTCCCTCTCTATTACACTTTGCTACTTCTTCTACTTGGTATTTACATTTTCTTGTAAGAGTTGGTTAACTAGTTGTAAAACATTATTTGCCTAAATAGTTATAGTGACTTCCTTGTTTGTTTTGCCCATGCAAGCTAGGTGGTTCCTTTTGTATATTTTATGTGTACTAAGGAGCGCTTTACGCTTTTAATGAGATTGGTTTACTACTTATCTAAAAAAAACATTATTTGCCTAAATGATGCTTGTGCACTGCACATGAGCCAGAAACTATAAAATCATTGGCCTATCTGACAAGACTTCACACTTGGAAGTTTTATATGTTCAATGTTCCAAACAACCATATTAACTTGCCCTGAAAATTTAACACGGAAGGTTAAAAAAGAATTCTGGGTAAAGGTATTCTCTTAGGATGAGGCAGGCTTGCATCATCATGGTTTCGTTAATTAACTTACATCCCAGTCTTGCTTAAGATCTGTCTGATCTTGTTATTAATATTTCTTTTTCCATTATGTCAAAAATAGCAAGTGCTACGTGCAAATGGTATTGCAGCCTGTATTTATGTGTCATGCATAATGATCCACAGACTCTGATTTTGATAGATCTGCTTGTGTACCTTTATCATGGCCGACACTGATCCTTTTTAGTTTATTAAACTTTTGTAGATTTGAAGGGGAGCACTTCACCAAAGCGGTCATCCACCGACTCTTCCCACAGTAATAGATCACAATCCACTGCTAGCATTACGAACTCTCTCTCTTCTTTTTTTTTCTTCTTTTTTTTCCTTTTTTGTTTATCATATTGAGTAGTGGTTTTTAATGGATGATGTTCCTTGCTAGGTGATTCTGGAGTGGACTACTCTGCTGACGACCTAGAAACTAATGTGCTTGTGTCATCAGAGGATGCCATGTCACAGTGAAGAGCAGCCAACCCTTACCATGTAAAGCTTCTCGTGGAACGGATAGTCGAGCCCTCTTACGAAGATGGTGGCCCTGGTGGGTATACCTGCTTATTTTTGGGTCAGGTTTTGCCCGTTTCTGCATTATAAATGAACTTGACTGGCATAGTGTTGCAGGACTTCTAAGTGTACAGGTGAGGAACTTCAGGAATGGCCCTTGGTAGGTTGGTTTGTAGCATGAGTAGTAGTTCTAATTGGAAGTTTTTGCATCAGGTAGGAATTTTTAAGCCATATTCTGGTCCTGACTACCCAGGTTGGCATACTCATGCCTTCGCTTGTGGCAGTTGCTGGCCTTTTTCTATGCTTTTTCAGTTTTGTTTTGTTCTTCATGATAGTCTAGGAAGCTGTGAAATGCTTTCATGGCTGTATTGAAGATAAACCTTCTGATAACTGGTATTGTATGTATGGACAGCCTAGTGAGCAAAATATGAAATCAAGTTGTTGTTTCCAAAGATTGAGGAATAAGGTCTTGTAGAAATGTTATGTAATCATTATGTCTTTTTTATTTCCTTAACGGACAAGGAAGTGAAATGGAGATTAGTCATTTTATGATCAAGATTTAATGTTGTATCTAATGGTGTAAGTGATGATACACCATTTAAATTTTTTGAGTGGAACGCAAACATATTTATCATGTGGCATCATCTACACTGTTAAATATAGTAATATTAAATTCTAACAATGAAATGACTCATTTTCATTTCACTTATTATGTTGCGTTTATTGGTGTATATGTTGTCATGTCATTTAAAAGTTTTAATGAGCGTAGCAACATATAGATTATTAAACCTGTGAAAATTAATATGATCTATAAAATAGTTCATTTCCATTTCACTTGATGGAGATTGTGCTATTATGTGAAAACAGTGAAATAGACAAAGATTCTCTTTATTTCAAATGAAATTAATGGTATTTAAAGTTTGTTCATCTAACGGTGTATACACCCCTTGGCTTGGGGGGGGGGGGGGGAGAAACCCCCCAAGCCATAGGGTGGTCCCCATTTTTTTAAATTTTTTTCTAAATATACCTTTAAAAAATTAACTTTTGTCACCTCAATAATTTTTTAAAAAAATTTTGCCCCCGAAACAAAACGTTCTAGTTCCGCCCTTGGGTGTACATGATGTCATGTTGGCACTTCTTTTTTTTTAAAAAAAAAAAAATTACAAGGTGTCATATACACTGTTAGATGCATCAACTTTAAATCCTGATCGTGATATGAGTATTGTTCATTTCAAATGAAATTGAGAGGATCCTATTTTATATAGGATTTCAAGATGAAATAGTGGGAGCCTAAGCTAGCCCAAATTTGATTTGGGGCTCTAAAGACTTGATCCCATCCAAAGAAGTCGGTATATCTTTTATTATCTATCCTAAGAAGAGGGAGTAAGGCTAATATCAAAAGAATAGTGAGAGGGTCTTCCTTATCCAAATAGGGGAGCCTTTGCGAGGGAAGGGGGGCCTCTCTCACATACCTTTGCTAAAAGAGGGCAAAGGAAGGAGGAGGGATCCCAAAATACAACAAATCTATGTCTCATTCAAATTGCTAAAAATATAAATAAATATTTTCAATTTCATAGGAAAGTACATAATGCATCATATATTATTTGAAATCTTGTGTGAAATTCTAAAAGTTAATACTAATTTTTTTGAATCAAAAGTATTAAAATATATGGGCTTTTTTTGTAAGAAACAACATACACCGATCATTATTACAAGAACCAATGACAACAATCGTGATACTCTTCATTTTATTTCACGATCTAAAATTTGTTTTGTTACATCTAACCGTGTATATGGTACCATGTCATTTAAAAATTTTAAATAACAAGATAACATATTCGGTATGTGGCAACATATATACCATTATATATGTGAAATCCAATCTAAACTATAAAATGATTTATCTCTATTTCACTTTAAATAGAAAGAATCATATTCCGTCTAACGGGCTTAAGAAAGCTATTTTATTCCATGATTTCTCTTACTTTAGGCATTTTCTAATGCATGGACAATGTCTTGTTATCTTTTTGTTGAGAGTTATTATGGTTTTGCACTTGTGGAAATGTTTTATAATTGACAATCAAAAGACTAGCTCCAATGACCTAATTAAGTTGTACTTGTTTTTTTATGTTATTGTTATCACATTACTTTTAAATCTTACTATCCTTTTCATTTATGCCTAAAATGTCTATATGTTATCTCCCTTGGTCTGAGTCAGGTAGCCCATTTTGGGTATTGACCGGCCTAGGCTCAGATTGGTCTAACAACGTTATTTGGGCAGTTGCAAAAGAATCATTTTATAATGCAAAGTGTCCAAGCACTCCAGTTACTTAAAATGGTTCAAACCTCAATGTGTTAGCAACTTTCTTTAAGAATCCATGCCAAAGATGGTATGAGAGCACCGCGATCATCCTGTCACAAGGATAGTTGGCATTTAATTCCACCTAGCTTGTGACAAAGAAGGGTTATTGGGGACACCTTTTATCAAAGCCGGTGGCCTTGCATGTGTAATTCAGTCGGAAGACAACATCTCAGAGTAGTACAAAATAGAAATGACCTTCTACCAGAGGAAATAAGAGGTACGCACTCTATTCATTCATTCGAAACAAACACATTAATTCCATAACTGATTCCTCTCAAGGAAGAAGGGTTTTTCATTTTAAAAAGTTTTCAATTGACTTAAATATCATAGGTATCCCTTGCTGGCTCACCCCGACGGGCTTCTAAGCCAGTATTCTTAGCGATTTCAAGTCCTCCTCAGTGTGAAATTTGCCGAGCAGATTTCAAACCAATATCTTAATTACTATTTCCATAAGTACAACATGAAACATTTATATAAATATGACTATGGCCAATCCATAAACCTAATCAATTTAGATTAAAAAGGTTAATTTAGCACCATAACAACCATGGAAGTCCGTTGCTATCATCAAAGCCATTTTTTGTGTGCATATACTAATGAAACCACATCAATTTCCTTGTTTCTACAATCACAACCAAGCCATCACTTTCCATTTTTCTGCTTTTATGACTTCGTTTTCAGAGCTTGTTGGAATGTTAAGATTTTCAAAGTCAATGATTATTGAAAGTATATACTCATAATAAGCATAATTGTACACGATTTTGACTGTATATTGTATAATAGGAAAACTGATTAAGATAATTTTATATATAGCTATACCAACTATTATTAATTATGTGTAGCATTACTCTTAACTTTATGTAGATTTTTTTTTCAATAAAATTGAATGTACTTGTTTACATTGATAATAATTTTTTATATTTCCTATATAATTCTCAAACTATACTTGAATTATGACACTATAATTCTCAAAAAAAAAAAAAAAAAAAAAAATCAACTTAACAATCAAAATTTTAAAATCTAGAGGATTAATAATTCTCACCCTACATTTTTATGTAACTAATTAGTCTTGGTAATAGACAACACAACTTGCATTGCTTATTACAAAAAATTCAAACAACAAGAATTGATTTTTCCTGCACAGTAATTGTTGAACACCTCTCTTATCGGCTATTGTAGTGGAGTTTCTCTTCATTGATTTTAAGTTAGTTGATTTCAGTGTAATATTTTTCGCTAAGATAACTAAGATTTTCTACCGTCGTTGTAAGTATGTAAATGTCATTTAAAGCAAGTCAACCTTTGGACTATTTAGACTCGTTCGCTAGTGCTTTTTAAGACTACTTCAAATAACTCAACACAAAGTTATTTGTACATTTATATTACATCATATTAAAAAAAAAAAAAAAAAAACATTTTAAAAAGCATTAGCAAACCAGCAACTTTCTTAGTCAATGGGCCGTTGTTTGACTCATTTCCAATTTGTTTGTGTTTTTTAAAATTTTTTTGACATTATATTGACTATTTTTGGATAATTTTTGGGCTCTCCATCCCTTATTTGTATATTTTGTATTTTAAATGAAATATTTATCTCATGACAAAAAAAAAAAAAAAAAAAAAAAAATCAGACTATGATTTTTACCTCTCACATCGGCAAACATCGTCTGATGATCTTCGTAGTCATATAATCAAAATAGTTATAATCACAATATCACATACAAACTCTAAGCTGATCGAGCCGGCTCAACTTTTCACTTCCATTTATGCCCCCACTCCAAAACCCACTCTTAAATCCTCATCAAAACAAAGCATGGGCATAACGGTAACTTCGGTATAGCCAATTTCGTTGCCGATCAAAACACAGGGTGCTTCGTCCTCCATGGCTTTGTACGAACCTTCGATTTCGAGCTCCAACTCGTACTAACCCCAAAATACCCAATTCGGAACCAGTTATTGAATCTCCAAATCTCAGAGTCGTCGCACGCGAGAAAAAGCATCGACACTGATACCCCAATTGAAAAGGTATACAAATTTATGTGTATTTTAATATGTGCTGATTTAACTTCTAGGGTTTCATTTTTTTTTTCTAATTTTTCTTGTTGGGTAATTGAAGGCAGATTTTTTTGGTTCGATTTCTGGGGTTTCCTGTTGATTTAATTCCTAGGGTTTCCTTTTTTGGTTTGCGATTTTTTTTTAAATGAACTCAGATTGAGAAAAAAATATCGAAAATTTGAAAAGAAGACAGTGGTTTAAAACTTCAAGAGTATTTAATTTTATTTTGAAACTATATTAGAATGATTTTAGGAAACGGAGGAATTTAAACAATCACAGATAGAGAAAATGTAGGAAAATTTTCTTGTGCCCTCATTGGGCGTGATTTGAATGGTGAATGATAACTTAGGAAGTGAACTTGTTTTTCAAATGAGGAAAGATCATTAACAAAATTGCTACTCATACCGACTGTTTTTTAGAGAAAGTATGTGCCAACTGATGTTGCAAGGTAGCTTTCAAAATTAATGGTATGACCCGCCATGTCAATTGTGGTAGTACAATTGCAGCCATTGGTTGGGTGCAGGCAATTGTAATTTTGGTTCTGGTCATTTTGGTGTTTTTGAACTTAGTTAATTGCCAATTATATTTAAGGAGCTGAGATTAAGGGCTAAGAGGGTGAGCCATAGCTGAATTTTATTATGTGACTAACATTAATCAAATGCACAATGGTTTGTTATTCTTGATCTATTTATGCTCTCCTTGACCAAGGGGGTGGGGGTGTGGGGATTGTAAATTTGCTATATCTCATTATAAAACAGTTCAAGATTGGAGTCCGGGTTCTGATTTCCTTTGTTATCAATGCAGCATGTAAGTCGCCATGTCTGAACTCAGTAATATTTTACACTAGTTGTAACAAATTTAATATTGATGACAACAGGTTTGCATTATAGAGAATCGCTGCAAAGATAATTTTACGAGGAGGTAGTTGCTTAAGTTTTCTGGGATATTAGTTTTGTGGCACTTTTTTGCTTGTTCCTACTCAGGGACAAGACAAATTTTAGGAGCTTGATAGCATGGTATTTAATAATAAGCTTGTTAGTTTTTTGAATATGTTAACTTACTTTGATTGACAAAATCTTCAAACAAGTTTGCAAAGACTATGAAATCGCTTAGATTATGAGTCAATTTTGAGTTGATTTGCAATGCATGGATAACAAGTTATATACGCTTAAAAAAAGTGCATAGCAAAGAGTGCATCTAGATGAAAAAGTGGCAGTACAAGAAAATTTAGAAGAGATGAATTTGTTAGAGGCTAGAGGTACACCAACTGAAAACGAAGTAATACATAGCAGTTTCAAGGATTTGCTTAATTTGAACCTTCTTTGTTTATGAAAGTACGGAAGTACCCTTTTCTGGCAATCAGCTGAATGCTAAGAAGACGAGTGCTGGTTTTATTTATTTATTTTTTGGGAGTCCATTAGCAATCTCTTTATTTGTTGTGTGTGTGTGTCGGCACGCTCCTGTGTTCCTTTATTTATTTTTATTATTTTTATTTATTGGTTTTATTTATTTATTTATTTACTTTTCGGATTTCCCATCCATCCACTTTAAAAATTTGACAAATTCTATAATCTATAGGAAAAAAAAACAGAATCCAGATATCTGTGGAGGATATTGTAGTCCCTTCTGTTTTGGATCATGAAGGTGTGAAACTGGGTGATATCATAGATTTTAGGAGCTCTATGCTTTTTGTTATTGCTCTTATTCACAAAGACATTTTTTTTTTCTAATTTTTTACTTGGGCTCACACAGTGCATGCTCAAACATTTTCTGCAATGAACATTTGGTGGTTCATTTGAACCTCAAATCTACTTCTTGTTTCAAGTTATATCTTTATCATTGAGGAACTTAAGATGTGAACCCCCTACATGTCATGTAATTTGGATGTGGATTTGTTTTCACCATTGCAGGAGCATTCTCTGGATCAGGCGGTCATTGTAAATATTTGCATTAATTTCGCCTTTATGTGCTATAGTACTACAACTTTGTCATGCACCACTATGTTTTCTGGGTTTGTGACACAGAGGATGAGTGGAAACTAATGCAATGGCAACATCTAGCAAATTTGATATGCCTTCTGGTAGTCCAGATAGACCATTGTACACCAGTGGGCAGCGTGGATCCCACATTGCTGGTCCATTGGACAGATCAGGTAGCTTTCGTGAGAGCATGGAGAATCCAATTCTATCTTCTCTCCCGAACATGTTGAGAAGCAGTTCTGCAGTAACACAAGGAGATGTAGTGAACTTCTTCCAATGCTTGCGTTTTGATCCGAAGACACTGGTTACAGAGCATAAGTCTAGTCGTCAAGTGGAATTTAAACGTTACGTGGGTGGTTTACTAGGCGTTTCACCAGATGATTCTCCATCCAGTTCTTCAAAAGGCAAGCAGCTACCATCTCCGTTACCAGAGGAAATCAAACGAGTAAAGGCTTGTCTTCATGAAAGCCATGTTAAGGCGAGGTAGTTCTTCATATACTTTGCATTTTAGATTGAAGTTGTAACTAGTTATAACACTGTAATATTTAGCAGGGCACGGGTGAAAATTTTCGATGAATCCTTATGTGTCTTCAACAAATGCTTCCCAAGCATACTGTCAAAGAAGAGATCTCGATCAGAAAGTTTTTCTAGTGACCGGTCTGGTGTGTTGTCAAGTGATCGGTCAGTCCAAGGGCCAAATGTAGGTAAAATCGGAATTCAGAGTCACACCGTCACCAGTGGTTTTGAACTTGAGCAGCAAAAACCAGAAGAACGGACTAAAAATGCTGTCCCAAACAAGCGCACTCGAACTTCTTTGGTGGATGTGAGAGTATGTAACTTGGGATGAATATCTCATTTAATTAACTTGCAAAAACTATTTTATTTTTTCATTGTGCTTCCTGTTCTCTCTCTCTCTCTCTCTCTCTCTCTCTCTCTCTGTATGTGTGTGTGTGTTTGGCTTTTTGCTTTTTGACAAGCACCGGATGGCAAGATGGCAATATGGTTATCGGTGCGGATATGATTCTTTTGTACATGGAAGCTCTCTTTCAGTTAATTTTTCCTTTTACGATTATCACTTAGTTTGATTTCTTTTTGTTATTTTCCAGATTAGGTGAGAGCATATGATACTTATTGTTCTTTATATAATTTTATTTAGTTTGGTTTTATCAGGTGTCTTATTTACTTTGTAGTTCTCGAGTTTATATGTACATGTGATTGCATGAATTTATATGTGCACCTATTAGGCTATACTGTTCCTATTGTTGTTATATTATATATTTGTTGTTCTAATGGACTTTTTTGCTTTAAAAATGTATATTTGGTGTACCCAACTTTATGTCTAACATGCACATTGTCTGTATTCTTTTAAATCTAGATGGATGTGCGGAGTAATGCTCTTGTCAGGCCATCTGGGGTTGTAGATAGGGAGAGGGAAATGCTAAGGATTGCAAATGGTGGTGCAGTTCAGGCTGAGGATCGAACATTACCTATTGGTGTTGATGGTTGGGAGAAGTCAAAAATGAAGAAGAAGCGTTCTGGGATAAAGCCAGATGTTTCTCCAAGTACATTGTCAAATAAACCAATTGATGGCTACCGGGAACCTAAACAGGGAATACAGCAAAGGCCTGTCGCTGATGCCCGGTCAAGATTAAGTAATGAATCCCATGGTTTCAGGTATGACTTCTTACGTCTATTCATGCATTTATCCATAGTGTCTATTTGAACCCTTAGCACAATAGCATCTATTAAATGCATCCACTTGGCAGTGCTGGTATGTTTAGTTGCCATTTTGTTGTAGGATTTATTTATTTTTTTCCTAGGAAGAAACATTGGAACATAGCCCTCTGTAGGGCACAGTTGGCCTTTATAATCATTATGAGCCTTTACTGACTAATATTAAAACTCCAGAACTGGTCATAGTTGAAGAACTCATGACAATATGTTCAAGGCTTCTGTGAGAATATTGTGGTGCTAGATAGGATTGATAATGAAGACGATGTTCTTTATACTGCAATTTCATTATTTATTTCTTTTCTACGATCTTTATTTCTTTTACTTATCAAAATAATATTTTTCCTTTTTGCCTTTCCCCCCTTATATATTATTCTTATTCTTATTAGGAAATCTAGACTTTCAAAAGGGTTAGAGCTTCTATTTTATGCTTCTGAGGCTGTTATTGAAAAGTATATTATTCTTATACTTTTTTACAATAAGACTAGTAAAAAAATATCAATTAGCATATTTTTTATAGTAGTAATTGATTAAGAAGACAAGGGGGTAGAATAGGGGAAGTAATGACACACGTATATGGTGAACTTTTGTCCATTCTTTTATATTCAATTCATTTATTACGTTTTCTGTATGTGTCTTCATATAATGCTGTATTATCCTTATATAGGCTACCCTCGAGGTCAAGGAAAGCACCTCAATGCTTGATATTAATGATTAAATTACCTATGGTTACACCTCAATGCTTGAGGTGCCTGAACTATTGCCATAGGATGTAGCCGTGGTTCATATGACACTTCAAATTTACTGAAGTGCAGGAAAATATATTTACAATTTCTTAAACTTAAAGTATTCCTTTTTTATTTTTCAAATCAGAAACTGACTTGGTCTATTATGCCATATTGTTAAAGCATTGTCCTAGTAAATCTCTGTTTAGATGTTGTGGCTCTTTGGAAGCAATGGTGATTGGTTAACATTCTGGGAATAGAATTCAACACATAATTTGAATTGTGAAGAATGAAATTGTTCTTTCCTCAAGGCTTTCGCCTAATTGTATAGAGGGAAAAAGGTTTGCCTTAAATGAAGACAAAATTAAGTGTAGGGGAAATTTAGATATTAGGGTCTCTGCTTCAAGTGTTGTTCCTTTGAACATTTGGCTCTAACCTTTGTGAAACAAACTTGAATTAATTTGTGTTTTGACAATTATCATTTGTAGTTTGTCATCTAAGAGGTGATATTGATATGTATCTCTATATAGGCCAGGAGTCCTTAATGGAGCTGTTGGAGTTGGAAAATCAGATGGTATCTCGCAACAGACTGGCTTGGGCATGCGTTCCTCCATCCCTAGGACTGACCCCGAGAATAATTCCCTTACAAATGATAGGAGAGATCGTCCTATTGGATCAGATAAGGAAAGGGTGAATGTTAGAACCGTCAATAAGTATGTACAGCATCCTTAATTTTCAAGTTTGTTTTTAGTAATTTCATCCACTTAACAATATTATAATTGCTTTCCTTTTTCTATTATGTTAGCCTTCAGTTTACTAATGAAAGCTCCTTTTACTCTGATTCCTTTTGTTTTTGTTTTCTTAATGATAAAATCGTATATTTATTTACATTCTCTTTATTTTTTGCGGCGCTCAGGACAAATGTTCGGGATGATTTTAATTCTGCTAGTCCTACCTCAAACACGAAAATGAATGCATCTGTCCGGGCTCCGAGATCAGGTTCAGGCGTTGCACCCAAGTTGTCCCCTGTTGTCCATAGAGCAAATGTTCAGAATGATTGGGAGATTTCTAATTGTACAAACAAGCCCCCTGCTGCTGTTGGAGTCAATAATCGCAAACGCATGACATCAACACGGTCTTCATCCCCGCCTGTTGTTCACTGGGCTAGCCAACAGAAGACCTCCCGTACTGCAAGACGAACAAATCGTGTTCCTATTGTTTCGAGTAATGATGAAACTCCTAATCTGGATACTGGGTCTGATGTTACTGGTAATGACATTGGGTTGGGATTTGCCAAACGCATGCCTGGAAGTTCTCCTCAGCAAGTGAAATTAAAAAGTGATCCGTTGTCTTCAGCCACCTTATCTGAAAGCGAGGAGTCAGGGGCTGTGGAAACTAAATCCAGAGATAAGTGCAGAAAATCTGATGAGATAGATGAGAAAGCTGGACAGAATGTAACAAAAGTGTCCTCTCTGGTCCTACCATCAAGAAAGAATAAGCCAGTTGCTGGGGAAGAGCTTGGAGATGGTGTTCGGAGGCAAGGGAGGACTGGGCGAGGTTTTACTTCCACAAGATCTCTCATGCCAATGACAGTTGAGAAGCTTGGCAATGTGGGAACAGCAAAACAGCTCAGAAGTGCAAGACTTGGTTTTGATAAGACTGAAAGGTCAAACATTTTTGTCCTACATGCATTTTGCTGGTTGTCTAACAAATTTATATCCCATTTTGTAGTCTCGGGCCACATGGATTAAAATCTAATAGTTTTATGAAATCTTTTATTCAGCAAGGCAGGTCGTCCACCAACTAGGAAACTTTCTGACCGTAAAGCCTATCCGCGTCAAAAGCATACAGCGATAAATGCAGCAGCAGATTTTCTCGGTAGTTGAACTACAAACTTCTTAGAAAATATTTATGAACCCTTGATTTTCTATGGTTACTTTTTCCTATGCTAATCAATTTTGGTTTGTCTTGTTTAGTTGGGTCAGATGATGGACATGAGGAGCTATTGGCTGCTGCAAATGCTGTTATTAATCATGGTAATGTTCTCACTGAATTTTGAATCCATCTTACTTCTAAAATACTTGTAGTTTTTGGGTTAATTGATTTGTTTGTCACTGCAGCTCGTGCCCTTTCCAGCTCTTTTTGGAGGCAGATGGAGCTGTTTTTTGGTTATATATCTGATGCAGACATTGCTTTCTTAAAGCAACAAGTAATGGCCCACCTTTTCTAGTTCTAAAGACTACATGAGATATATTAATCTTGTCTCACAGACTGATGTTGCGATCATTATTGTGTTAAAAATGTGGTATCGATAAGTTGGCAGCATGATCTCATATGTTAACAAATTGAAATACTAAGGAAGCGATCCCCTTGACTTGATGGATACTTATTTGGAGTTTGTTTACTAGTCGAAGTAGAGTTCTAGTCCGTCGCAAGTGGCGTTCTTTGTGTGGATGGCGACTTTAGGACAAATATTAACTTGGATAATTTAGGAAAGAGGAATATTATTGTGACGGAGTGGTGCTGTATATGTAAGAAAGGTGGAGAGTCAATAGATCATTTACTCCTTCATTGTGAGGTTGCTACAGAGTTGTGGAGTGCACTTCTCTAGTTGTTTGGTGTTGCTTGGGTTATGTCTCACAGGGTGAGGGATTTGTTGGGAAGTTGGAGGGGGCAGTTGGGCAACCGTAATGCTTTGAACATATGGGGGCTGGCTTCTTTGTGTTTGATGTGGTGTCTTTGGAGAGAGCGGAACGCAAGGAACTTTGACGATTGTGAGAATGGATTGTTAGAAATGAAGAGGATGATGCTACAAACTTTGTATTTATGGAGAGTGGTAGTGTGACTGTTTCTAATTTTTCGGAGTTTTTAGAATTAAATTTTCCTGTCTCTATAATTTAGTGGTTTTCTTGTGTACTCCCTGGTTGCGACCCTCTACTCTTTGATTGTATATACATTACTTAACAAAAAGAAGTGGAGTTCTAGTCCCATTAGAAGAAGTTATGATCTAGAGTCTATATTGGTGTGTCATCGTGCTCAAGTAAGCGAGAATTGAATAATAGAAATTGAGTACTTTGGTTTATGGAAGACTTGTATGTCTAGACTCTTTCTTCTCTTCTCTTTTCCTTGGTTATGTTCACATTACTATTCACATGCACTGTTCATTCCCCTGGATTCAATATTCTTCTCCATTTTCTTCCTTTTCAACCCCAATCCATATCCATTCTGCCATACCTTTGAAACCCTCAACCCTCGATTTGTTCTCAACCTTTTGACCGCAACTATCCATTCCAAACATACCTTAAAATCTCTAATTTGTTAATGCCAGAAAATTTCCAGCACCCAGTTTTCTCTAAAACTATAACCCACCACCTATTTCTACTAAGGAAACTATAAACTGACTGATAGAAAGGCTGTCCTATGTAACTCACTTTAGTAAATCGTGCAATTTGATACTTACCAAAAAAATATATTATAAAGTAATTCTTACATTGTGGTTGATTTTGGTAGATGAAATATCTACCCTTAGATCTTTTTATATGATCATAGGATTGTGCTGTGGATACAATTTTCGTTGATGATAGGAAATTCAAATAGAATTTAAAAAAAGACGTTTAAATCGTTTTCTATTGAGTTGGAGCTCTTTATATTTTGCTTATTTTTGACTTTTTATCTCCTTTTTTATCTATCTATTTCTTGCTTCTTTGTTTCATCGTTTGAAGTTGTATCACTGCATCAAGGTTGTATTATGCCTGACAGTGCCCATTCTTAGGATGTTGGTCCCAATGTTTGGAATTTGAAGCATAATAGCCACATGTTTAAGTGTCACCTTTTCAGCCAGTATGATATTCCTTTGTCACTTAAGTACCATTTTTTGAAAAAATTTCTATTGTGGATGTGGGTTGGAGTAACATACTTGCCTTTTCAATGAATTTCATGGTTTCTTATCAGTGGAAATTAAATTATGATTTTTTTGATGTATAGAGTTCAAGACTGAGGAGTATCACTGTTTTCTTAGGCAAAATCCTATCATGTTTTTGACCTATTCTAATTTTCTTTTCTTTTTCTTTTTTGTTTTATCGGTAGGGAAATCTTGATTCCATTGCCCCTACGCCAACCCTAGTTCATTCTAATGTTGTTGGTTGCAATACTGTTCCTAATGGATTTGGGTTGATTGAACAAGAAAAAGAGATGGGGCTTGCTACTGAAACAACAAGCATCGAACTACTTGCAGAACAGTTAGTACCGGGCACAGGGGATCATAGTCTGATTCCCTTATGTCAGAGACTCATAGCAGCTCTAATATCAGAAGAGGATTGTAGTAATGGAAATGCAGACCTCAAATATAATGACTATGGAACTGAATTTGAGCTGGATGGAGAGTTGGAACCAAATAGTTTGAATCACCAGTCACTGGTTAGCTTTCAGTTTGCTGGGCCTACTGCTTTTAATGGTTATAGGATAACTGGGAAGGCAGAGCATGATGAACCTGAAAGCAATTTAGTGGACATCCTAAGCACAGGGATGAACTCAAGCTTTGGTCTTTCTCCAAATGGCTTACATTCGGACCAACCATTGATGCCTAACATGGCATGTTCAGAATTTCAGTATGATAATATGCAGATAAATGAAAAACTTCTCCTGGAAGTTCGAAGTGTTGGTATTTTTCCAGAACCTGTGGTAAGTTTACGTCTACAAGAACTTTCGCACTAACTTTACATTTTTTTTTAATATGCTATGGTCTCTGTTCTGTTGAACATCTGACGTCAGTAGTTATGTAGACATTTTTATTTATCAGCTCCTTTTTTTTTTTTTCCCAAATGTTTGGTTTCCACGTGATATCATCATTAAAACGCTCTCTCCTTGAAACTTCTTCCCTTTTCTGTTTTTTTTTGGGGGGGTTGGGGGTTGATAATGTGAAGATTATGGGGTTTTCTCTTTTTCTTTTTTCTTTGATAGGTAATATCAATTCATAAAAAAGTGCATAGGCCTTTTTTCTTGAGATGCTGGAATGCTTTATGTCATGCTTTTTTAGCTTTGTTGTTAAGGTCTGTTTATGTATAATGTTTATTGCATGTGGTTTGTTATTCAGCCTGACATGGCACAGATGGAGGATGAAGGAATCAGTGACGAAATCAGTAGATTAGAGGAGAAGTACCAAGGACAGGTACTTGATACTATTACAAAAGCCCTTACATCAAATTGAGTATCTCTTTTCTTTATTGTGTTCATTTTCAACTTCCAATCCTCTTATGGTTAGCATTTAATATTCTTATGTAATGGAAATATGCCTATACCTATTTTAGTTGAACAGGATTTAGAGTTGGAAATGTACTTATCAGTAAAAAAAAAAAATTGAAAAGAAAATCTTTGGAGTTGGATATGAAAAAAGAATATTCATTTTTCATGTGTCATGACGATGTTTATAACTGAACTTTTCTTCTTGCACTGAGCTAAACTCTATTCTTAAGATAGTGATCATATGAAAAAAAAGATTTGAAGTTGGATAGGGGAAAAAAATATTCATTTTTCATGTATCATGACTTCGTTTATAACTGGACTTTCCTTCTTGCACTGAGCTAAATTATATTCTTAAGATAGTAATCATATGAATATGTTTGTTGATGCATTAGGTTTCCAAGAAGAAAGGCTTTCTAGATAGACTGTTGAAGTCTGCCTCAGCCATGAAAGATCTCCAAGAAAAGTAATAATTATATTCTTCTGTCGTGATAAATTCTTTCTTTCACTGAAGTTTTTGTTCATCAAGTGTAAACAAAAACATGTATTCTTGTGTAGGGAGTTTGAACAACGTGCCCTTGACAAACTTGTTGGAATGGCCTGTGAAAAGTATATGGTAATCTTCGTAATGTTCATCCCCTTCTTTTGTCTTCAATTTAGTATCACTCCCGTCGTCTTTGTTTGCATGCAAATCTTGATGTAACAACTTTGCCTGGGCATAACCAAGAGCTAGAATGATGTTTTGTGAAAAGAAGAAAAAAACTACAATGAAAAATTAATTTTGGCAGCCCCTTAAAACGAAAAATAAAGCTTCCTTTAACTACTTAGGGTGGGCTCGAAGCAGGCGTTTGGTTAGAGATGGGATATTAGGGATTTGGGGTGAAAGTAGGTGTAAGGGTTTTCCTTCGCTGAGCAAGAGTGGGATGTACTACTGGTTGATCCCAGTCCAGTTTGAGCAGGACTACTTTTTATATAATAGAATGAAGAGCAAGCTAAGTGAATTCCAATGAGTCAAATTGTGACACCTCTCAGTCAACGGCTTGCATGCAACTTCTCTTGATACAACCAACTCATGCCATTGCCATTCCAGTGCTAAAGGAACTAGACCCTATGCAAAGCACCTATTTTGCATAGAGCTGGATTAAGTAGGTGTAAGGTTGGACTATACAGAAGAAAGAAGCAAATAGTAGAAGAAAAGAAGAAAGAATAGAAGAGAGAGCATCTCAAGCCTTTCGATCCAGGTTTATTAAGTACCATATTACTGCATTTCCTGGAGTAATATCAACTATTGGAAAGTTTCCTAAAATTTATCTAGTAAGGATGATCTTATCAGTTTCCATTTTTCCTTTTTAGAGGGAAAGATATTGTTGACTACCCTTCCATTTTTGAAGATGAGAATCTTTAGCGTTAAGATGGAGGAAGGGGAAAAATTCATTAAGAAAGAAAAAAAAAATGGAAAAGTAATATATTTTAGGTGTCAAGGAACTTCTAAACTGTGCTGTTTATAATAGACAATTGTCTTGGCCTAATGGTAAAACACAACCATCATGAAGCGGACACTGTGGCTCAAATCTATTGCTTGCAATTAAAAACAAAATCAGATTTAATGATGGTTTTCCTGCATTACTTGTAGATTTGCTTCAAGTGTGATTGTCATTGACAATTATTATTGGTTCCATATGAAAACCATGTGTACTGAAATGGGCCAAGGCCCTTGGTTTTGGTTAGAGGGTGTTGCTTGTGCCAATTTTTTTTTCTTGAGCAATACAAAGGAAACAGGCTGGAGGGGGAGATCCTTTCCATTCTTAATTCTAAAGGATAATACAGGTAAGGAATTTGTGGGAAAGCTTCCAATAATTTGGTGGGAAGCGGCCCATCTTGCTGCTTGATGTGCTCTTGAATTAGCACTTCTGCTAATTTTAGATGCAGTCCAGCTTTTGAAGAAGAGGAGGTGATTGTGCAGGTCGGAGAAAATTGGATTTATGTGCCAATCTGTGGCGAGCCTGGGATGGTTTATGGCCTGGGAGGCAATATGGGTCTCCTTCTAGAATGAGAGGATAACTGCCCATAGACGCTGCTAGCTTGACTGTTAGTAGTGCTGCTTGTGCCATTTATTACTCTTAATAAGTGGATGTAAATCTGTTCCTGTCTTCTTCTTTTTTGGAACCTTTTGTTTGTTCTTCTCAATAAGATTTGAGCCTAAGACCTACTGGATCGCAGAGTATTGCTAGTAGTTTGTCATTGTTAAATTTTAGCTTTGACTCAATTGAGGAGTGGTATTCATGAAAAAAATTAAGAGAAAGCCACGGGCCAATCTGTTAAAAAAGCTGGCAGTTAAGGTCTCTAAGCACATGTTTTTATAGAGAGCCTTCTTTTTTTGTTTCTCTTTAGATACAAACTTACCTCTACTGGATAAATAAAAAATAATAAAATCTTGAGAATTATACAAATGGATGTTTAGTTGAAAAGTTGTTATCAAAAATGGTGTATCATCTGGTTTTGTAAGTTCGAAGCAGCAGCTTTTGATCCGAATATACTGACCCTGGTGGATGACTTGTGTTTGAAATGTACTCTCTCTCTTCTTTGGTTTCTGTGTGTATTTGATATGTATATTCATCCCATGTTTAGTTATGTATTTTCCTACTATTTCTTGGTGCCTTTTTTTAAAAAATTAATATTAGTTGAGGTTGTCTAGATTATATTGAAAAAAAAAAATTGGCTATCATGCCGTGGCTATCATATTGTTAAATGCTGCTGGAGTTCTGTTTTGTAAGTTTGATTTGGAAACATGGTAGATTGAATTTAATACAGTTGTTGTTTTATAGACTTGTTGGGGTACTCATGGAACCAGTGGGAAGGGTTCCAGTAACAAATCTGCCAAGCAAGCTGCCTCAGCATTTGTTAAACGGACATTAGAACGATGTCATAAATTTAAAGATACAGGAAAGAGCTGCTTCAGCGAGCCCTTATTTAAGGACATGTTTCTTTCTGGGACTTTCAACCTTGATGGTGCACGACAAGCTGATACTACCACAGAGGGTGAATCAACCAAACCATATGCCTCCATCCGTTCTCTGGAAGGTAGGTTTTCTGGTATTTCCTATGATGCCTTATGGGCAAAATAGTGGCATTCTGCTTAATGCTCTGTATATCTTTGAAAATGTGTTTTTATTTCCAATGTGTTCACTTGGAAAAAGGTCTTGGTGGGGTTTATACAGTTGGCAAATTTCTTTTGTCCTTTTTGTTTTGTGGTCATGAGTCATGATTAAGTTGTGGATTGTTGTTTTTTCATTTCTTTGCAGCTTCCATGGGTTCACAGCAAAGCCCTTCACAGTTTAGTCAGAATCTGGACAACCAGGATATTAATTCGATGGATGTGCTTACTCCTGTAAATCACTTGTCTGAACAAACTACTGGTAGTGGTAGAGAAGATACATGGTCAAACAGGGTGAAGAAGAGGGAGTTGTTACTTGACGATGTTGGTGGCACTATTGGTACTTCGAGTGCCCCATCAGGCATTGGTAGTTCTCTATCAAGTAGTGCCAAAGGAAAGAGAAGTGAGAGGGACAGAGATGGAAAGGGACACAGCAGAGAGATCTTATCTAGAAATGGGACTACTAAAATTGGTCGACCCGCTTTATCCAATGTTAAGGGGGAAAGAAAATCTAAAACGAAACCTAAGCAGAGGACAACTCAGCTATCTGTTTCCGTAAATGGCCTTGTTGGCAAGATATCAGAGCAACCCAAATCAGCATTGCCTTCTGTATCAAAGTCAAATGAAATTGCTACACGTAGCAATGTCAAGGGAAAAGATGAGTATGGCTTGGATGTATTGGATGAGCATGAGCCTCTTGATTTATCCCATCTACAGCTACCGGGAATGGATGTACTAGGTGTGCCTGATGATCTTGATGAACAAGGCCAGGATCTGGGTTCATGGTTGAACATTGATGATGATGCATTGCAAGATAATGACTTCATGGGCCTTCAAATTCCAATGGATGACCTTTCGGACTTAAACATGATGGTTTGAAGTTGCTTTCTTTGTATAGTCTTGTTCATTATACCATTGACACACGAGAAAAAGTCGCTGTTGTCAAGAAATGACCCGTTATGGATAGTCATTTGGCTATCGGGATCACAATTAGGTTATATAAATTCTTTTGTAGACTCTGCACAAGTTGATTTCGAGTGAACCTTTCGGATGTTTTGGATTTTGCTCCTGTATTAAGTTGGTGACTTCGACTGTAAATTTTTGTTCAAGGTACAAGTTAGTACGTCCTAGCAATTATATCTTTAGCAAACACTGGATCCTGGCTGTAGCTGTCACAAGTGAGAGAACAGTGCCTCTTGTATTCCTCTTGTACATACATTTTATATTTCCAATAAAATCAGCTTTTTATTCCATTCTCTCCTGGCCGGCTTACTTGTGTACTGAGGTATTTCCTTCTTTCCATAACTTTCAGTTTCTGATTCCTTGAGGATAATTTGCTTCTGTCGTCTTCTACAGTTAAAGTTGTGGTAAATGCATTATCTCATTCTAGGTTTTGTTCATCAAGGATTCTTTTCTTGAGAAAGTAGATTTCACTATGTAACAATCTGATTATAATCATAGCCAGGCTTTCATCAAACAAATAAATGACACTTTTGGTTTTTGCTCTTCACTTGGTTTCATTCGTACTTTATGTTACTTTTGGTGTATTTTCAGGTTTCTAATTTTTTCATAATCTCTCAGGCTAGCTGATGGTAATTTTTTTCTTGCCCATATTTGTTCGGCCTCTTATTCTTTAGAAGTCATGCCACTGATTTGGACTATTGATAAGCTATGTTTTTGTGATTTTTTTATTTTTTTTTTTTTTTTCCCTGGAAAGCCCATAAGCCATTATAGTTGATGATGACTCTGGGATTTTATTTTTGAACTAAAGCTCATGATGATTGCAGGGACCATTGTCATTACTTGACAGGGTTAAACTTTTTACCTGGAATGTGTCACCTTCCTAAATGTGATTAATTTGCAAGCAGCTTTTTATGGCTGAGGTAAGTCTTTAAGCTCTGGCCTTTAGTCAACTCTTATCATGTTTTAGATTTGTTTGAAGTTTTGATCTGTGTTTCATTTAAAGGCATTTATCTCTATGCTCTAAGGCAACACAGTATCGTTACGGCTTGGTGTATGACATTAGACTCAAAATAGAGAGATTCATCCCTTGAAATTATGTAGCTGAACTTGATGCTCAGATCATTCTCAAGGCTCACCTTATGTATGGTTGGCTCTTCTGCCTCACCAGAAACTACTAGTTTCTTGCTTCAAAGGATAATTTCTCTTACCCATTTCATAATTACAGTAAATGTTGTTAATGTAGTTGAGATTTCAAAACACTGCATGATGCTGGTAGTGTTTTATTTTGTTCTCATTTTCCATTTATGCTGGTAGGTGGTTTTAAAGGACATTGCTTTATATCTGCCTTTTACTGAATCCATTTTGAGCAATCACAACAAATAGTTTATTTCTGCCAGTGTACTCTAGTTTTGTGTCTCATTTGTATGAGGACACCTATATTTCCCTTGGCTTTTTGACTGCAGGCTTTCGTGGCTTTTGTCATTCGAGGGGATTGTGGCCCCAAAGAATCTGAATCAGTGCCTTCAATGAACTTCAGTAAATTCAGCTGCATTCTTTTAGCTCGAATTTTACCCTGTATGTGTCAGGGTAATCAAACAAATGAGGGGCAGAACTTGTGTGGATATTATAGAAAGTAGCAATTTTATTCGTTTAATGTGGTGATAAGCATGGGCTACCTCCATTATTGCATCTAAACACATCCACTTTTGCACTGTAATTTGCTAATTTCTGTTGCATGGATGTGTTCATCCAGCCTGTGGTTGATTGCAATTTATCCAGCGGGGGATTGCCACGAGCCTTTTCCGGTCAGGACAGGCCACAGCATAAAACATTTTGTATAACGATTCTGTTGAATGAGAGTAGTGTAACACTTCCCAATTGTCCTTTGAGGTACAATTGATAGTTTGAGGAGAACATTATCATTGGGGTGATAGTTTGAGGGGGATATGTATATTTTTTTCCAAAAGAAAAATATGTGTTGATACCAACATTTCGGATAGTCAGGTCGGCAACGGGGTCACCTGTAAAACAAGGAAAATTTACAAGGTGATACCGACCAAATGGGGCCAACCTCCGAAATGTCTAAGTCAAGAGAAGAAACCCAATAAAAAGAGAGTAAAGAAGAGAAAACGTGGGTAGTTGTAACTTTTTTAAAATTTTTTTTTTTTTAATTTTCCTAATTTGTGTAGTTGTAATGTTGATTTCCCCTTTTTATAGTCCTTACATCCCGGTAAGTTGACGGCCACCAAAGGAAAGAGGTTAGTGCTTGAGCTTATATGTGGGATGTGGTGGACCAAAACTATAGACTTACTTGGATTTCAAGGGCCTCTTGGTTGGGCTTAATGGGCCCTTCTATAACCAAATAATCTATACTTAAAAGAATAAATAAAAGGGTAAAGTCTATTTAAGTCATTCAAATTACCACTTCAATGACAATTTACTCTCTAAACTATCAATTGCGATAATTTACTTCACAAATTATCAAAACAATGACAATATAGGCCTAATTTAAAAAAAAAAAAAATGACGAAATTACTCCAATAAAATTTTTGTCCTTTTCAAAAACAAGCCCATTGATAAATTTATATAATTATTTCCTGTAACATTTCATCTGGATTACGTGGCACGAAACATTTCTCTTTTTTTTTTTCTTTTTTTTTTTGTGAGTGGGAAACATTTCTTTAAGTTGGATATTTCCAGAAGATTTTTATTTATGAGATTATTTTAACTATTATACAAGGGTGTGCATAGCCATGCCCCACACGACATGTCACAAACTTTTCATCTCTTAAGCTCATTTATTTTTTATTAGTTTCCCAATTTAGTTTATTTGTAAAGTTTATTGCGGTGCAAATTACTGATATTATTGGAATCATCCATATTTACTCCTTATAATAAAATTTAATAATATATATATTGTTATGTTATTTAAAATTTTTAAATGACATAATATTATTAAAATTCAAAAATAAATAAATAAATAAAAAATCTTGACGATGAGATCACTTCTCTCTATTTCACCCAAATAGCTTTGTGTACTTTCCTCTTTCTTTTTTTTTTATTTTTTTTTATTTTTTTATTTTTTTTCAATTTTTTTATTTTTTGAGTACTAATAGTTAATTCGGCTCTCTGTAATTCCCCACCACGAAGGGGGTTACGTGTGTTTCTCAACAAATCGGATACGTATCTCCCTGTTGGACACGTGCGTTTCTGCTTTTTATTATTAACGTAATTCTTGCATTTGTAAGCTTTATACGGTTCCTCCTCCTTGGCCACTTCTCCTTCCTCACGCTTCAATGCAGTGTACTGAAACGGTAAGGAACAGCTGCTCGTACATATACATATTCATTCTTGTTGCCTGTAGTTTCGTTTTTTTTTTTTTTTTAACAGAAAGTGTTGACAATGTTTCAGAAAGAGTGTTTTTTTTTTCAGAAGTTCTTCGTGTTTTGAGAGATTCTAGAATGAGAGGTCGCAGGTGCTGAGAGTGATGACAGAGTTGGTGGTGTGACTTATTGGAAACATGGAAGTAACTAAGGAGCAAGAAACTCAAATGGGTTGCCTCAGATCCAGGTAACCCCTTTGTTACCTGTTTCTTCAAGGATTCTCTGTTTTGTTTTTGTGGTTTTTTCTGTCTTTCTTGTGTTTGTTAGATTCAGAGACTTTTTTTTTCTCATATCTATCTGGTCAGGTTCATATTTTTCCTTTTTTTTTTTATATGGATCAAAGGGTTGGTTAAAGTGGTAGAAGTAAATGATTTGTATCTCATTTTAGTCACTGTCTCCCACTGGTTCTTGGGGGTTAGATAGAGAAGCCTCAGAGGTTTTGTAGTGTCTATATATATATATATATCTAGCATGTGGGTTCAGTATATTATTTGATTCTCACATAATGGAAGTTTAAATCCCTTTTTTTTTTCCCAACAGTTCATAATTTCCTTGCTTCCTAGCTCCAATTTGTTTGCACTTTGTACAAGCTTCTAGGTTGGTTCTATTTCAGATCATAGATTTTTTTTTTTCTTCTTGTCTTTTTGTTAATAAGTGAGTCTTGTAAAGGCAATTTACATGTCCAACCCATATTAGAATTGAGATAAACTAGTTGAAGAGTAGTAGTTTATTCTGGGGGGTTTGGAAAGTTTTGAGTTTTTCTGCTACAAGGAAAAAAGGGATATGATATTATCTGTAATGAGTCAGTAGTAACAACACAGATGGAAATCAATGGGCTCAAGCTTCTGGCAAACACAACTCCCCTGTTATCAATACCTACAACGAAGGCAAATCCACCTTATTATGAGTCAATTTCATGTAGAAATTATGGTTACGGTAGTAATCATTTTCATTGTGGAATTGGAGTGGTATCAGAATCTGAAGATGAAAAAAACAGGGGAGGAGGAACCACAGTATCAAATTTGGTCACTCAAAATGAAGGTGATAACATTGTCACGGTGGATGTTGAGGTGCAGCACGCACAAGATCCTTCCGCAATGGTGTTGGATCCTGAGGGTAAGGAAGGCACTAGATCTAATGGATCTGATCCAAAATTATTTACTGCACCTCATGAGTTGCTGCAGGAAAAGAAGATATGTAGAGCTAGTAGCCAAAACGTTTTTGAACAGGTTTGTCCACCCCTTTGGGGTTTCACAACTATGCGCGGAAGGAGGCCGGAGATGGAAGATGCTGTTGCAGTTGTGCCCCGATTTTCCCAAGTTCCTACTCAAATGCTGTTGAATGACCATGTTTGTAATGGTATGAATAATCATCATTTAAGTCAATCAACGGCCCATTTCTTTGGTGTCTATGATGGACATGGTGGCTTTCAGGTATGCCTTGCGCTACTTGCCTTCTAATTATGTTCAGATGATACATGTGTGTTTGTTCAAAGTTGATTGATTTCATTGAGGGGGCTTTAATTGTTTTCATAGGTTGCAAATTATTGCCACGAACGTCTCCATTTGGCTTTGATGGAGGAGATAGAAATCACAAAAGTGAGCCTGTCTGATGGAAGAAGCATTGGGAATAGTTGGCAGGAGCTGTGGAAGAAAGCCATCTTGAATTGTTTTCTCAAAGCTGATGCTGAAATTGGGGAAGTTCACCGAGGCAGTAATGGAAGCAACGGTGATGCATCAGAGGTTTTTCAAGAACCTATTGCCCCTGAAACTGCTGGGTCTACTGCCGTGGTTGCCATTTTATGTTCAACCCACATAGTAGTTGCAAATTGTGGGGATTCAAGAGCAGTCTTGTGTCGTGGAAAAGTACCTATGCCATTGTCAGTAGATCACAAAGTAAGGCATGTCTTTGTAGTTTTGCACTTATTCATAGGCGTTCAAAATGGGAATGCCCTTCCTAAGAGGATACCTTCATGCTGCTTTCAGCCAAATAGAGAAGATGAATATGCAAGGATAGAAGCTGCAGGAGGCAGGGTCATACAATGGAATGGATCCCGTGTTCATGGCGTTCTCGCAACTTCCCGGTCCATCGGTATGCATCTTTAATCCTTGATCTCGTTCAAATGTTTCCGAAATCTCATATTTAAGCACGGGCATGCCTTTTACAACCTCAGCAACATCAGTGGATGATTGGCAAGAAAATGTATGAGCAGAGTGGACTGGCATCACGAGACAAATTGACATTGCTATAAGCTTGTGTCAATTATACAATGGCATCTTGTTAACGCCGTAACATCGGCACAGTTTCGGTATTATTTGGAAAGCCGAAACTATTATTTATGCAAATGAGTATTTGGTTTAAGTTGAAGCTCCTCCTAGTTTAAATACGGAAAAAGTAATATACCACTTTGATTTAGATGTCCTAATTCCATGCTGAAGAAGGTGATCTGTCTGAATTCTGATTGTCTCTATGGTCGGTGCTCAGGTGATAGATACTTGAAACCATGGGTTATTCCGGATCCAGAAGTGATGTTGGTTCCTCGGGCAAAGCAGGATGAGTGCCTTATTTTGGCCAGCGATGGCTTATGGGATGTCATGACAAACGAGGAGGCCTGTGATGTTGCACGAAAGAGGATCCTTGTGTGGCACAAAAAGCATGGCAGTGCTCTACCTGCAGAAAGAGGTGGTGGTGTTGATCCTGCAGCACAAGCTGCAGCAGAGTACCTCTCAAGGCTTGCTCTACAGAAGGGAAGCAAAGACAACATCACCGTAATAGTTATTGACTTGAAAGCTCAAAGGAAGTTTATAAGAAAAACCTAGCACTATTTTAGAGATAATATCACTATAATCAGTAACATGGTTCAGCCTTTCATTTCTTTTTCGTTTTTTCGCCTGGGATGCTTGTGATACTATAGAGTTCAGTTAGAAAAATAATAAAAGCAAAAAATCAAAATTGCTGCTTTTATTATGTCTATTGCTTTTATTATCCACAAAGCAGTTCACTATGCTTTGCAGTTATATGCACAACAGAGTTAATATGCTTATGGCGGGCCTGTCAAGATATATTGCCTACGTGCTTAAATCTGGTAAGACGGAAAATACTCACTGACCCGACCTACCCTATCTGCGGGACTGAGGAAGAATTCATCTATCACATACTTTGGTTGTGCCCTAGGCATGTGAAGTATGGGGTGGGGGCTGCATGAACTTTTAGAAATGTTCATACGTGCACTCTGACTTTCTAAGGGTAGCTGAAGAGATGCTAAGCAGATGCGGGAAGGAAGAGTTCCAATTGGGTAGCTGAAGAGATGCTAAGTAGATGCGGGAAGGAAGAGTTCCAATTGTTTGTGATTGTTGCCCGCAGAATATGGTTACGGAGGAATGCGGTAATAAATGAAGATTTGTTCTCACACCCAACTGCCTTACTTGTCAGTGCCTCAGAAGCCTTGAGAGAGTTTCATGAAGTACAAACGGAGAATCATAATTCTCGGGCAGCGATGGAAGTTTCTTCCCCTAGTAAGTGGACGGCTCCTTCGTATGGTTGGCATAAGGTGAATTGGGATGCGGGATGCGGCCATTGGAAAGCAAAATGATCGAGTGGGTTTGGGAGCAGTCATCCGTGATCATTTGGGACGTCTGGTTGCAGCTCGGTGTGTTTCCCAACAAGGTACTATTGATCCATCGTCTGCTGAAGCTTGGGCAGCCATAATGGCCATTCAGTTGGCAAGGGAGCTGGGGCTGTGGCAGGTCTGCCTGGAAGGGGATGCTAAGACTATTGTAGATGGCGTAAATTCCAGGGAGCCGGATTGGAGCCGTAGGGGACATCTTGTGGAGGATATTCGGACTGAGTTAGCAGCTTTCCCATGTTCAAAAATGGTCTATGCCTGCAGAGAGACCAATCAAGCTGCTCATGTCTTAGCTAGGTTGGCCGCGAAGCAGGAGGAGGAGAGGGCGTGGATGCACGAACCACCTGATTGTTTTCATGAGATTATTGTATCAGAGCTCAATGCTCTGTCCAACTGATTAATTCAATGAAAGTTGCAAGTTTATCAAAAAAAAAAAAAAGTTATATGTATATATTAATTTTGAAAATTATTTAACATTCGCCTTCTAATAAGATTGGTTTCGACAATCACGCTTCCAAACCGAGTTAAGACCGAAATTCTTCTTGAGCGAAGATGTGTGCGAAAACTCCTGACAAAGGGTGGGACAATGTTGTTCTCAATCAAATAATAGAACAGGACCAGTAAAAACAGCCCAAAATCAGTGAGAACAGTCTAATCCCCACAAAAAAGAAAAAAGCAAATACTTCTTTTATTTTTTTAATATAAGAAAAAAAGACAGTTTCTAGAACATAATGAAAATGGAAAATTGCAGTTTTCAAACATAAGCTGACGCATTTGCACCTCTAGACAAAGCTTATCAGGACATCCTCAAGGATAATTTCGTAGTCATTATTTCCATAGGTTTAACCAATAGATCACATGCTGTGATATTCAGGCAAGAATACAAGCACACTGCCTTTCCTTGCAATCATAAAACCTCAACTCTATCATACTTTTCCTCTTCACATTCCAAATCTACAGGGTTGGAATGCTCCGACTGCCAATCCTTAAAAATGGTCTCACCGGTGGGCTCGAGATACCCTTTATTCCAGTCACAGACCTCTAGAAATCATTCACCAGGTCTTCAAAACTTCTGGCAAGCTGTCTTTTTTCATTCTCTGTTATATATGCTAGTACGTTTGCCAGTCGGAACTCTACCAAAAGCAAAGAATTATATTCGTTAGTCCCAAATCAGATGGTAACTCTATTTGTCACTAAACGCACTGCACACTCCTACTCTATATGAACAATTTGTTTTTAGTGAAAGATGGTGAGGAAAATCCAGAGAAAAAAAAAAAAAAAAAAAAAAAAAAAAAAAAAACTTGGAAGGCAGCAAGTGCCCAAGCACATTACCTGGGCAGCCTACATACTAAATAGGCCAGAGCAAAAAGCAGAATGACTAATGCTAGTTATCTAATCATTCCCTGCTTCTGTAAGGCAAAAGATTTATTAAACAGTGTTGTGCCAGACGTCATGGATAACTTTTTTTTTTTATAAGTAACGTCATGGATAACTTGAATATATCATATGTTAGTATCAACCAAATAGATAAACGGAATCAAAAGTTTCTCTATGACCCATACAATTCAGCCATAAATTTTGATTGTAATCGTTATATTTAATTACTGTTTTTTTTATCTGTACCCAGATCCAATCACATATTGCTCACTTTGGTTTTAAAAAGAAAAAATGGGAGAAAGTACCCCCCAACGCCTTTCTCCGCAATGATCCACTACTCGTCCATCATCACCACCTATTGCCGACTCCACCTTTTTTAGTGCTCACCTTTTTGCCAACTCCACCATACTTTGTCCCTTCATCAAACCCACCATCATTCTCTCTATAATTACCAAGACTCCATTGCCATGACCACCGCAACCCCCATCCCCACCTCTACAATCTCTACCTTCCATGCACTCAAAACATATATATAACCTCTTACTACTTGAGTAAATAGCATGACTCCCACCACTCAAACATCTTTATACTTCCACAACCTTCCAAAAGACCAAGACAATAGTTAATTATACTTTAATCCCTTAAACTACCATCCCAATCTCACTTGCACCTACAAACTACAACTTGCGACAACTACAAAAATGTTTTGAATTGCCCCCCTTATCAAATTTGGCTTGATTTTGGATGGAAAATATCACGTGTCTATCACATGCACATGAATAATTTCTTGAGCCAAAAATACCCCCAATTTAAGGGACATAATTAAGCAACTACCACACTCTAGGGTGGTCACGGCTGCCCCCTCTATTGGAGGGTCGTAACCACCCCAAACCCCCTAATAAAGGGGTGGGGTATAGTACCTAGGGAAAGCACTAACCAACATCTACACTAGCCAACATCTGCGTTATTACTCTAAAATGATTAGTCAAGTTGCAATTAGAGCTTTCTAGAATTACTTATAAAGTCCAATCTCACCTAGTAAGGGACCAACGTGAGACTTAGAACCCATAATATCTTTATAATTCACCCACTCATTGTGGGCAACTCATTTTTCCAACATGGGACTAAGATTTTAAGGTGTCACGTGGAGGTTATGTTAAGGGGGTTGCGGTGGTTGCTGGGATAGCCATGACAGCAACCCCCACCCTAGATGGGGTCACGGCATCCAAGGATTTGATATTCTCCTTTCTTTTTGTACGATAAAAGCTTGCATGTCAATATTCATAAGAAACAAACCCTTCATAAATTCATCCAAAGAGAAAAACCTCTCATGGTAATACCACAAACGTCTTCCTCAACCTCAGTGTTCCTTTGAATCCTTCTATACCCACTCTCACTCCACAAATCTTTAATCAGCTAATACTTAGTCTCATTAGCATTAGTCCCATACCCAACTGCATGGGATGCAAAATGCAAGTGCAGCAAGCACATGGTGGATGTCAGAGTGCAGCCTGTGAACTGTACTGAAAATGCTGCCGCATTGTTAGTGTTACCCAGAGCCAGCTTGCAGGCTTTTACCTTGATGGCTACCAATTATGGATGGATTTTACCTATTAATTTTTTTTTTTTACCTTCATCATGATTGAAGTACCTTACAAGTTGCCACTTTAAGGGTGCATTTGTTATTGTGAATAGGCTAAAAGTGCGATTTTAAACCAAATTGCAAAAAATGAATTGGCTTACTTACAAAATACAGCTTGCAGGCTTTTACCTTGATGGCTAGCAAGGAGTTTGCCAGCCCTAAGATTTGTTAGGAGGATTTTCTTTACTGGTAGTATTTTTTCTAATTTTTTTGCCAGCCCTAAGATTTGTTGTGAGAGTGAGAGCATTTGAGAGTTGAAAGCAAGAAGTTGTGGACATTGTTCCGGTGGTCATTGGCAGTGATAGTGGAGAAAGTTTTGCAAGCCCTTTTTGGCCTTATTATTTTCACAAAACAGCGTAAGTTTTCTTGGTCTCTTTCTGCCTAGATGCAACTCTGTGCAAGTCGCAAACCCTCCATTTGTCATTCTTTAACAAATATGTACAGATGGGGAACATTAAAATTTCCCTCAAAGTAATATATAGGGTTTGATTTAAAGCTACTGTCAAACTCTGGGGGGACTTATGTAACTCACCCAAAAATAATTCTCATCGGTTCCAATTAAGAAAACTAATTTCAAGAATTATCAGAGAAAGCTTTGAGTTCAAAATATTTTTTCTTAAGCAGCAAAAAAAGAGGGTGGGGAACAAAAAGCTAAATTGTACTTCATCACACTAAGTAATTTATTCCTTAATATAGATGCAACAGAATCCTAATGCTAACTGCATACCAGTGCATGCATTTCTCAGTGCTTGTCTATACACTCATTAGTACAACATAGCCCATATAATCAAGACATGTATACTTTCAAGTCCAGCATTGAAAATCAAGACTTGGACATACCAGATAAGTCTTATAAGGTTGCAAGTGGAGATCCTGCACTGGTGAAGTAAGATTTGAGATCGATGTCCAAGTCTCCATACATATTGATGAAAGGGTGAGTCTGGGTTTAACAACAATAAAATGCCATCAGATTTGGAATATCACTAAGCACACATCCTACTTTATTTGTTATAAAGATGGAAAATAGACACAGGGATTATACATACCATAAGTTCATGTGCTGACTGTCTATCTTCTGGATTTTTTTGTACACTGAAATAAACAAAAGATCCAAAAGATAGGTACATAAACTCATAAGATCAGGAGTTGCAAAAGTTCAGGATAAAAAGAAAGCACCCAAATGTCAAATATGTTAACCAACTTGAGTAACATGCAATACAACAATCAATAATCTATTGGAATGTAGAAAGCTGAAGAAGACTTTTTCGTTGATCATTCTTTCCATTGTTTTTGGAAAGGGCAGGAATGGCAGGGAATGAAAGACCAGCGAAGGTAAGATGCAATTTCCTTTAGCTTTGACATTAACCACAGACGTGACTAGTGCCATATGAATACGAATGAACATCACAAGTGAACAATAGCCTATTTGTTTCTTTTCTTCTCCACACACGTAATGAAACATAACAAAGTCTGTTCAGACTCTTAAAAAACTTAGCTACTGAAAACTGCAAAATTTAATGTTTACCATGCAGAAATAAATGAGCAGAACTGCTGAGAAAATTGATCTGAAGGTGCAGAAGGTGGTGGTTTTTCAACAATAGCTTCCATGAGCTCATAGAAGTTAGTCCATCCTTCACCCTGCTCTGGTGGTAGAAATGGGAATTTACCTGTTGCACACTCGAGCAACACTAGTCCCAAACTCCATATGTCACTTTTACTGTTATATCTGCCTCCAATAATTCTCTCTGGCTATAAAACACATTGCACAAAAACAAATGGTAAATTCCATGTATACAAAAAACAGGAACGCTTATTAACAGATAGAAGGGGCAGAAATGTAACAAACAAGAGAAAATCAAAACTTCCATAAGAGTTGTTAATTAAGTTACTCACAGACATATAGTTGAATGTGCCAACAAAAGTATTTGCCTGCCCAGAGGTGCTTTCCAGTATTGCACTCACACCAAAGTCAGTAATCTTGACATCACCTCTATGATTTATCAACAAATTAGAGGGTTTTAAGTCCCTATGGATAACGTGTTTTTCATGATGAAGATACAGCAAACCCTTCAGAACCTACATAAAATGAAGAATAGGAAGAGCAGGAAAATAACATGATTTAATGATATTTGTTATAGATAGAGTTCCAAACAAGTCAATGATTTTCAAATTCCCCACCTGCTTAGAGATGGCAGCAAGATATGGCTCTGGAATTGTTTTGACCTTTTTCAAAAGATCTAACAGAGATCCACCATCCATGTACTCTAAGATGATTGAAATGACACCATTATCATAGAAAGACTGGTAACAGACAACAACATATGGACACTGTGCTGACTGATTAATTTTCAATTCCTGAGCAATTTGCCTGCGGTAAGACTCATCAATATTCATTTGAATGACCTGAACATAGGAGAACACATAAGAACTGATGAGAAAGTGAGGAAGACATGTGCAAACAATAGAACAAGCATAAATGTTCAATAACAGTATATAGTTGGGCGGCTCAAAAATATGCAAAAGCATAAGGATAAACAATTCCACATGGAAGTAGCCTTTCACGCTGGTTGAAGGAACCTTGACTCATAGTGTCATAGAGTAACAAACAGAAGTGTAAAATTTGAGATATCTGTTTGAAAGGATTGGTTAACAGCAATTATTTTAGGGCCCAAATTCATTGCAAGATTTCAAAACAAAAACTATTAAGATTGAAAGGAAGAACTAAATAATTCTTTTAATGGACTATAAGAACTATGAAATTGTTTCCATTGAGTTCGGATGAAATAATGTAGCACTGATGTCACTAAAAAGCAAACGAGAGTGTGCTCTATTTTTTAATACTCCTTATATTTGGACAACTGCGCTTTTTATCTCCTTTGATGCTTAGCTTTCATAATTTCCTTGTTCATTTTTCTCATTCTTGCTAGGTATTTCTCTTATATACTTCTCGTGTTACCCAGGGTTTCGCCTTTCGCTTTTAATGAAATTTTCAATTTTTATTTTATTTTAAAAAAAAGAAAAAAAAAAAAAAAAAAAAAAAAGTAAACCAAATGGATTACATTAGATTGTAGAAATATGAGGAGGCTTAGAAAGAGATCTCAACACTCATCTCGAAAATGTAAAGCCCAAGGTTTGCAACCTTTTGAACATCCATTTTTGGGTAAACAAAATTTCGATCTAAAATTCAAAATACGGTATAAGGCAAAAGAGGATACTTTGGCTGGAAACACAGAGGATGAATGATGAAATGATAAAACAAGAGTTAGATTATGAATGAACTATAAATAGATTAAAAAACTCTCTACTCTATTCTTTATTCCCAACTGAACAAGCTTCATAAGTTTTGGATCCCCAATGCAATGCTTGTGACAATGCTCAACACATTACCTTGCAAAGAAGAGACATAAAAAATTAACACAGTTGTGTAGATACTGCACGAACTCCGAACTAGGAGAAGTCGATAAGGACACTCACTTTGTTAAATTACATTAACAAGATATTTCACTGGAAATTTAGAGGGTGAATGACATTAAAACAAAAAAAGAATCATGATAAGTGTTAAATTTTCCACTACCTTTAATGCAAAAAACTGGCCAGTCCATTTGTGCTGCACCAATTGCACAATTCCGCCAGCTCCTTTTCCGATAACTTTAATCGAGTCTATGTCTGCTAAACTCAACTGGTTGTCTGCTGGCTGGATGGGGGGTGGCTGCAAATATGAAACAAAAACAAAGAAAATCTCATGCAGGGAAAAACTCAGGGCATAACATATATTGAACACATTATTTGACAAATACGAAACGCACAGACCAGTGGATCTCAAACAGATTGCAGAAAAAGAAGTATCACAAGTACCCCATATGCGAGTGATGCTTAATTTGAACACAGAGGAGCTAAAATTCCAAACACCCGGATTGCAGATAAGGAAACATCATACATACCCTTTTTTTCCCAGAATGATATTCCAGTAATCAAATGCAAGAACACTGAGCTGAGAAAGAAACAAAAATTTCAGAGACTGAAACCAAAACATCAAATCTTACTGCTTCAACTTCGGTCTGAGAGACGATCCGAACCCCGTCCCTGTTCACGAGCAGATCTCCATCCACAAACGTACCGCTCTGAGTCCTACCACGAACCCACAACCAACCACAATAAGCCAAAAAACGAAACACTAAAACGCATACACAACATTATGGAAAGGCAGAGATAGAGTGAGCTACAGGAAATTGGCCAAGGACACCTCATCCGGATGAGGGAGAGTGAGCTTGAGGTTACGCATCAAGTTTCCCTTCTTCATTCTGCTCTCTCTCTCTCTCTCTCTCTCTCTACCTCGCGTAGCGAGCCTTTGCTGAGGGATATGAATGGCAATCAAGCTAGGGTTTCAGAGGAGAGAGATCAATAAATTGTTTTAAATAAGAAAGCTTTAGACTAGAGCTGTTATTGGCTGGTTGGTGAAGACCGGTCAGGCGGTCACCATTACCAGAAAGAATCCAGGAAGAAGATGAGACTTGGACTTTCGTTTACTTTTCCTCCTTTACCCGCGCGCCATCTTTTTCCTTTTCTTCTTTTTCTTTCTTTTTTTTTTTTTTTTTTTTTTTAACTTTTCAGGAAAAGAAAAAAGAATAAAGTTTTTTCCCCATTCAAGTAAAAAGAACAAGTTGAAGAAGAATTATACAATTTACTATTTCTGGATTTTTATTACCGTATAATGTTTGTGAACAGTTATTTTTCTTTGAGGAATGATAGGGATCCAACTTTTTTGCCCAACAAAAGTCTAACTTTTGCCTTATTTATTTTTAAAAAATAAAATAAAATAAAAAATGAAAGAAATGTTTAAAGCAACCCTATCTATTTTTTGTCTTCCTTTTATTTGGTATTTTTTAAAAAATGAAAAATGGTATTTTTTTCATAATAATGTCATTTTTTTTAAGAAAATGTCATTATTATGAAGAAAAATACTATTTTTCATTTTTAAAAAAATACTAAATAAAAGAAAGGCCAAAAATAGATAGGGTTGCTTCAGACATTTTTTCCATTTTTCATTTTGGTTTTTTTTTAAAAAAAATAAAAGGTAAAAGTTGAACTTTTGTTGGGCAAAAAAGTTGGGCCTTTAGCATTTCTCTTTTTCTTTTTTGTCTCAAGAGATAGATCAATTAGTTAGGACTATGTTTAATAAAGTGGAGATCACTAGTTCGAATATCTTTCTCTTTTGTGTAAAAAATATATATATATTATTTTTTTTATTTTTTTTTTGTAAAAAAGGTATTTCTAACAACTATACGACATTTGAACATCTCATCTTATGTATGGTTCTTACATGGTGGGACCGTGCATTTGAAATTTTGTCTACCTAATAACAATGACTATTTAGCTTCTTTTTTTTTTTTAATTGAATATTTACATAATCTAGCCAACTTTTCATTAATATTTTGAGTAAGGCTAGATATCATTTTTTTATTATTTTAAAGCTGATGTGACTTTCTTATTTTTTTGACATGTCTGCACAAAAGGGGGGAGGAGGATTCGAACTAGTGACCTCCACTTCATTAAGTGTAGTCTCAGCCGATTGAGCTATCTCTTGGGGACAAAATTGATGTGGCTTTCAAAATCACCATTAAATCAAAATTTAAGTACGATTCATCTAAAATTTAATTATAATTTTAAAAGCCACATCAACTTTAAAAAAAATTTAAAAAGATAAAAAAAAAAAAAGAAAAAAAAAAAGAAAAAAAAGTACATAACATTACTCTTTTATACATTTGAGAATTTCTCTTGACCAATTTATTAATGATAATTTTAAAAATTAAGAGGACGAGAGAATTACTCGAGAAAAAAATGAAGCATTTATAAAAAAGTGAGTTGCTTGTCATTTGTATTTAAAGAAAAGTACGGTTTTGTTTATTATAATTTTTATTTTGTTTATTATTTATAAAACAAAAATATTAACAAACAATTCAAACATATAAACCTCGTGAAAATACAAAAAATAATTTTCGTCTTTGCATCACTTCACAATACTTTTCAAACCAAAACAAAACAGAATCAAAAGACTTGAGCCTCAGGGCGAGTTGACGACCATGGCCGGTCAGCAACTTCCCGGAGACCACACTTTAGACCATTATGCCAAATTGTTTAAAACGCGATGGACCACCGTGTCTTTGGTCCTACTAGGCTATTGAGTCATTGACATTGAACACATGATAACAGCCCGATGAGTCTGCGTTCGCACTTGTTTTTATTTTCCGAGAAAATGGCATTGAAAAAGATAGACAACAATGTTCTAAATGAAATTTGGATTATTCTATCCAATGGTATAAATCAATATAATTTTTTTTTTTTTTTTTTTTGTGTATTATTGAGTTTGACATGTTAAAAATTAAAATTATTTGTTTTCGTAACATAAACTTGTACATATGCTTGGACCGTTAGATATAATGAATGATTCAGATTTTAAAATAATAGGAAATCTCAATCCGTTGAGATGAGAGATTATGATCCCCTCAAATTTTTTAAAATATAAAAATGTTAGGTATTCTTTTAGTGTTCTCTTGGTATCCTCTCAATTGTGATGTGATTTTTAAAATTATCGTTGAATTTTAGATTATCATTATTGACTTTTAATATATTAGTGATTTTAAAAGGCACATCACAGTTTGGATAATACCATGAGAACACTAGAAAAACACCTAACATTTCTCATATAAAATTATCAGATTTTTAAATTTGAACCCTTCATTATTTCTAATGGTTCAAATAAAAGAAGTGGTTTATGTGTTACAAAGGCATGTGGGTAAGTTAAAAACTATAATTAATTGTGTTGTTAATACATAAATTTTTGTATTTATTTAGATCGTTAGTTAGATGTAATAAAGACATTAAATTTTAAAATATAAGAATTTTATATTTTAAAAAATTTGAGGGAGGAGAGAATGAATACGTGTTCAAATCTCAAGACACAGATTCAGACACTGATGAACCGTTGGGCTAAATAAAGCTGCTTGCAGGACTAACGTATTCGTGTCCAGGCATTCATGCTGGTGAAAGTACATGGAATAATGGTGCTCAGGGAAGGACACAGGGGCCACGTCACTCTGTCTCTGAAAATATTAAATATCTACTACTATTACAACTAGAGCATGGGATTTCATCCTACTCTATGGTGACAATGTAATTAATGCCTTTAATTAGCGACATATGCTAAATCATTTCATGGTTAATAAACCAATTAATATTTCCTATAAGGAGAATGTTTTAAGTGTTTTTTTAGTATTTTTTTTATGAGTAAGGTTAGAAACCTTCTTTTTATTTTCATAAAGTTAATATAGCTTTTAAAATTATCATTTGATCAAAATTCAAGTATGATTCATCTAAAATTTAATGGTGATTTTGAAAGCAACATCAGATTTAAGAGGATAAAAAGATGGTACATAGTATTACTCTTTTTACAGTTTTACGTGTATATTATTTTTTTAAAATTAAGTGAGATAAATAAGGGTAATTTTTTTTATATAAAATAATATCCACTTTAAACGAATATGACACTAAGAAAGCACCAAAAAAACACATATAATTTTTATTTTTTAAGCAACTAAACTCGCCTATCAATATTTAATAACTTAATATTATGATCATACATAAGAATTTAAAAATATTTTACTCAAATCTATAGGTTGCCTCAACTAAGCATAGTTTGTAATGTAAATTATAATATTAAAGATCGATTTAATTATACTTTGATTGTACTCATTATGATAGTACTTCTTTTAAGATTTAATAAATTATATCCACATAATTAATTCAAATAAGTGAAATGTCACACCCATGTACATTTAATCATGCTTTGGATAAGTCTCAAACCCGACATGATTTAGGAGTAGTTAGGAAGAGGCTCGTCTACTATAATTTATTTATAATTACGTTAGTTAATAAATTGACAAGTGTCATTTAAATTTCTATATCATAATTCATATGTTAATGATTAGCGTTATCACTATATCAATTTGTAAAGAAGTTATAATAAAAACGATAACACATCGGACACAGTGAACTCGGGTTGGACAAAAAGGTGGCTGAGTGATTAATAATATGAGGGTCTATTAACTTGGTTGCACCTACTGGCTAAGCTCAGGGGGCATGGCCGCGTGGCTCCCCCACCATCATCCATTTTGCCCGCTGTGAGCTGATACAATAATGTTGATTGCTGTGCATCGGCTTTCCTCCGAAATGTCTGTCCCTTTTTACTCTCCTCCCGAGGAAATAAGATAAAACTGTTGCCGCTTTTACTTAACAAGGACATGCATGATGCATGGTGGAACCAACCAAAACTGCTGACGCTTTTATTGAACAAGGACATGCATGATGCATGGTGGAACCAACCCATCAGTGGTCGTCATGATCCTAAACCCACCCCAAGGGCTAATCTTAAAAAATAAAAAATAAAATCGTTTGGCCTTGGGGTGGCAGGACCATCCCATTGGCCAAATAAAACTATTTTTTATTTTCTTTTTTAATTTGGCCAATGGGGGTAGTCGAACTACTTTCATGGGCCATGAGATGACTTTGACCACCTTAGGCCGCATCACTCCCTAGTTATAAAATATTTTTCAATTTTATTATTTTAATTTTTAATTATTTATAAAGTATAAATAATATTTTTTTTATTATTTAGGATAAAGTCCACTTAACTTTCTCAAACTACCACTTCAATGATAATTTACCCTTTAAACTATCGATTGCGACAATTTACCCCCCAAACTACCAAAACAATGATCATGTACCTCGAATTTTAACAAAATGATGAAATTACCCTTACTAAAATAAAAATAAAAATACTAAAATTTATTTTTTTTTTTCAAATTTTTAAGGGTATTTTTGTTTTAGTGAAAATTTTATAGGGGTAATTTCATCATTTTGTTAACATTGGATGACACATTGTCATTGTTTTAGTATGAGAATAAATTGTCGTAATTGATAGTTTATGGGGTAGATTGTCAATTGAACAGTAGTTTGAAGTGGTTAAATGAACTTTACCCTATTATTTATATTAGTGGGACAGATGTCCAATTTATAGCCCTAAGATCTTTTGACCATTATCTAAATATTTTTCAGTCCAAAATGAACTAGACAGATCCTATTCTCCATCATTGGTTCTATGATCAATTTGGAAAAATTAATTATTAATGGCATTGACTAGAAAAAGAAAAAGAAAAAATGATCAATTACTGTTAATTGTTTTTGTTTTCTTTACTTTGTTACGTTGATTTTCTGTTCATTAATTAAGCTCGTGCAAAGAAAAGTGTGTAATGATTTAAATGCGTACAAACCATGATATGACAGACGTGGAAAAAAGCAAAGCATTATTAGTGTATGTTTATAATTAATGGTTTGAAAATATGTGTGTTTACACGTAAGAATATATTTCTTTTTTGTGGACTTCAGAATTTGTTTATTAAACTTATTGAAATGTAATTTGTATTTTCAAGTAAATAAAATACTAAACATGCTTACTTTGGTAAAATATATTATTGCTTATAAAAATAATTTTTTTTAAAAAATAAAATAGGGTTGAGGTGGTCACATAGCCCCTGCCAATTGGGGCGACCATTGTCTTATTGCAATGGTCACAATCGGCACCTTTAACCAAAACAGAGGTGCCAATGTGGCCACCTTTAAAATTTAGGGATGGTTATCCAACAAAAATGGTCACGCAATAACCTTTATTCAACACAAATGATTGGCAACAACCCCGCTTCTTTGTTGGAGGTGCTTGTGCGACCACTTTTCTTTTTTTTCTTTTTTTTTTCTTCTAATATTTTCATAAATAAGAAGTTGCCTTATGCCTGAAAAATTAAGTATATCTTTTCTCTAAACATTCCTATAAGAAGGTACGAAGAAATCTCTAATAAAGTGCGTTGCGTTTGTTTTTTGAAAAGTCAATTGCTTGTTAAGTGTTTCAAGAAAAACATGTTTTTTGGTTTTATAAAGAAAAAAAAAAAACTTTTTGAAACCAATACCAAATATAATCTACATTTGACCATTCTACTTGGGAAAAAAAGGCTAATAATAGTCAAATTTAGCTATTACGAGCGATTGGTCTACCCTAATGAATATGCTCTTAGATTTTCCTTTTTATGGAGATGGGGAAATGGGGTCTAAGAAATTACAATTGTTATGTGAGGCAAATTAGAGGGAACACGGAAAAGATAGAAGAAATAAAAGTGATAACCATAATCTGAAATATATTTTAGTCAACAAGCATTCACATCTTGCTTAGCAGAATTTCTCTCAATTTTCGATAAAATCACACTTTTCAAAAATATTTACATCTTACACTCTTATTTAACTATATATTTGCACTATTTCATTTTTTTTATTTTTTATTTTAAAGCACATACATTTCAAAGTCATATGATGTTTTATCAAGAGTAAAGAGCCCTCTAACAGCTCACAAATATTTAGGTTAATGTAGCTAGTCAGATGCAACTACATTTTCATTGAATTTGCATATCGGCTAGCCAAAACTTTAGCAGCTCACTAATTTTTGAGCTAAAGTAGCTAGCCGGATCCAGTTACATTTTTACCAGCGAATGACCAAAATAACCTTTAGCTAGTTGGGTTTAAATGCTGTCTACAGCCACAACCACCATCAACATTTTATCATCCCCCACAACCACTAGACACACCATAGCCGCCGCCTACACATAACTATCATCAACATCATCATCATCATCAGTCACCACATACGCGCTTACTCTCCCATCACATCCAACTGTAACTTTCAGTGTCAATTCTAATTACCGTTAGCACCTTCTCTGAATGATCCAATGAAAGGAAGCATAATGTATAGAGCATGACTTTTCATATATAACCATGTAATGCACATAGCATCCATCAAAATCTTGACTTCCTGTTGAGGGAAAGTAGGGGGAAAGTTCACAAAAGGAAAAGGGGGCTGGCTAACATGTATGAAAATGATGTCCCTAATCAAACAAAATTCGAGGCCTAAATCAATATTTTACAAAGAGAGGGGAAAAAAAAGGGTTTTGGAATCATCCGAGTGCCTGCCATGGAGTAAACACTAAAGCAACCATGGAGATGCAGCTCTTTTGCTCCTGGCATTCTCAGAAACCTTAGAAACATCTATTTAGACTTCTAGTACACAAATTTCATTAAATGCAAAAAGGTGCAACCCAAATACTCGAAAAAGTACACAAGAGGAACATCTATCAAGAAAAAGTTAAAAGATCAAGAAAATCATGAACACTAGAAGTATGAAAACTATTATAGACAACAATCTAGCTGTAATTCTGCTATTGTCTTTCCATAATCTTCAAAACTTCGATTATACCCATTAATTCAGGCATTTACATAGTAGAAGAAAATAGTCACGCCAAAGCATAAAAGTAAGATTTATATTGCGGTTTCACCACCTTTGGTAAACTATAGAAAACCAACATATATACAAGTGCCAGTCCAGATTCCATGGAATTAATGCCGCAGTTAAAAAACCTTCTTCACACACATCCTTCTTCATGATCCCATATACTTGACATATAGAGGTTGATTTTAAGATTCAATGATGTTGAATGAAAATTTGGATAGCAGCTGCGGCACGCCCGATATGACCGGTCCGTATGTCTGCAATGCAACAATTGAAACAAATCAAACCTGGCTCTCACCTTTATCTAAGAGCGAAGTTGGATGTCCAAGGAGATCATATCAATCATGGGATTTCAGATGGCATTTAAGCACACAAAAGTTGGTTAATTGTTGAAATCTGAAAAAGTTCTTATCTCAAAGAAGTGATAAGAAATACAAAACGAGTTGAAAGCAATCTATAACAAGCCTCAAATCTAAGTGAATCACAATGGACTGATTCAATCTCCATCGCACATCATCAATGTCTAGCAAGAATATGAAGTTCATTACCTTGTGATTTTCATGTATCTGGCACAATGGAACTGCCAGCAATTTTAGGTTTTTAGGTACTATGAACCTCCGACTAACTGGCAATCTCACAAGAAAGAGTTTTGTGCACTCCTACAGACAAGAAAAGCATTAGAAATAAGTTCTCTATGGCATCAAAACTCGAAGGAGGTGGTTTAAGCGGATCGACTACCTTAGGCTTTTTTACATTAGGTGGCAAGTATGGATACAGTAATGTTTCAAAGTCAGGCCTCCACCACATCCCAAGGCATTCTCCCACCTAACATTGATTCATAATTCATATTAACTTTCTGTGATGATAACACTGCAATATAAACACAATCTAAATTTCAAAAGACTTTGATACCTCCCATTCAGTCTCACCACCGCTTTCATCGACAGAAAGCTTTCTCGACAGCTTACGTCTCAATCCATCAATATCTGGACATTCAATTCAAAAGGTTCCTAGTTCAGTAAACCCTTGTAACAATATCCGACAACTGAACAGAAATTCCCCCTCCCTGTATGAAATTTGATGAGCTGTCAATTTACCTGATTCACCTGGTCTTAAGCGGCCACCAGGAAGCTTGAAGATGGAATTTCTTACTTGCAACAGCAACAAATGAGGATGGTTGAACAACTCAACCTGATTTAACAACAGCCACATCCTTTCACTATAGTATCATTTTGTACTCAATGGAAAACAAATTGTCAAAATCATATGCTATTTTAAGAGAAACCTTAGAGATTATAAAAATTATCAATCAAGAAAAGAGAATTTTCATAAAAGATGTCAATTGTCCATATTGTCACCTCCACCTTGAGAGGGTAACAAGTTGAATAAAAAGATTCAATTTTGAACAGAACTCAAAATTACTTAATAAAAAAAAAAAAAAAAATGTATATGCATAATGTGTCTGTCTAACTCAGAGCTATATTATATAAACCATAAAATTCTGCAAGCAAATCCATCTAGATTTGTAGTCTTACACCAACCCTTTATGCGGGCCTAGAATGCCAAATCAGTAAATGATGCAGGTTTCATAATTCGTATCATCTCACATCAAAAACTATTTTAGGCAGAATCGATATTATACTCAACAAGTACTTCAAGCAGGACTAGTATCACAGATAGCAAGTGGTTTAAGAGGAGCTGAGCTGGTGTCATCGTTGAGATTAATAAGCAAATATTAAATCGTTAACCTCTATTCCAACAAAACTCAAAATGGCCACTCTCGGAAAACAATTTTAAACCCATATACAGAAACAAAATGAAAACAAAGAAAAAGATGAATTAAAGTACAAAAAAATTACAGAGCAGCACAAGCAAAATATAAAATTAAAAACCAAAAGAGAAATCATCACGATAAAGACTAGATGACTAACCAGAATCACAGCTTTCACACAAGTCCTCAACCCATAAGCAGCATAGCTAAACAAAATAACAACAAAAGAAAGTTCAAAAAAAAAAACCAATAATTCAATGAAAACAAAACACACCCAGTTGAGCAAACATAGTGAGTGAGAGATTGTGAGTTTGTGTGTTGGAGGGTGTACTTGGACTTCATTCTCTGAGTACGATCGGCCAAGGTCTCGTCTTTAAAGGGACTGGCTTCTTTGGATCCAAAGTAGTAGCAACTCAGAGGATATATGTCTATTACGCCGCCATGATTCTGATCGCTGCCACTGATTTCACTGACATTACCGTTCGAACTCATTCTCAATTGTCCTGAAAATCACGCGCACGCAGAAAAAAGAACCAACTTTGAACAAGAAGGCGAAAGAAAAGTAGCGAACATTGCCTGTGCAATGCAGGGTTGTACGTTGGGTCCGGAAAGTGGCGTTCCAGAGAGTACTGGTGGATCTACGGAGAATGTCGTGTGGGTGGAGGGACTTTTACGGGCTTGGACTGTTCCATTCTTGGGCTACGTTGTTTTGGGCTTGAAACAAGCCCAGTTAGCGTTCGACAGGCCTATCTCTGGGCCTACTGCGGTACTGCCTCGGCAAATAAACTTTTTGGGATAAATTTTTTTATTTTTTATTTTTCAATTCCGTATATTAAATCAATGTATTTAAAAATGCATGTGAATGAAAATTACATATTTTGCTAATTCTATTAAAAATACATGTGAGAATTGTATACTCTAAGACCGATGCCAGTTTCATAGATTGAATTATAAGAATTTTACTTTGAGTTAAGCGACACTCAGACTTTTTTAAGGTGAAGGTAAATTTTATAAGGCGGTCTTGCCGTTTTAAAGATTTGTTTCATAACAGCTTTGTTTGTGAACGTTTTTTCATTCTCTCTTTTGATTTATTGTTTCAAAACAAAAACATTAATAAACAATTCAAGATACAAAACTCTTACAAAATAGTCAAAATTACTTTTACTTTTATGTCACGTCATAATACTTTTTTAAAACAAAAAATACCCTCTAAAAAACATTAACAAACAAGTCAATGTGTTGTTAATAAGGATTCATTTTCAATCTTCCACGGATTGATACACATATACCAAAGGGGAATGTTTTGTGCTCTTGTGTTCTCTTATTCCTAAGTGAGTATTATTTTATAAAAAATAAAAAATAAAAAGAAAATAAAAAAGAAAGTAGCTCTTATTTCTTTAACTCAATTCTTTTAAAATAATATCCACGTATTATTAGAAAACAGTAGGAGAGTACATGCATTTATACCAAATATTCACAGAGAAAAGTTAGATATTCTTTATGTCCTAAAATGTTCTTCCAAGCTAAGCAAGAGAGATGCAGTGCACTTTTGACTTTGCTTGGAGATGATAAAAGTGGTTCAATTAATTAAAATCACCATATAACCACCAATTCTGCATATCAATTATCAGCAGCTGCTTAAAAAACCCACTTTTCATAACAACCCAACGCCAATCATAAAAGTGGTCTGCTTGTCCTCAAATCAAGACTCAATGATATACATATCAGGTTTTTTTTTTTTTTTTTTTAATTTTTTTTTTTTTTTTTTATGAGTAAAATTACACTTGGCCGGGCTACGATTGGTACATTTAAAATGTGATTTCTTAAGAATTGGAATATGTATTATTAGGAATATTCTTATTCTCTCGTTTGGTGGAAACGGATCAGGCTTAAACTACCGCATGGTGCTGTAGTCCAAAACGACCCGGGGTCGTTTTGAGCAATAATTTTTTTTTTTTTTAAATGATTAATATAAAATTTATTAAATATTAAAAACCTGAAACTATTAAAAAACTAAAAGAAAAATAAAAAAGAAAAATCAAAGGTTTCTTTTCCTTTTTTTTTTTTTTTTTAGATTTTTTAATTTTTTTTTTTTTTTAGACTACAGCACCATAAAACTACCGCATTTAAGCCTGGTCCGGTGGCAACATAGATATGATCAAATTTCTTTATTGGAATTGAATCAAATTTCCTAAAACACCGTAACTCTAAAATTTTCTAAAAACACTTCTCTTTTTTTTTTGCCAGCACCCCCCTTCCCCCCCTTTTTTTTTTTAACGTGGGTGGCCACCGTAACAGATTATTGACGTCAAATTTATAAACTGACGTAGCAATGGTTTGTAAATTAAAAAAATGAAAATCTTTCTCTCTTGTCTGTAACTCACGGTCTGCCACGTTAGTTTCAATTTTTTTTTTTTTTAATTTATTTGGCTCCCTAGCACTTCTCATTCCAATTTCAATGAATCAAATTCCAACCGGACCCAAAGCTTAATCCATATTTTGAAACCAACTTGGCAACCACCAACAGTTACAGCTTTTTCCAATGCTTTGAACTTGGCAAGCCCACCAGAAAAGAAAAGAAAAAAAAAAAAAAAAAAAGGTAAGCACCTATCAAATATAATCAAACCCTGTTGATGTTGAATTATGGCCAACGGCAATCTTTACTCTAATTATTACTTGCCTGATGGTCCTATGTTTAACTGCATATAAAATCTTCAAAAAATTAAATAATTCTTTTTTTCTAAAAAAAAAAAAATGAAGAAGAAGAAGAAGAAGAAGCAAGGTTGGCTCAAATATGTGGGGATTCATCATGAGAGATGTCCTTATCGAGTGGGTTATGCATACATTTGGATTTGGTGCACCACACCAAATGAATGGTGTAAAGGGGCAAGAGTCCCCATCATATGACACATTTGATAATGATTCAGATTTTCATTTATTTTGTTATTCAATTGCTTGGTATTGAAACACTGAATATCAAAGACTTTTTATCAAAGTCACCAGCTCCAATAGGTCTTGGTCAGTCAATTATTTTTTTTGCCGGGTGAATTATATAATGAAAAATGTGTAGGGTCAATAAATTTTTTATATTCAGCTCATATTCTCATGAGTAATGTTAGGTACCATCTTTTTATTCTCCTAAAATTCTCATAAAGTTGATGTGACTTTCAAAATCACCATTGAATCAAAATTCAAATATGATTCACTTAAAATTTAATGGTGATTTTAAAAGCTACATCAGTTTTAAGAAGATTTTAGGAAGATAAAAAGATGGTACTTAACATTATTCTATTATTAATAAATCAATCATTAAATTTGTGGGGTCTATCATTAACTTATATAGAGTCCATATAAATCTATAAATTTAATAGTTAATTTATAAAATGAGATAAGTCAAATATATATATATATATATATATATATATATATATTAACCCCTAGCATTTATCTGGTCCAAATTGCTCGAGATTCGAACCCATTGCATAATTTCATTCTAGCGACTCTAATAGATGGTTATTTCTCTTTTGTTTCATGTTTTTAACATAAATAAAAAAAAAAATTAGAAGACAATTTCATAAAATAACACGTTTGTCTTTTGCTTCTACAATAATGATAACAATAATTTATTGTTTCAATATATGATTAAGAAGAACAACACTCTGATAGGGATTGAGACTGACAGAATCTTCCAAAACCCACTTACCAATAAAAATTACAAAATAGGGGTATTATTTTTTTTGGGCTAGGTTTAAAAAATTAGAGGTATCAATATTTTAGTAGAGAAAAAGTTAAGCAATAAAATTAGATAGATAAAATTTATGAGTAATTTAAAAAATTATATTTCTATTTCATAATTATTTCAAATACATTAGTTTTAATTAATTTTTAATTTTTTTTTAAACAATAACTAATTTAAGGGTTAATTAAGATTGTCATGTTAGTATTATGAGATAATTATAAGATAAAAATATAGGCTTTAACATTACTCAAATTTAATAATTTAGTAATTACTGAAAATTTAATAATTTAGTAACTGCAGTCTCACAATGAACTTTTAGAATTATTTTTTTTAATCATGGCTAATTTAAAGATGAATTATAATTGTCATATCAACATTATAAAATAATTATAAAATAAAAAATAGACTTTACATTGCTAATTACTAAACTGTTATTTATAATTATAAAGGAAAATTATAATATTATTGGAGATAGGCAGATAGGGGATATTCTCGAACTGGCAATCCAATTATTTGCTGTCGAGTCGGCAACAACAAAGGGGTCAGAGAATAGGAAAACGATTTCTCACCCAGTGGAGGCATTCACCAATAAAAATCCAGGATTCTAAAGAAAAATGAAAGTCAAACAAGGGCATAGTGGTCTTTTGGCACTTTTACCCAATCAAACTTCACGGCTCAGCTACCTACCTCAATAAAGAGAGGTCTTGACGTACAGGTCCTCAAAATATTTTCTTTTGTTTTTGTTTTTTTTTTTTCTTTCCTTTTTTCTTTTTGGGAATTTTCTAAAGAAAATGGTGAGTTGAATAAACTTGATAATTATGAACAATTGTATATTTCGTGTACGAGACAAAGGAGTGGTCAATTTTGCTCAGCTTTCATTTGTTTAATGTTGAAGGGATCCTTGCTTGTCACTTGAAAGCTATTCCCAGTTGCAAATATACATATTTTTGTTTCTTTTTCCATATTTCTGATCTGAAGGAAGAGGTCAGGAGCTCAGAAAAGAAACTAACTTTTATTGCTCAGTTCCTGTTTTTGACAGGCAAGTTTCATTCTTTTGTGCATTTTTTTTTTCTCGGTTGTTTTGATTGAATGATTGTTCTAATCTTCTGGGTATAGTGTAAATTGAGTTCTGAATTATGGGGTTTTTTTGTGTGATTTAGCGAAATTTTGGCTCAGTGATTGATGGGTGTAATAAGATTTGTTCTAATTGTTTGTGGTATTTATGTCCTCCGTGTTATATAGGAATTTCATGGTTAAGAGCATATATTGAAATCTTTGATCCCTTTGATTGCTTACCATACGGGCAAAGGCTTTTAGATTCACTTCTGTGCACTGACTCTTTACGCAGCAATCTATGCTCTGGAGGTTGAAAGAAAAAGTTCCAAACGCAATAATAGAAGACAACATATGGCTTATTGTTAGTTATACACTTGATAGTAATGAGATAGGCATCATCACACACTTTTGTTTTAGCGCCTATGTGCATGAGGGTTATGCTTTATTGCCGGCCAAATTATGGTTAAACAATTTCTTTGGGGTTATTATTCTGAATACTTTTCTCTTTTTCCCTGTGTTGATTGGACTTTGGAGCATGGTGGTGTTTTTGCTGTGCCTGTATAGCTGAAATTCTAAGAAGCTGTAAATAGATAATAGACTCAACTTCCTTAATGCACCCACAGAAAGGAAGAAAGAAGAAGAAGAAGAAGGCACACCTCATTGTTAGGCATTCACTATCTAATCCTTGCTGCGCACATGTCTCATGGGAATGATTCACACTTTTATTAGGAAAATGTTTAACCCATCAGAATACACTTTCCTTCTTGTGCTTCAGTGAAGTTTATATTTTGTTATGCAAACATTGGGAAAAATTCCTTGTGGAACTTTTCTGTTATGTACACGCGGTATGGAAATGATGCACCGCTTTAGGTAAAATGTCTAAGAAAAAACAAATGAAGTTTTCAATTATGTAATTGCTGAATACAATATGTCTAACAAATGCTAGAGGTTTGGTGAAGCCATTAATCGCACCAACCCAATAGTTGCAAGATTCCATTTTTTCAATTTTGCTCTTCTGTTCTTTCTCCAACATACTGGGGAACGAGTGATTGCATTATCACAAATTTGTTGAGATACTATGAAATCTGTAATGCTCCTTTAAACTTGAAAAACAGGTATCCTGTTAGGGCTGCAGCAGAACAGAGGACTTCAACCTGCAGAATACATCTTCTCTAGCACAATGGATCAAAGTACTCAAGTTCTCTGAATAATATGTCTTTGTTTATTTTTGCGCTAATTGTTACATGTCATTGGATAGACTCATATTCATTGTATTGGAAACATATTAGGCGTGTTCTATGGTCCTTTCTTGTTTTTTGTTCTTCTTCATGTTTTTACCCTTTTAGAGATCTTGATTTTGCTCATATAAGCTGGGATGAGGGTGCATGTAATTTACAGGATGCTAAAAATAAGAACTAAATGAAAAACACTGTGATATCATGGTATTTGATGTGATATGCACGAGCAATGTGCCTGAAGCCTTAATTTAATCTACCTTGACATTACACCTGTGCTGCCCACAAAATAACATGCCCAAAGCCATCACTTCCTACATGAAAAGTTACCATGTTTGTGAGCTTTCTACATGAATCTTCTGCCCTCTTTAAAAGCATTACTGATGCATGCTGAACATGGTTAATAAACAAATAGTAAATATGACATTTATACGTCCTAACTATAAATTGCACTTCTTGTTGCAGAGACTGCTAGAAATGGCCTTGAGTTGGATAGATCAGCCTCTGATAAGCATCTTGAACTTTTGAGATCATCTGCTCGATATATTTCAGTAATTAAAGGTATTCATCCTATTTGCACTAAATGCATAATGAGAAAAGTTGAGAATCCTCTTCGTAAATGTCAATGCGCCTCTCCATTTAAGTGAATTATATATCATTATGCCTTTTGTTTTGGCTACTTTGTCCATGTTCCATTAAGTTTATCATTCTTCCTATTTAGTTCTGGCACCACTGCTAGAAATCCTATTTGTACCTATATGTGTTTACCTATCAAAGATCGATTTATAAAGTAAATCCTTTTTTATTATTATTATTTATGAATGAGTAAACTTTTCAATAACAAACAACGTATCACATTACGAAGAAAGCTTTAGCAATCACTAAAGCTACTTTAACCACTAAAACAGAACTATACCAACCCACTAAACAAACTTTATATCAGTATCACACCAAGTGTATATCAGAAATCTATGTACAGAAAAATCACACCACAACTCCATCAATACCCCATAAACCACAGAGTACTTCATTCCCCTTTCTTGTCTTGAACTTTGCTTTAACAAGAAGCCGCGTTTTGACTTCCCACGTGATCTGCTTTATGACTTGCTCCACTGTGTTTGGATGATCTCCATGATGCAGTGCATTCCTATTTATCCAAATATTATAGATTGCAGACCCATAAACCAAATGACAAAGGTGGGCCTTCATCGTTCTTCCCCTCCATTGCTGCAACCCAACAGACACAATAGCATCCCAGCTTGTAGGTGGGATAGCTCCATAACGTACTTTGTTACTAAAACTACACAAGAAAAAAATAAGTGGTCTCTATCTTCAATCCCATGCCGACAGAAAGCACATTGCACATCACCTTTATAGCCCCACCATAAGAGCTCATCTCCTGTAGACAAAGCTTCTCTCATAGCCAGCCAAGCAACAAAAGCTTGCTTTGGAATGGATAAGGGAAACTAAACAAAAGCTTGATCCTATTTTCGTCACTTCTGGTTATGTAATTTATCAGGACATGAAAGTTCATTACTTTCATTGCATTAATTTTGTCAAAACTTGTTGCTTGTGTCATTTTCATTGAAATTTCTGCTTGATCTGACAAATGCGAGATCTCTGAATTGATGATGTAACAAAATCTTCATATCAAGTTGGTCTCTTTATGAATTTTTTTGTCCAGACAAGTGAGAGGTTTTGTGGTGATGGTAGGACATGTAATAGATGCTGTGGGCCGGGAAAAGGGCAGGTACACCCTGATGAAAGATCCAGAAGACTCCCAACTTGGGTTTTACGACAAGCCGCTTCCATGCTTCGGCTGTGGGATAGGATGGTTTTCGTAAGTATATCATGTTTCTTGTCTCTCCTCCAACTGCATATTTCTTCATCTAATGGCTTTTTTTGGGGTAACAGATTTCTTTTAGGATTTGCATTCCCTCTACTTTGGTACTACGCGACAATGCTCTATTTTGGAAATCACTACCGCAGGGATCCGAGGGAGCGAGCAGGACTAGCAGCCTCAGCAATTGCAGTAACTATTCTCTCTTCCTGTTAGAATATTAATTAAATTATTAAATTCATTCATTCCTATAAAGCTAGAATAAGTGTTGATTTAACACTTCCCCCTCTATTAAAAAAAATGCTATCTTATATATATATTTTTTTAAAAAAAAGGCCATGACCCAAGAAAGTGTTACTTATATCTGCATATTATCTTAAAAATATTAGTCAAAATTATAATTGAAACTCCTTGGAATTACTTATAAAATACACAATCAACATGGGATCTAGCACATATACAAAGCCTTTATAGTTCATCGACCCAACATTGTCACAATCTAGGATATCAAACATCTAAAGTGAGTGCTGTTGGATAGAATTGTTAAAAATGCATTATATTCACCCTTTCTTATGTTTTCTGCAGTGTAAAGGTTCTCTATATTGAAGTAGCATAATTTTTATTGTCGTTGCAGGCACTGGTTTTCACTGTGGTGTTGGTCATAGCAGCTTATTTTTTCTTTTAGCCGCTGCCACTCTATTATTGAGATTTCGTGGACATGTAGATAACACGGCAGAAGAGATGAGAAAAACATATAGTCCCAAGGCGGTTCCCCAAAAATTTGAGATTAGATGATACAATCCAAACTTCCCTCTTATAGATATTCTGCATTTGTATGGACAGATACAAGAAAAATTGTTTTCATGTAAACTGTACACAAGATTTCATAAATGTGTATGATAGATTATTTAAAGCTCAGTTCATGTGTTTCCCCTTACCCCTCCCCTGTATTGAATAGAAAAAAACAAAAACAAAAAACCTCAGTTCACGTGCAAGGAAACCAATGGGTTCATAAATGCTTTCCAGAAGCCTTATCCATGGCCGAATGTCATCCCCGCTCCTTAAAACAGCAACCCAATGATCCCTGAAAATATTTGTGGTTCATTCTTGGAGAAAACCTGGTTGATTCATCTAGTAGTTATGATTGTGAGATAGAACACATGTTTGCAGAATTTTCCAGTTTGGTATCAATTATAGAGTGATGCTTTGTTTGGATAGCTTATATGGTGCATTGGGCATTACGATATCTTAAACCAAAAGCACAATTTTAATTCAAATAGTAAAAAATATGCCGATTGGGAGTGCATTTTAAAAACTGTGATTTGAAAATGATGAAAATACATATTTTCAAATTGCATATAATGGATGCATTTTTAAAACACACGATTTTAAAGGTTAAATTACAATTTAAAATGCTAAGCTGCAATTTTACTAAAATCTTAATTGAGTTTTTTTAAATCGCATTTTCAAATCTCGCAACAATCGCCATTTAAGGAAGTTTGCGTGTGCAAAACCCAAGCTTAAATTGTAACAAAACCACAAACGCCTCTCTTGAATACCCTCCTCACCCTTCTTCCTCATCTTAGAAAGTTAACAAAAGTGCCAATTTTTTTGCCCCACCATGCGACAAAATGGACCACCTCCAGACGCCCTGCTAGTAGAATTCCCACCTCTCACTAGTTAGTAGTTGCCTCTCTCCTTCTCCTAGAAAGTGGGAAAGACCTGCCTTGATGCTGCTATTTTTGTTTCTTTTTTCCTGGGAAAAAAAGGGAAGAAGAAGAAAATGCACCGTCTTCTATAAGATTATTATATGACATCACAAAATTTTGATTTCTTGGCAAGAATGAAGATCAAAATATTTCTTCTGTAAACTTTTCTAGCAGAATAAATGACAAAGAAATATAAATAACAGCAAAAACTCAACCAAGACCAAGAAATGGAAGCCAGGAGCAAAAGGACCAGCCCAGCTTAAGTCTTTGATTACATGTAATATAGGCAAATGCCTGCAAAGGCTGCATTGGAGAAATTACACCGAAAGATGCTAGGAATTCCTTTCTATGCAACTCAAAAATGTGTTTCAAGCTTTGCCCACCAGACGGACGTACTTGTTCTCTACGGTGAATCTGGAGCTTGAATTGATCTGGCACCAAGCAAGAAAATCATAAAATTATTAGGGCCATGTCAAGTTCAACTCATACCAAAACCATAAAATGAATAAACACAAAGCATGGTCCATTAGATGGGCTGACCTTGTCCTCAAGAGTATCATTGAGTTTGGTTTCATCTTCTGTTATGCCAGATTCCTGTAGAGCCTTGAGAACAAGTTTTCTGAGCCTCCTCATCTTCAGGACTCCGTCAGGATTCTGCCTCCCAGCAGAAGATAGAGAGTAAACTTAAATTGTGTACTTGATAAACAGCACAAATATAATATCAAAATTCATTGTAATAGAAAGTATTCTGCATTATGTATGTATCTTAGTCCCCATGTGGGATAGGCAGTGGATCTTTTTTTCATGCCACATCATCAACGCAAACTAAAAACATGTAGCCAAGGAGAAATGTATACACAGTAAAAATAAAAATAAAAATTAAAAAACAGAGATATGCATGACCAATTGACCATGATGGGAACAATTTGTTGCATTGAAAAGGAAATATAAAGAGATTATTATTAAAGATACATACAGACTTCAAGGCTGACGTGATCAACTTCTTCCACTTTATTTTCTTCTTGGTTTGTTCTTTGTTTGATCTAGGTTCTGCCATCTTATCGTTCTTCAACTGACTCTTTGTTTCCTTTGCTTCGCCATGAATTACTTCCCCATTGCCTAAGTCACCTGAAATATCATCCTTGGTCTTTTTCTTTGAACTATCGTTCACAGATGCATCAAGTTTTCTCTTTTTCTTTGATGGTGAAGTTCCTTTATCTGCTTCTGAGTTGTAATGCTCAGTATCAGCTTCAGGTAGATCTTGCAATTTCGGTTCCTTTGAATGTTCATTGTCAAGCAGTTCATCTTTTTGGGTGTCTCCAGTTGGAAGTTTTGTATCTTGATTGGATTCTTCTGTCTGCTTAGGCGGTTGTTTCGAAGCATGGAAAGCTCGGGCTTTTGCCCTGTGCTTCTTTCCTTCAGCATGGAGAAGCAGGGCCTGCTTACTAGTAGCACTGGTATTACAGAGACTGAAAATACAGAGATACATTTGAGGAACAATAACTCAGATCCAATCACGAGAATAGCCGCAAGTCATCTGTTGGGTCTGAAAATGAATCTACTAATCTTCCAAATACTCTCTAAAATTATTTATTACACAGAAAACCCCGCATGATGATCATTGTAATTAGATTCGTGCAGAAATTAAAGAAATGGAGTGTTAAAGTTATACGTATCATTTGAATAAGGCCCCCTACCTGATTTGATGATTAAAGAAAGATGCTCATAATTAGGATAATAAGATCAAAAGGATAAAAACACACCTACAGAACCATGGTGGGCGCTCAGATAACCCAACATTTATATCAATATCGGTTTGTTGCTTTGAACCCTTGTTGGCTTTGGCAGTTGGACCATTTGAAGCTTTCCCTTGGCCCTTAGGACCATATTTCTCCTGAAAAATAAAAAAGAGACAAACAAAATGACATTATCCTGCCAGATCCAGTAGCATTCATCAATGCTCATAACCAAGTCGACAAACAATATGATAACAGTAGCAGGTAAAATAGAAACCCATTCCTTCCTAATAATAAAAGAAAAATTTAGCCTAATACACATAGGATTTCGAAAAATCTTCTGCCCCAGTGGGGAAATGTAATCACACACACCAAAGTAACTTGAAAAGAAACACAGCATATGTAGCAACAGAGCAGGCCATTTACAAACTTTCCAGCATTTGGCAGTAACATTTGATTCATAGCCAAAAACCAATACATTACGTTTCTTAGCGATTCAATCGATCTCTTTACCATCAAATAATCCAATCAACGCATTGAAAATTACAAAGAGAAGGCGTGAATGAGAGACGCACCGCCTCGGAAATACACTGCGTGTGGCCCTGAACGCTCTGCTGCCCGAATGTTTGCCCGCAATCAATACACGAAAACTGCACGATGAAAACAAGACAAAAAATGAATTCAATTCAAACATAATCAAAAACCCCTATGTTAGGATTATTGTTTTATGGGTTCATGCAATTATGTGAACCACACTTTCCAGGGGATGAGGGCACTGGGGTTTTTGAAATTTTAAGAGAAGACCTTGCTAGCGGAGCAAGTCCTGAAGTGATTTGGCAGCTTCGGCTTCTTCAGATCCTCTCCGCAATCCTCGCACTGAAACCACACCATCTCTCTCTGATTGCGAGCTTAACTGTGAGGGAGAGAGAGAGCTCCGCAAGTGATTTTGGGGTTTAGGGTTTTGCTCTATCCAATCTGGTCTAGTATGTCTCTTCTCACAGAGAATGCGACGTCGTTTAGGTAAATAAAGAACAAGACATGGTTTCGCGTCCTATGTTTGCCTCTTTTCCATCAACGATTTCATTTAAAAATAGTGATTTTAGAGAAAAAAAAAATTTCAGTTATGTGTTTGACAAATTCACGATTTAACTTTTAAAATTATAGTTTAACCTTTTAAAATTGTACGCTTTCGTTTTTAAGAGGTAACTCAATTGGCTTGGGATCATGTCTTATGAAACGGAAGTCATTAGTTCGAATCTCACTTTTTTTTTCTATGATATTGCATGTCAAATATACGCTAATTGTGAGTAGGTTGCCATTAGCCACCCGTGGAGGCTGCCATGTAAGACCAATACAATATTGTCACATGTACATTCTTATCCCATCAACATATATATTACTTAAAATTAAAAAGAAAAAGGAAATAAATTTAAAAAATAAAATGGCGGTTGTTATCAACGAAGGGGGGGAAAAGTTTAATCTCAATGGTCAGAGGTGATTCAATCACACCCCATCATCAATTGAGAGTGGTTTGATCACCCTTTGCGATGAAACAATAACAAAATAGATAGTACGATATACACTTGACTGTGAAGAAGAGGCATCTCAATAATAAAAAGAGAGGTGACAATAGATGTAAAGATAAGGGGTGATGTTAAACATCACGCCCGGTGTGATGTACGCCGGGGTGATTTGATATTTTAAAATAATAAAATATAATGTTTTATTATTATAATTATTAAAAAAAAAAAAAAAAAATTGGCGTGCATAAACAGTCATACATGTCGGCGTTCTTAGTATCATGGCCCAAAGATAAGACACCAAAGAAAATAATATGATTTTTTAAAAATTCATTTATTTTAAGTACATGGTTCAAATTATAGCTATTACACACATAATGCTTAGGTATTGCGTGAGTGTAGAAGCATCTTTTTTCTTTTTTTTTTTCTCTTGCCTTTCGTGTAGTGTTGATTTTGCCAAAGTCCAATGGTTGTTGAAACTTGAAAGCTTCCCACTAATTATGATAATGATTAGGATTAAAATCTTGTCCAATTCAAATGAAAACCCCGTGCTCGGCTAGTTTTTGTGTAAGATTGTTGAATTTAGGGGATAATCTGTTTTTTTTTTTTTTTTGTTAAAGAAAATGATTGAGAATTCTTGTGGTGGAGTCGATTGAAATGGGAAATTTCAATCTCACGTGACGCTAGCTGTTTGTTAGGCTTAGAGGACACTTCGTGGCTATCCTTGCCCTAGCTGTCTCTTTACTCTTTAATTTGATTTTCCAATAAACAAGGCCCCACTTCAAGTTGCAATAACGCTACAAAATTAACCTTTAGTCTCAAGCTCTAACACCCAATTTTTTTTATTTTTTTTAGGTAGCTTAAGTGGCTAAGAATTACGTCTTATGAAGTGGCACGGTCACTTTGTACACTTATTTTTGTCGGACAAACTTTGAATTTGTGAAGAACGTTTCTTTTATAAGAATCGGGTAAAGTTCTGGCTTCGCCACGTATGCAAAGTGTGATTAGATGGAGTACAACATAGAAAGGAGAACATTCTGCAGAAAGTTTGGTTGAGACTTGAGAGACATGGGGTCGTTTTGTTTTTGAATTGTGCGATAAAGGACGCCGTGTGTGGGACAGGAGTGAGATAAGCGCTAGCCTTCAAATTATATCTTTCTTTTATTTTTATTTTTTTTCTTCTTCAGAGAAGTTGTTAGTGGTTGGTGCTTTTGCCATGATTTTGAAGGACTAGTACTTGTCACGCTTCAGCCCTTCCCTTCCCAAATGCTCCCACCCACAAAAGCTTCGTTTGGTTGGCATGTATCAAATATATATATATATATATATATATATATATATATATTAACTTCACTTAGAACTCTTGTACTATTATGCGTTTTGAGAAAAAAATTTCAAATTTTAAAAGCTCTTAATTTCATTTCATAAACTTTTAATTTGATGCAATTAACCAATCCGTTAATTTTTGTCATTAAACCTTAATGCAAACTACTAAAAAGATCAAATTACCCTTTAATTTTTAATTTTTTGAAATTAATAGTAAATTTAGAATTTTATAAAAGTTTCAAGAGTATAAAGGTTATTTCATCACGTTTAATGTAAAAAAAAGTTGACGGAAGTGATATATTACATCAAATTGAAAATTTAAAGGGTGAAATTAATAAGTTTTAAAATTTACGGGTCTTTTCAAATTGTATGGTAGTTCATTATAGAATTGTAAATCCATCTTTAAAATTTTTCCAAAAAAAAAAAAAAAGTTGGGCTAGAGAGTGGCCAACCACCCTCAAGGCTTTAGAGATGGTTGGGCAACCCACCCTCTTGCCCCATTCCATGCCAACCCTTCTTTTTTCTTTTTTTTTTTAATATATAATTTTATAATATGTAAAATTCTTTATTTGTTTATACATACATATTATAAAGAGCTACTTGTCATGATTTCAAACTATAAAAATTAAAAACCAATTTAACAATTTTTTTTTTTTTGGGGGGTAATTGATGAATAATGTTAGAAGGCCTACTTGTGTTTTACTAAAAATAATGTGACTATTAAAATTATCATTGAACATATAATTGATCATTATTAAATTTTGATCAAAGAATAATTTTAATAACCACATCATTCTTAATAGGATACAAATAGTAGGATACAAATAGAACGTAAACCTTTTAGAATTAAAAAGGTAATTGATGGGATGAGAATATGAAGGCGCCAACTACTCAATGATAATTGTAGTAATGTTAATAATAAAAGTAGTCGTAGATATTTAATTGTCCAAAGACAAAAACAAGTGTGAATAATAAAAAGGGAAAAAGTGTTGATTTTTCACCCTTTTGACATGTTCTTCGTGTTGTGTTGTAAAGCTCATGATTTCAATCATTACGGCCACGCTCCAATAATTCAACGCAGGAAAAATTGTCTTTGTACGGGAGCACAGTAGCGTCATATGTGGAGGATTGTGTATACGTAATCAACTTATTCTCGAATAGAAAAATCGAGTTTTTTTTTTTTTTTTTTTTTTTTTTCTGACAACGACAACACAAATTTGGACAGAAGTCACAAAACGACATGTTGGAAGATTGCTTGTCCCAATTGTACTGAATATAATAGAGGTTTGCAATGGGGATTATTTGAGCTACAATTCAGGCAGGGACAATTCCAATCTTGTTCATGAGCAACTCCTCACTCCTCAATTATACTTTTTGAGAAAAATATGGCATCATTCTTGATGAGATGTTTTAACAGGTAAATCTTGGGCGAAAAATGACAAGGAAAAAAAAAAAAATTATTATTTATGATTCAAATGCATTTAATATGTATTTTTAATGGGAAAAATATAATTTAATCCCCCCAAACTATCAATTATTTTCATTTTAGCCCCACAACATCATTTTTTGAAGTTAAGTTACTAAAATGCCATTAAAATTTTTTTAAAAAAAATACCCCCCAAAAACGATGTCGTTTTGAAGAAAAAAAAAAAAATGGTAATTTAAGGGTAGCTCGCCCGCCACCCCAGGCCTGTGGGGTGGCCCCCAGCCACACCCATAGGTATGGTGGCCACCCCCACAAGCCTGGGGGTGGCTCGCCGGCCACCCCCATGGCCTATGGGGTGGCCGACAAGCCACCCCTAAATCACCTTTTTTTTTTACCCTCAAAACAACTTCATTTTGGGGGGTATTTTTTAAATTGATTTTTTTTTCCAAAATAGTATTTTAGTAAGTTAACCTTATCAAAACGACGTAGTATTGAATTTTTCTATCCTATTTGACGGTAATAACTAACGAAGTGACCAAATTGCCACTGGTTAATAGTTTGTGAGTTACTTTATTATTTTTTGAACATTATGGGGTTAAAATGAAAATTGCTGATAATTTCGATGGCTAAATTATATTTTTTCCATTTTTAATTCTTGTTTTCATGATAGCTCAGTCTTCAACCTCACCACTCCTCCCACTTTAGTCCAGTCATTTGACTTTAAAATATGAACATATATTACCAAATCTATTTACGGTAATTCTAAAAGTAACTCTTTTATTATTTTTATGTCACTGTATAAATGAAGTAGTTTTAAAATCATAATTTAATTAAAATTTAATAATGATCAATTACAAACCTAATAATAATTTTAGAAACTATATTACTTTTAGAGTAACATAAGACAGACACGAGAGTAACTTATAACATTATTCTCAAAGTATACCGTCAAATACAACGCTTGCTATTGCTTTGGATAATAGTAATATTATAAATCACACTTTTATTTTATTATGTTGTTGTAATATTAATAATTAGCCACTAGTTAATATGAAATATTGGATAATTGTAAGATAAAAATATAGTTTTTAACATCACTCTTGTCGAGAGTATTTGGCATTAAAAGGGTTGCATGAGGTCATTTGACACAAAACTCACGTGCATGAACAGGTCTCAAATTGTCGACGTGTTGGCTCCATTAAAAGTCTCTCACAATTATATTTGAGCCAGTCCGATCCCGTTAACAACACAACCTAATGAGTAATTCTATTCACCGCCTCATTATTTTCCTTCCATCATTTCAATGTCTATAATATGGTGTCTCATTAATATTCAGTGCATAGAAATTAATTTTTTAGTTAGAAAAAAAAAAAAAAAAATGTTGAGAGGGAGTGGAAAGGTGATTGGATAGCATTACTCCAACCTAATGCATCACATTTACACTTTAAAACGCGCACCATCTGGTTTGAATGCGAGTATTCTATTATATACAGAAAAGAATGTCTCTGTCTGTCTTCCAAAGCCAGGCTATCCAAACCCCACTGTCTTTCTCCCCAAGCAAAGCCAGGAGGACCCAGGACTCAAACCTCTGCTGCAACTAAACGCAAACACACCACCCACCACCTCCATGCCTCCCCGTGGCCGCTCATCGTCGACTCCTCTTCTCTCCCCACCACTACTCATCGTTCTCGTGCCGATCATCGCATTTGCTTTCCTTTTCTTCGCAGTCCGTCCATTTCTCTCTCTCACCTCCCATGTTCTCCGACCCAACACGGTTAAGAAAAGCTGGGACTCGCTCAACATCTTCCTCGTCCTCTTCGCTATTCTTTGTGGAATTTTCGCTAGAAAAAACGACGATGGATTACTCCCAGAAGAAACCGCCAATGCTTCGAGTGCTTCAAACAAAACAAATGAAGGAGAGGGAGAGCAATCAACTTCGCAGCAATGGTTTCGGTACTCCGAAACAAAGATCTATGACACTCCGAGTGGGGCACCGGCGACCGGTGTGACCCGGTTGAAGAGAAGCAGCAGCTCGTACCCGGATCTGAGGCAAGAGTCGTTGTGGGAGACGGGTGATGATCGGTTCCAGTTCCGGTTCTTCGATGATTTCGAAATCAACAAGTACCAGTCCCTTAGACACCGAAACGAACCGGAAGAGCCCGAGAAGATAATTCCGGTAGATACCTTTGCACTTCGTTCTTCTTCTTCACATCCACCACCACCACCGAAATCGCCACCTCCGCCTCCGACGCCGCCGCAGGCGGTTCATCATTTACCGAAACGAACGTATCGTACTGTTAGGCGCAACGACGACGACACCGAATCGACGCAAACCAGGCCTCCTCCGCCACCTCCACCGATACCGCCGCCATCGCCGGCGAGAATCCGTTCGGAGCAGAAGCACGGGAAGAGCGAGCGTAGTAAGAGCAGTTTCAAGAAAGAGCTAGCAATGGCCTGGAATTCGCTGTACAAACAGAGAAAGCGAAAGAGGAACAAGATCAAGACAAACGTCTTCGATGAACAGGTTCAGTCTCCAGCTGAACCGGTTCGCCATACCAGACCGCCACCGCCGCCACCTCCTCCACCGTCCGTTTTCCATAGTCTGTTCAGAAAGGGAAGCAAAAGAAAGAAAGTTCACTCGGTCTCTACGCCACCGCCTCCGCCGCCTCCTCCACCGCCGGTTAGATTTTCAAGATCGTCAGAGCGAAAGATTCCTGCTCCACCTCCACCGCCTGAACATTCACGTCGGCGAGGTTCGAGCTATAGCACCGCCGGCCGGCCACCGTTGCCGACAAGGGAGAACACCTGGGAGGAGAATGTGAACGGCGTCGGGGGACGGATTCCGGTGATACCAATGCCGCCTCTGCCTCCGCCTCCGCCTTTTAAGATGCCGGAGATGAGGTTCGTTGCGCCCGAGGTTTCTTTTAGGGTGCGGAGCGCTCAGAGCTCTCGCTGTGGGTCCCCTGAGCTGGGGGACGCTGACGCGAATAAGGAGTCGTTGGATGAGACGGTCAACGCGATGGACGGTGCAGGGTCGGTTTTCTGCCCGAGCCCAGATGTGAATGTTAAGGCCGAAACGTTCATCGCTAGGCTCCGCGATGGTTGGAGGCTCGAGAAGATGAATTCCTACAGAGAGAAAGAAAAGATGGGCCTCAGTCCTGGCCCTGGCCAATAGGCACTTATGGGCTCAGGCCCAATTTAATTTTCCACACACATTATAGCATATATCATTTAGAGAGTATATATTGATTGGTACACAGGAAAGATTTGAAGAGATGGAGCTCCGATTGTGTTTTTTTATCACCTTTTGGAGCCCCGGAATGAAGATAAAATGTGGGTTTGAATTGATATTTGCATGGATTTATTTTATTAAACTGTAATGTATAGGTAGGATTTGGCTTAGGTGGACTCGTTGAGATTGGGACACGTGTCCCAATAGTTATTGGGCTCTGATTGTGTTTTTTGATTTCAGGCTCGAATTTCTTTTGTGGTTTTATAGTGAGCATGCTGCACTATTTAATATGTATGCCCATATCATCATCGGCTTTTGGCTCTGGTTGTAATGTTTTTTTTTTGTCTTTACCTCCTAGAGCCTTACTTTTAAGAGTGTATCAGTGCATGGATTCAAGTTTGTATTGTTTGAGGTTGAGATGATGTTTTTGGTAATTTAGATATTGTTTGGATGCTGTTTTCTGTTTTTCCAAACTGTGTTTATAGTTTGTGGATAATGCATTTTAGAGTCCAGTTGAAATTGCGTTAAAAAACTTTTTTTTTAAAAAAAGCTTTTAGTTGATAAAAAGTTGTGCTAAACAAAAATTTGTAATCTCATAAGAAAATGCATAATTTATTTCACTGGACTTACGCCACTAACCCACACGACTCTTTTTTACTGGGCTAGCACTTACCACATTGACACGAACCACCATCTCACAGATTTTTTAAGGCAAGTCATCAGTTGTGGTTAAAGTTAGACCACTTGTCTTGGAGTAATTTTACAAATTCTTCTTGTGTCGCTCAAAAAATTAGGTGATTTTTAAAATTATCATTTTATCAAAATTCAATAATGATCAATCACAAGCTCAATGGTGATTTTAAGAGGCACATCATTTTTGGAGGGATACAAGAGGAACCTGTAGAATTACTTCTTGTGATACGTATATGCATTTGTCATTTCTATATAAATTTATAAAATCTCCTAAAACTACCTCATATTGGCCTTATCTATTTGTAAACTAAACTAACATTGAGTTTCAGTAATAATTAAAATCTGGATTGATACTCTACTACTCTAACCCAGCCTAAACAATTTTTTTTGTTTTTTTGTTTTTTTTTTAATTTTATTTTTTAAATTGTTATACATAATTTTAAGTGCTTATTTATTGATGGAGTCACGTGACAATAAAAATTACCATCATATGTTATATGTACTTTTTTTTCTCTCTCTTTAGTGGTCAAGGCGGAGGATTCCAAAGCGTAAGTCAACATGAAAAGGAATGCTACACTTTTATTTTTTTTACACTAGGTAACATTTAAAACCATCATTAGAGAAAAATCCAATAAATATCTATAGCATATTCTTATGTAAAATTAGCTAAAATTACTATTATATATATATTTCAATCCAAATTTAAATAGAAGTTAGAACTTTAGGGAATGGATGCCAATACTGAGAGTCTGGGAGGAGGTGGGGTAAACACTTAAAAACTGCCCGGTATAAGTGGCACCATGACCTGCCCGAATTTCACATTCCGTGCAGCGTAAAACAATCCCAACTCCTAGAGCAAAAAGGCAGTAGAAAGCATCGGACTAGGGTTCGTTATTGTACCGGCAATGAAGCTCGCGGGCCTGAAATCCGTCGAGAACGCACACGATGACTCTGTGTGGGCGGCCACGTGGGTCCCGGCGACCGAGACCCGATCGGCGCTGCTACTGACCGGGTCTCTGGACGAGACCGTGAGGCTCTGGAGCTCCGACGAGCTGGTTCTGGACCGCACCAACACGGGCCACTGCCTGGGGGTGGCGTCGGTGGCGGCTCACCCGTCGGGGCTCATCGCCGCCTCGGCTTCTCTCGACAGCTTTGTTCGGGTCTTCGACGTCGACACCAACGCCACCATCGCCACTCTCGAAGCTCCACCCTCTGAAGTCTGGCAATTGCGCTTCAATCCCCAGGTAATGGAACCAATCAACCTTTTGCTCTTTCGATTGTTCTCTATTTGTTTGGTTGCTGAGATTACGGGAAGTGAGTTAAAGTTTTGGATTTTAGGCTTTCTTTGTGCTACGTTTTGCTCAGTGGGGTCTGATTCAAAAGGGATGGTATTTTTATGAATGTGAAGTTATATTTCAATTTTTTTTTCTCAAATCCTATTTTTTGAGCTTAAATGCTGTATATCTTTTCTGGGTGTTGTAGTTCTTTTGGTGCTTAGTGCTTTAAGATGACCAATGTGTACTTTCTTCCAAGGTTGGTTGGCGGCAATAGCGTTAGTCAATTTGTTGCTTGATATGGGGGAGTTCAGGTTTTGTTGGTAGGTGCTGTACAGAAAAATTGGATTTGGCTTAGGTGCTTATCTGTACTCCCCCATATCAAGCAACAAATTGACTCAATTTTAGTTTCTAATTTTCCAATGGGAAAGAAACTACAGGAGTGCTGTAGATATTTTACCGCAGCTAAGCCAAATCCTTGTTGCTAACTACAAGTAGTTCATGAGAGGAGCATTGTGGATGGACCGGTAGATTGGTTTTCTGGTCTAACTTGTGTAATATGTGCTTATTAAGCATCCCAGATTTTCAAATATCTATCTTTTGTCTGCCGAAACTTGTAAGGAATATTTACCTTTGCTTTTGCAGAAACTTAACTTGCATTTTGAGAGTCACCCGTGTTTCTTTTCTTCCTAGAGTTCTCACCATCTTCTGTGCTGGCTTCTTAAAGTTCCATTCTAGACTAATGTGAACCTTTAAAAGTTGCCTCGAGAACTGACAGGGGCAGCCTACAGACAGATTTTGGAGGCCTTAGGTTCCGTATTATCAGCAATGTTAGAAGTGTAACATGACTGCGAGAGTTGGAATTGTCTATTGTACTGTGCAGTTGTCTTTGTTGAGTGATTAAGGTATACCTGTTTGGGGAGTGTACCTATAAGTAGTCATTTGACTCATTTGTACAGAAAAGCAACATATTTCTTGCACGTATATCTTTGAATTCCAGTGTGTGTTTTTATGTTCTTGAATGGAGAGGTGTGTTTTCTCCACAGGTTTAAAATTCTTGGGAAAAAAGTGGCCAAAATAGTTCTTGATTTGAAAATAACTCTTATTTAAGAATACATTTTAGATAACAAGGATACAAGAAAAATGAACATAGACAGATGTCTCACCCAGACAAGAGACTAGGCACTGGCGCTTTGCTCACTCACACCAAGAGTTTTGGGATAGCTCGCACGTCAGTCAATTCTTGGAGCTTAAGTTCCTATTTATAGGCTGCTAATTTCAGTTTGTAAGAAGCTTGAACACTTACAGCCCGTTCTTGAGTAGCCGTGCAATTTAAAATATCTAAAAGAGAGAAGATAGTGTGGGGAGAATGAGAAGCTGGTGGAAGATGATATTAAACAGCATGTGTGCTGTTATGCTCTTAAAAATATATGAATGGTGTCAAATGCATGGATAATTTCTGACACATTACAATCTATTTTATCGGAACCACGTCCTCTATGTTAGATCAGGTGTTCAAAGGATGCATATTGCATTCTTTTGGGTGTTTTTTTGGGGGGAGGGGGTTGCCTTTGTGAGTGGATTAGTTCTATCTCCTTATAGAAATTAAGCTATCTAGGAAACAATGTTTTCACTCTTTCTTGTCTACTCTAAAGATATGATTGCATCTGCTTAAGATATGTGGCCGCTTATTTACAAGATGAACAAGTGTTGTTCTTTAGTAACTCTTATGATCTAAGTGGAAACTAGAAAGCCAATCATCGTCTTTTGAACATTTGTTCAAACTTATGCTAACAGTAGCTTGCTTTCAGGGTTCCACCCTAGCAGTTGCTGGTGGGGGTAGTGCATCAATCAAGCTTTGGGATACTGCCACTTGGGATTTGATTGCCACTCTACCTATTCCTCGCCCAGAAGGTCCCAAGCCCTCTGATAAAAGTGGGAGCAAGAAGTTTGTCCTATCAGTTGCCTGGAGTTCTGATGGGAAACGACTCGCTTGTGGCTCAATGGATGGCACCATTTCTATTTTTGATGTAGCCCGTGCCAAATTTTTACACCACCTGGAAGGGCACTTTATGCCCGTGAGGTCTCTGGTGTACTCCCCTATTGAACCACGGCTACTCTTTACAGCCTCAGATGATATGCATGTGCACATGTATGATGCTGAAGGGAAATCCCTGGTTGGAGCCATGTCAGGACATGAAAGCTGGGTATTGAGTGTGGATGTAAGCCCAGATGGAGCAGCTATTGCAACAGGCTCAAGTGACAGAACTGTGAGGCTCTGGGATCTTTCTATGAGGGCAGCTGTGCAGACCATGAGTAATCATACAGACCAGGTCTGGGGAGTGGCATTTCGACCACCAGGGGGGAGTGGTGTACGAACCGGCCGGCTTGCTAGTGTGTCAGATGACAAGAGCATATCACTTTACGATTATTCCTGAGTGTGGAGAGTGCTGACATCAAAGATTCGTGTTGTTATATGTTAGGACTAACTTATTGTGCTGCTGTTTATCATATTGATCTCAAGAAAATATTTGGTTTACTTGGTATTTAATCCTCTGATTGACTTTATTCGTTACTTATTTTTAAACTGCAATGAGTATGGGCATCCTGGTAGTACCCTGCTTTCCGGCATCTTTCAGCCAGTGATCAAAACATGGACCTTTTCAACGTTTTGGGTGAGTTGCACTTGATTTTTTTCCCCATTACACCGGACGTGTGGATGGGGCTTAAAAATATCCGTCCATTCAGGGCGGATATTGGGTAGCCGACCCACCCGCCCACAACCCCAATATTATATACATATTTTTTACATCATGCTTAGGAAACACAAAGCACACTCCATGTTACCTGAAACGCACATTCTAGAAAAAGGGAGAGCAAGATCTTACAGTTGAAGCTGCTTTAAAGAGTGGTGTGGAAGTCGTGTCTTGAAAGAGTGGTCTGGAAGTCGTGTCTTGAACCCAATTCGCTTCAACCTTCAACTCTATGTTTGATTTTGTGGATCTTTGTTGTTGATCCTTTGTTTTGATTTAGATTTAGACATTTAGTGGATCTATTATTTGGTATTTGTTGTTTTGCTTTTGTTTTTGAGGATCTATTATTATCTACAGTTACGAAGAAATTTAGTGGATTTAGACATTTAGTGCACATACCTTTTGTCTCTCATCTCTGTCAAAGAAAAGCAAAGGTAAATCATTGATCAAGGCATTCTCCCAAGCCTCTGTCAATTCAATGACATGCTTTTGTAAGTGATGTCTGAATGACTGTAAATCATTTCTTTACAACAATATCGTCACGTTCCATTCTTTATTAAACTTAATGAAAAGACACCACCACATGGTCAATACAGTAAACCATGCCAACCTGCCAAGCATGTGGGAAAAAGGTTGAAAGGCAATGATGATGGAATCGTGTATACTATACACCCAACATATTGCATACCAACGGCCAACAGCCACCGCCATAGATTTGGGGGAAAAGGTGGAGAATCTCTAACAATTTAGTCCCATTTGAACAGTAAAATTCGTGGGACCTATATCCATCATCCTAGACCAACGAAACGTTTTCAGCTACTTTGGAAATTTTCAGAGGGAAAACCATTGTACAAAAAAAACGTTTTCAAAAAACCTGCACAACCAAAGGTCCAAAAGCTTGAACTCAATCATTTTACCCACAAAGGTGGTCAAATCCTAGTTGGGAGGATTCTTCAAATGCTTCTGCAGCACATCCATGACCGACCCCAGGTCCGCCTTCACTTGCACGGGGGGATTGGCGAACCGGCACTCCATATTCTTAATTGCCTTGGAGTGATAATCGATCTTGGCCTGGGTAAACTTCAGCCCGTGTGCAGTGCTCACCACCACCGTCCGATCAGTCGGCGCTATAACCCCACTACGCCTGAGCTTAATCAGAGCAGCCAAAGCCACCCCAGTATGCGGACAAATGAACATCCCCGTCGAGTCCGCGTGCGCCATGGCGTCCATGAGCTCCTGCTCCGTCGCCTCCTCAACGATCCCATTTGAGCTCTTGAGCGCATACACGGCTCTGTCGATCGAAACCGGGTCTCCGATCTGGATAGCGCTCGCGAAGGTGGTGTTCGCCTTCACGGGCTTGAACTCCTTCCACCCTGACTTGTAGTACAAGTAAAGTGGGTTGGCGTTCTTGGCCTGAGCGCACACGAGCCTCGGAATCCGATCCACGAGACCCAATTCTTGGCACATTTTGAACCCCTTGTAGAAAGCGTAGATATTCCCCAGGTTGCCACCGGGCACGATGACCCAATCGGGCACTTCCCAGTCGAACTGTTGCAGAATCTCTATCGCCGCCGTCTTCTGGCCCTCCAAGCGCAAACTATTCAGCGAGTTCGCCAAGTAGATGGGCAATTCGGAGGTGACCTCGCGAATCAGCTTCATGCACCCATCGAAGTCCGTGTCGATGCTCAGCACAAACGCTCCGTTGGCAATTGGCTGGACCAATTGCGCGATGGAGATCTTGTTGGCCGGCAAAAACACGATCGAGGGGATCCCCGCGGCCGCGCAGTAAGCTGAGAGCGCCGCGGATGTGTCTCCGGTAGAGGCACAGCCCACTCCGAAGACCGGTCGATTGAGCTTCCGGAGGCGGTTCACTTGACTGACCAGGACCGTCATGCCCAGGTCCTTGAAGCTACCGGTATGACTGATTCCACAGTGCTTAACCCACAAATCGTTCATGCCCAGAAACTGTTTGCCGAAACGCTCAGCCCAGAAGAGGTTCGAGTTTCCCTCGAACGCCGAGACGATATCGTCCGGGTCGATCTCCGGTAGCACCCACTCCTTCTTGCTCCACACGCCCGATCCGTACGGCCAGGTGGTCTTCCCCACCCGCGAGTCGAACAGCGCGCGCCAGTACGCGCCGTCGTACCTCTTCAGCGCGTCCATGTCGTGCTGCACGTCCAGCAGCCCCCCGGATTGGCTCCGGTACACGATCTCGTCGAGCGAGTACGACTCGGGCGAGTCGATCCCCGAGTTGAACGGCACGTACTTGGCCCTGAACTCGCCGTGGCGGCTCGAGTCCTCGCGCTGGCGCCGAGCCTCGTCCTTGATGTTCTCATCGGCGGCGCGCCGCGTCTTCAGAGCCGAAGGGGTGGAATCGAATGTGGAGGAGGTGCAGGATATAAAAGTGGGCGAAGGTCGTTGTTTGCCCGCTGGGCTTTGGTAAAACGGTTTAGATTTATGAGAGAAAGAGGAAAGAGAGGAGTAGAACACCGAAGCCGTTGCCATTTCTCAGGCTCAGAGAGAGATGGGTGAGATCAGAATCAGATGCGCAGTAGCGGGTGGCGGCGGGTATCGTGTTTGGTCTTCAGCCTTAATAGGACTGTCTGAACTAATGTGCCAACTGATTTTTGTCTTTTTACGACGACGATGTTTGGGGATTTCGTCGCAATTTTTGCTCCTGCTCAGACCATGTACGGACTTTTAAAAGTCCAAGATTAGCAAGTTATTTCTGTTTGACTTTGGATTTGGATCGTATTTTATCCCATATACAGACAGTCATTGACAAATTTGGGATCTAATTAAATTTCCCCAATTATAATTCATCCTAACAATTTAATATGTTCATCACCGTTACCAAAAACTCAATTAAACACTTATATTTTTATTTTTCATTTGATATTTGAAAATATTTCTACAATTAAGAGCAAGAAATTTATAACTAATTTGCCTTTCTTTTCTTTGTGCAGGTTGAAATTATTAGATAATTAAAGTGAATTCGAAATATTTTCTTTCACAAATCAGGTTTTTAAATTTTATTTTATTCTAGTCATAATATAATTTTCTTTTTATAAACGGTGTTTCCTAAAACATAATATCTATAATGATATTGATAGTTCATATTTATTTTCAGAACTAAAAGTTTTAAGATAAATTGACACATCTTAAATTATATAAAAATACTTGATTCTTTTCCAAATGCATGTATTACTTATAAAAATAAGTTTTTTAAAATTAAAATTGATAAAATCCTACCTAAAATCAATAATGTCACAAAATAGAGTAAACGGATTAACCAAATTATCAATTGAAAATTAGATGTTAATAAAATATTGAATATAAAAACTTAATCGGTCCTTGGAAGCATTGATCTCCTACTTCTTATTTCCAAATGAATTGTTATTAAATTGCAGCAATTTTTAGAGAGAGAGAAATTAATATTTCCAAAATTAATTAGTTTTTAAAACTTTGATACGAGTTTTAATGAGGAGATGTGCTATAGTGGAATGAGACATATCACTTTAAAAAATGAACACCGTTTTGAGGCCCTTGACTTGACATGGCATACATGCACCACCTCAGTGCAAGCGATCTATACGCAGCTTTAACCACTTGAAACTGCTACGTACATGGAATCAAAGAAATTAAGTCGCAGGGGACGGTGGTTTTGTTTCATTTTTTGTGATGATACTTTCCAAAATCCACCTCTTACTATTTGGCTGGTTCGGTCTGTTCCGGAGTTATCAAACCCAAAAGTCTAATAGCATGTTTGAAATTGCGTTTGATAAATAAAGTTTTTGAGTTAAAAATTACTTTTTAGCAAAATTTTTATTTTTAAGCTTTTGTCAAAAGTATATTTTTGTAATTTTCAAGTTTTTTGACCCTTAAAAGTGTTTTCTATTATTTTTATCAAACATGTGTTTTTTTTTTTTTTAAAAAACCTCACTTTAGCCTCCTGAACTTCCACGCGATTTGACAAGCCCCCCAAACTTTCAAATCTCTTAATTTAGACCATTGAACTTTCAATTGCTCTCAATGTGGACCACTTCCGTCAATTTTAGCCGTTAGAAATACCAAAATATCTATGATTTTCCTTTTTTTAAATAAAAAAACGTTTTGGAATTAAGGGTAAAGTTTGAATTTTATGCAAAAGTTATGAGTAAAAACGTTATGTAACGTTTAAAATCTGATAGAGGGGTCCACATTGAGAGCAATTAAAAGTTTAGGGGTCCAAGGTGAGAGATTTAAAAGTTTTGGGGTTTGTCGAATCGCGTGGAAGCTCAGGGGGCTAAACTGAAGTTTCACTTCTTCTTTTTTTTTTTTAAAAAAAAAAAATAGATTTTTTGAGTGTTAAATACATTTTTAGGCCCTTTAAACGCACACCTAAACCTGCACTAAATAGGCCTATAACGATATTTGCCGTAATTGTAAAGGAGGTAAACTTGTGTAACATCATATATCACCTCTCACACTTGAACCGAACTCTAAACTCAATGTGACAATGATATTTCAAGAAGAGCTATATCATAACCGGTGAGACAGTGTCATACTCTGTCTGGCATAGTGGTTGTGCATGTTATAAGAGGAAAGGTTATCGCCGATTAAAGGAGGGGCTCCAGCCTCCATGGACACGGCTATCCTTTTATGATAGATCAGCTTATTATTTCTAATTTTTAGAAGTGGTTGGCCACCCCAAGTGGAATGGGCAAGCCAACCATCTGTTGTGTTGGGTGGTCTTGGATATTTCTCAACCTCAAAAGTTAGCTCAAGAGGTGAAGTTTTTCCTCACACTTATAAACTGACCACCAGCCTATTCCACAACTGATATGAAATAATTCCAACACCACTCCCTCGTTCTCCATGACTTTGTAGCAAGTAGCTATTTTTATGATAAATTATTTCACATTATTTTATAGCTAATTCTTAGTTTTATGCTTGAACATTATCGCCTTTGGTGGAGATCATGGATTCATGATCCTCTTCATTTAAAGTGAAATAGAGATAAACCATTGTACAATTAAGATTCTTCTGTTTTGTTGTATGTTATTTGTAAATGACATGACACCATATATACATCGTATTATCATGTGATAATATATATACCATTAACTTTATAAAAGTTAATATTAACCATAAAATACTTCCTCACTATTTCACTTAAAAGTTAAAAACTTAAAATGGAGAGACCCTTTTCTATTTCTGCTTTTCATTTACGACATGTATAAATATCTGTTTTTTAATCTTTTGCCCTGATGTTCGGTGGATCCAAACAAATTTGCTGAAGGACTTATCCGGAATATGCTTATCCCCCAGGGGAAGATAACATTTCAAAATCATAAACTATTTACTGAGGCAATATTTCCAGCGCTGTAAATTAAATTTAAGCACTCACCTACTCTCTTTTCCCCCTTCATTAAGCATTTTCAGAAGGGAGTCTGTTTCCTAAGTTTAGAAAATATGTTCAAAAAATTGTAAAAAAATTATACAGCAGACTCCCTAAATGAACTATAGACATTATGATTGCAATCCTTATAATTATTAAAATAAATAAAAAAAAACAATTATCTCTTTTCTCTCCTCTCTCCTCTCATGTCTCATAATTCTCTCTTATTTCTCCTCTCATATATATGATATAATTAAAAAAATAAATATTTTAATGATATAGGAAATTATTAAATGAAGCTATTGTGGTGTATTTTGACATAGAAAAGCAAAAAGTAGTTTAAATTCTTAAATGTAAGAAAAATGACGAGGAAGTTGAAATGCTCGAGCAAAGCAATTTTGTTTTTTAAAAATTTTATTTAGAGCAAAGCAATTAAAAATGAGAAATCCTACCTCAAGTGCACACTTTATGACGTGGTGCCGTGGCGACGAAAATGATTATTAAATTTCAAATTTAATGGTAATTTGTTGAGAGTGGTCATTTAAAAATATAAAAACAGAATTATTTTTAGAATATTTAATTTATTTTTTAACTTTTTAATAAGATAAAAATACTCATTAAATATTTAAATAAACCGAAAATGATTCTAATTCAAAATATGCCGAGAATGTACGTAACATTTTTTTAGGTAAAAAGTTCACCATGGGATGCTGCCACGTAGGATTCCTTAAATTTCTTCAGCAGCAAAACACGCTTAGTCAGCGAGAGAAACTAAAAAGCTATGGACGGTTCCTTTCGGTCTCAATTTGACGAGATCCATGTCGTGCTGTTGAAACTTGGGGCCAATTTCGGAAATTCCATCTGTGCCTACTCCGCCCACATGCGCGGAGTGTCGTACATTCTTTGTTCTCTGTCATTTTATTTTTTTAACATTTCCATGTAATCAAAATGTCTTGCTTCTAGTCACTCACACCCAAACGTAAACGACTCAGCAAACACACTGCCGTAGCATTTTGGTGATGTGTACAGCATCTCACGCAAAGTTGTTATTTTAGCTATTGAAAATACCTTTCTATTTTAGCTATTAATTTTTCATTACACATAGTTATTTTAACTTTCTACTCTAATTAAATATTATTTTTATTGAGGGAGCGGGAGAGAGAAAAAATAATTTAAAAAATCTTACAAGTTGCCACAGTAAACTTTCACGGTAGCATATTTTAGGAAAACTTATATTTTAAAGTGTCAACTGGAACTCAAAAAAGGGTTATACTGACTAAATTTTAACAAAACTTCTATTTTAAAGTGAATGTTAAAAATGTTCTAAGTGACAATTAGCATTTGTTTTACAAAAAATTAAGAGCCGTTTAACAGTCACCGTCACGTCAATGGGGTAAAATAGTAGTAAAATAAAAATGTAGTTTCTATACTACTCTTTAAGTAATTACTTATTCGACAATGTCCATTCGTCTTTGAATTAATTTTTATATATATATATATAAAATAAAATTAAAGTTGTTAAACATTGTCTAGTATAATGATAGTGAAATGAAAGTTGAGAATTTCAAATTAATTTTTTGACCCACCCACACGAAATGTGATTACATTTTTATTTCATTTTGTTAATATGATACCGTGAGTTAGTTATTAGATTAGTCTTTAAAAGTAATGCTAGGATCATGGTATTATTATTTTTTTATCCTCATAAAGTTAATGTAACTTTTTAAATCATTATTGAATTAAAATGTAATTATTATTTATAAATTTCAAGAACCAATAAACAAATCCACATAATATCTAGAGATATGTTGGCTTGCATCTACATTTTATTTGCAAAAAAGTTGTACGGAAATAAACGGTGAATAGGTAAAAAGATATATATATATATATATATATAATTTTTTAAAAATCCCTAATATCATAATAACCTTAAAACATAATGATCTGGTCCGAGTGTTTACACTGGAAGTTCCTCGCGCCCAAATATTTAGATAAAAAATTTAAGGAGCCAGCGAATCGTAGGCGGATTCGGATTGTAGACGTCGCCAAAGATCTTCAATTCCTTTCTTACTTCTTTGTCGGAAAGCATATTTAGAAATAACTTTATTGAATTATGTGGAATTACAAATATGCCCTGGAGTAATGGAAATAAATATGAAGAGTTTTGCTTAATAAAAGGGAAAAATGGTCAAGCTCCTCGAAGTATGACTTCTTCTTTTTTAATCAAATTATATTTTCAGATTTAAATTTTATAGATTTACTTCTTAAAGTTCAAATTATTATCAAATAGATCATTTTATTTTTTATTTTTTTAAAAAATAAATATCAAAAAATATATTACAAACATAAATACAAAAAAAAAAAAAAAAAAAACTAGAACCACCTCCGTTTTGATATTTATATTTATAATTCAATATTTTTTTTAAAAAAATAAGGGAACACGAGTCAAAGTTGATAAATCGATAATATTTAAGCTTCGGGAAGTAATTTGATAAAAAATTCATACCTACGAGACTTCTATAGCATTTTTCAATTAACTAAAGTAACTTGAGGATGAAATATGGTCAAGAATTAAATATGAGTATTGCTAAGAGTGTTATCGGTCATTTACAAACTGACGTGATGGTCCATATCACAAAAATGTGGATTATAACGTAACAGTTCACATGATATTTATCATGTTTGAAAACTAATGTAATAATTCTTGTGATATTTACCACATTAACCATTCAAATATAAACTGCAATATTAATTTATAAAATAAACTAAATATTTCAAGCATTTTTCATTATATAGTAGATGGAGAGTTTTCATGGAGTGGATGACTCTTGCCACTAATAGAAGCTTGATTATTCTTCCAAGAAAAAACAGAAAATATATAATATATATATTTAAAGGGTTGAGTGTCCCTTCATTAGAATGTCAAGGTCATGACTTAATGGGTTAGACTTTAGAGTTTGGAAAAGTCACTCAAGCTGGCTTAATCAAATTAAAGCAATCATAATATAATATGATGATAATCAGTAATCTAAACATCATCAAAATTACAGATAAAAATATAGTAACCCACTTGATTCAACATTTTAAAAGAAAAAATAAAAAGATAAAAGTTGTAAGGAATCATATCTCCTATAATCAATGCAAGAATCATAAGGACTATACATCAATTATGCATATGCTTGCTAGGAAAAAAAAAAAGAAGGATTATTATGTGTAGTACTTATATGTACAACAATTTTGTGATTTTTTTTTTTTTTTGTTCATTAGCTTCATATTAAAATACTTCATTTTTTACTAACACTATGCAACAATCATTCTAACCCACTTGCTTGTGTCATTAGAAATTCAAAAGTAATGCTATTTGGAAAAGTGATATGCTAAAATAACAATTTGATTCTATTTTGTTGACGTGATACTGTCAATAAACTATTATTAAAAAAATACAAAGATTGATTGACAGTGTTAATCAATAAAATTATATAAAAATGATATGAAAGTGTTGTATATATCATTAATTTTTGAAAAATATCGAGGATACTACACATTTTTTTACAAATTTACGCGATAATTTACATTTTATAAAAAATAAATATCACTTGAACGGTTACATTTTAGTAGGTAATATGAGAAGTCACACGTTGACTACAAAGTCTACGGTATCCTAGTTGCTATTTAGAAAGGAGGGTAGTCCCGTAAATATAGGCAAACGTGTGCCTAAAAACACAAAAAAAATTCAGATTTTTGTACCTAATTAGCTCACTAATGTCGGTTTTGGACATGACGACCAAGGTTTGTGGAGAGCACGAATGTCCAACTAGCCCCTCCTTGCAACAGTCCCCACCTGACCTCCGAGAAAGTAATAAATAAAAAAAAAGAAAAAGAATTTTAGAGAGAGAAAGGCACACACACACACCACACCAGCAAGAGCTCTAGAGAGAGAAAGAGACAGAAAGAAGCTCAAACTTGCTTTTCGTATATAAGCCTCCACACCTCATTTTCTTGAAGAGAGAGAGAGAGAGAGAGAGAAACCAAAACGAAAAAAAAAACAAGGAAAGGGAAAAGAAAATCGAAACCTCGCTAGAACTTTGTATTCTTCTAATTATCGTCTTCTTCAGCTCAAATTGCCGTTGAAATTTGAAAGCTACCAGTCCGATCTGACTCACTGAGTCCGGTTCTGTTCGACTCGGTCCTGCCTCGGATGAGTTAGAGAGGAAGATCGCTACTTTGCTGCAATCGTTATGGTAACTACAAAGCAATAGGAAAAGAGAATATTGATCTGTATTTTTGTTTTTCTTCATTTGGCTGTTTGGTTTATTTCTTTGCCTCGTTGATTGGCTGAGTTGAATCGGCGGTTTGGAATATGAGCTTGTACATGAAGTTACTCTATTTTGTTTAATTTTTATTGTAATTATATTATGGTATAAAAATTCGATGATTTCTAGTATAGTTTAGGATTTTTTTTTTGTTTTTCATTGTTTTCCTGAAGTTTGTTTATTGGGGAAAGTGTAAGCTAAAGCAATGTTGCAAAGTCATTCATATTTCATCACATGCACTGTGAAATTATAGGTTTAGTATATGCTTTGTGGAATTTGAGTATATAGAAATTACAATAGAGAAAAATCCTATTGAAAATTAAAGAAAACCCACTCTACTTATCAATAATGAAGTTAAAACTCCATGACTATGTGATTGGCATAAGTTCAAGGGATTGGCGCTGAATTCAGCTTTGCCGTAGGCAAATGAGATTGATTGAATTAGATATTAGGGTGAGAATCATTTTCATATGTGACATGTACAAGACGTTGGTACGAGCTGGTGTGGCAAGGTCACGGTTGAAATTAATGGGATTAGGTTCACCATTTTGCTTAAAAAGAAAATATGGGGTTTTATGGTTGTGCCTCAAGAGTAAGGGTTTTGAGTTCAAGTTGTTTGAATTGTGTAGCAGTGTCTGTGCATGATAGTGGAATTGCCACTTATCGAACGCTTGTGACTTAAGAAATGGAACCCTTGGGGAGCGGTGGGTGGTAGGTGAGGCAGAGATATGTAACTGTTGTCTCGCGGTATCTACCATGTCAATGATGGAAAATGAAATAGGGGATGCCATAGCGGTGTCTGCCATAATGTTGCCACATCAGTAAGTTTGGGGATTGCAATTAGTCTTGCTAGTTGCTTGTCTTTTCACATAATCTTTGGTGGTTTGAAATTGCAAGGGTAACAATTGTTACTTTATTTTGAATGCCTCACATGCATGCTGGGTCACAAGGCTGAAGAAGCATTGTGTCAAGTAAGAGTGGCTTTTAACAAAAACAAAAGTTCAAGAATTCATGGTTTCTCATACCATTGTTATTATACGGTTAGAGTCCGACCAACATATTAGTATCTGCTATAGAAATTACTTTGCCACTGATAAGTTCTTCATCTGATCCTCCTATTCGTGTTTGTGTCTTGAAGATATTGTTCAACAATTATTGATTAAATACTTTATATCGCTTTATTTATTTATTTTTATTTTTTATAAGCAAACGCAAATTTATTAAAAAGTGCAAAGGCACACCCGAAGCACACATGGAGTATACAAGAAATACACCTAACTAGAAGAAGAAAAAAGATTAAGACAATACTTTATATAGCTATCTCAAGCAGTTTCCACTGTGTGTGATTTGGATTGTGATTCAAACATTTTGAAATCAACTCCTGTTTCTCAAATATGTAAACTCTTTTGGGTATTATGACATGTATTGGTCATTAATTTTGCTCATCACCTCTTTGGCATCTATCAAATCTTGGGGATAAGACAAAATTGTCACCAGTTCATGTTAATTCTTTCAACTATTTCCTTATGCATATACTTAGTAGAACAGTTGTATTTTTTTACTTCTTTCGAGTATTTTTTGATGTTGGGATTGATGCATCTTCTTTATATGTATTATTTGCTGTATTTGTAGGCTGGACCAGATAACATCATTGTAGGTTCTCATGTATGGGTTGAAGATCCATCACTGGCATGGATTGATGGAGAAGTCTTCCGAATAAATGGTGAAGAAGTTCATGTGAAGACCACAAATGGGAAAACTGTGAGTCAGATTAGCTGCTCTGTTTCATAGAATTTGTGTTACTTAACTTCCAAATGCAAGTATTGTTATTGTGTCAGCATTTTTTATGACAGATACCTGTACCGTAACTTGATTACTACACTTGTTAGTGTCAAATTTATTGGTTTCTGGGTCGAATGGTACCAATAAATTCAGTTATTGTCTGATTTGATATCATATAAACAGTTCTGATCTATGGTTTTATAATTTTCACTGACTAGAAAATATGATGCAGGTTGTCACGAATATCTCAAAAGTGTTTCCAAAGGACACTGAGGCTCCTCCTGGAGGTGTAGATGACATGACAAAGCTTTCTTATTTACATGAACCTGGAGTTTTGCATAACTTGGCGACTCGATATGAACTTAATGAAATTTATGTAAGACTTTTGACATATTCTTCCCCTCTTTTGTAGACTATGTAATAAAGTAGATTTTGAATCAAATAAAAGAGGAAAGTTGTGGATAGTCTTATTATACTATTTTTTGACCATCTTCCCAGACATACACTGGAAATATCCTGATTGCTGTAAACCCATTTCAAAGATTACCGCATTTGTATGATACTCACATGATGGAGCAATATAAAGGAGCTGGATTTGGAGAGCTAAGCCCTCATGTTTTTGCAGTTGCAGATGTTGCATACAGGTATTTGACATGTACATTCTTAGATGTCATTACTTTCTTTTGTTTTAATGCTTTTGTTGCTTACTTATGTTTAACAGGGCAATGATCAATGAGGGAAAGAGCAACTCAATTCTGGTTAGTGGAGAGAGTGGTGCTGGTAAGACTGAGACAACAAAGATGCTTATGCGCTATCTTGCATATCTCGGGGGTCGATCTGGAGTAGAAGGGCGGACGGTTGAACAACAAGTTCTAGAAGTAAGATTAAGATAACAAATTTTATTTTATTTTTTTAATTTTTTTTTCTGGCTTAGAACTCTAGTTACTAAAACTATCTGCTAGCTTTGATAAATTTTTGGAGGATGGAATTGTTGCCTGACTCGATGTGTTCTGTTCGATTAATTTGTACAGTCCAATCCAGTTCTTGAAGCATTTGGCAATGCCAAAACTGTTAGGAACAACAACTCAAGGTGAGTATTTGTTCATGTGAGGTTTGTCAAAATAATCACTTCTCTAATGCTTTGTCCAGAGGCTGAACTGTAAATTGCGAACTAACCACTTCAACTTCCCCGCAAAGGATGGCAAAAGTTGGACAACCCATGAATATTGACAGTTATAAAATAACAAAATGTTAAACCTCCGTACAATATGTGAGGTGCATTCTAATGTCACTACATTAGTATATCAGGAGATTAGGGAAGGTTTAGATGAAAAGGTCATTTGTCTCCCCTCACCTGCCCCCCTTATTTCTCTTTTGCCCTGAAACAGCATCGGAAAAAACATAGGTGGTTGAATCTAATGGACCAAGGATTGGTTCATGGTTAAATTGTTTTCACTTGCTAGTCTGTCCCAGATTTGGAAACTCTGGGCTCTTAAATAGCGATTATTTTGATATATTATTGTACTTGAGCTATAATACAGTTACTGTTCATGAATGTCGGTTATATGAGTTCAACTTGTTCAAAGGAGCTTATCTTACTTTATGTTTTCCTGGTATCACAACACAGTCGTTTTGGTAAATTTGTTGAGATCCAATTCGACAAGAGTGGGAGGATATCTGGGGCTGCTGTACGAACTTATTTGCTTGAAAGATCTCGTGTTTGCCAAATTTCAAATCCTGAAAGAAACTACCATTGCTTTTACCTTCTCTGTGCGGCACCACCTGAGGTATTTATGCTCTATTTTGTTTTTGAAATGTGCCCATGTTCTCAAATCAAGTGGCTTGACTGTATTTATAAGCTGTCGTCACTGTTTCTCTTAATTTCAGGATAGAGAGAGGTATAAATTGGAAAACCCTAAATCATTCCATTACTTGAATCAATCCACCTGCTATGAGCTGGACGGAGTGGATGATGCCCATGAATATCTTGCAACCAGAAGGGCTATGGATATAGTTGGAATCAGTGAGGAAGAGCAGGTCAGTCTGCCCAGTAATTCTAAGAAATCGTTTGTGTTGCTATTGCATTCAGATTATTTGTAATAAAAGTTTCCATTCAGGATGCCATTTTTAGGGTTGTAGCTGCAATTCTGCATCTTGGAAATATTGACTTTGCAAAGGGAAAGGAGATTGACTCTTCTGTCATTAAAGATGAGACGTCTAGGTTCCATCTTAATGTGACAGCTGAACTGCTTAAGTACGCCCTGTTTAATCTTTTTCTTCATTTGTGATGCATTTTTCTTAATGATTAATTAATGGAGTCATACACCTTTATTGACTTATGTTGTATGGTAGGTGTGATGCCAAGAGCTTGGAAGATGCGCTGATTAAGCGTGCAATGGTGACACCAGAAGAGATTATTACAAGAACACTTGATCCTGTTGCTGCATTGGGCAGCAGGGACGCCTTTGCAAAAACCATCTATTCTCGTTTGTTTGATTGGTAATGGGATTTCCTTAACATTGCCCCTTTGTGTTTGTGTGCACATGCCCCCACAACATGATATAATCATCAATAGTAATACACAAAATTGACACTTCTAAAGACCAAACAAGTTAATGTGTTTTAAATCCTGTTTCCTCAGTATTTGGGCTCTAACAAGTTTTTCATCATCGTCTACAGGATTGTGGACAAAATTAACATTTCAATTGGGCAAGATCCAAACTCAAAATCATTAATTGGAGTTCTTGATATTTATGGGTTTGAGAGTTTTAAACATAACAGGTAAGTAATCAAATTTTAATATCCTTTGCAATTTATCTAGCTGTATATCTGACAAATTTCTATGTTGAATAGTTTTGAGCAGTTCTGTATCAACTTTACAAACGAGAAACTGCAACAGCATTTCAATCAGGTTTGGCAACTCCTGGCATAACTCATGCTCCCTATTCTGGATAAATTTCTACCCCTGCTTACTTTTTTGTGGTAATTGCATGTTTGCAGCATGTCTTCAAAATGGAACAAGAAGAATATACGAAAGAAGAAATCAATTGGAGTTACATAGAATTTGTAGATAACCAAGACGTTTTGGATCTGATTGAGAAGGTGTTTTTATTGTTGCTTGCTGCATTGTGTTTATTTATATCGGTTCTGCTCATGTGAAGAATATCATTTGCTCAATACAATTTATATGCTTGTCATACTCACTGCCAATTGCACTATATTTCTTTATAACCAAGTTTCACTTTTATCTTGTGCTTTTGATGTATCATTTCATTACAACCAATTCACTTATTTGCAGAAACCTGGAGGAATTATTGCACTTCTTGATGAAGCCTGGTAAGCAGCTAATTATTTAATTTTACTTTAGCCATCATTGCTTCTAACTTCAATGGGCTTGAATTCTTATCTTTACATGATTTTATGATGAAAGTCTCATTATGATTAGGGTGATATCCACACACACTTCTAGCCATGTTTGCACAATTCAAATTCTTCTTTTTTTGTACTCATTTTTGTTTGGTTGCTTAACACAGCATGTTTCCTAAATCTACACATGAAACATTTGCTCAGAAGTTGTACCAGACATTCAAAAACCACAAGCGCTTTATCAAACCTAAGCTTTCTCGTACCAGTTTTACTATATCTCACTATGCAGGAGAGGTAAACATACTTTCCCTGTTATATGTGTTCCATATATCTGTATTTCGCTATGATATTTGCCTAAATATTTCTATTTTTCCAGGTGAACTATCTGGCTGATCTGTTCCTCGATAAAAACAAAGATTATGTGGTGGCAGAACATCAGGACCTGTTGACGGCATCCAAGTGCTCTTTTGTGGCAGGTCTATTTCCTCCACTTCCAGAGGAATCATCAAAGTCATCGAAATTTTCTTCCATTGGCTCTCGCTTTAAGGTATCACTGTTCTTATCCTAGCAGAGCATCTGGATTAAGTTAATGTATTAGGTGTTGCTTTAATTTATTCTGCTGAAGTTCAAATGGCTTACAATTGATCCCTGGGTTGCAATTAACTCAATTAATGATCCATAGGAAAAGAAGAAAAATAAATAATGACCCTGAAATAGAAGTCTATGCTTTGTGACAAGTAATTCAGCTGGGCCAAGGTTAAAGATAATTTGAATGCCAGATGAAGATACTCCTGCATCTCAGGTTCTGCCGTTCTGTGTAGACTTTAGAACAGTGCCAAATTTTTACTAGAATGGCATAATCAACCGCTGTCCAAATGATTATTCCACACTTGTAAATTCTGCCTAAATTAGAAAGTAGATACTAGATAGAAGTTAATAATATTCGGATTTGTTTTGTGGAATGGGGAACTGTGGGCAATAAGATTATTTTGAATACCTTCACTAAGTATGGCTGCTTAGTGTATCAATTACCAAACATAATCAATAGCATTGGCGTAGGATAGTCTAGTCTCACATGCATCTCAGAGAGAACTAAAATCAATCAAGTATAGTTCTGAAACTTAGCTGACATAGAAGAGCAGGTTTGCGATCAAAATCTAACAAATTTTGATGGCCAAAATTTATTAAGACTGAGAAGTTAGTCACAAATTCTCTGCATGCATTTTTTTTCTTTCAGTGTTTGGATGTTCAGATGAGGGGTTTGTTCATGGGGAAGGATCAATGTTGAGGCTGAAGTACAGAAAAATGAAAATCAACCTAGTATCATGTTGGGATCCTTAAGCATAACACCCGCGGTTTTTAGGCAGCGTCAGACCCAAGAGAAGATGCGTCACGGAGCCTGCAATATTATTTGGCTTTCAAATGTTTTCTTCATTTACCTCAAAATATTCATATGGGCTGCATGTGATTGCTAGCACCCCGTAGGACTTGGATGTATCACTGGATTTAAAAGACCCATATAAAAATTGACCCAAGGATGCCCACAAAATAAAGCCTATACATAATTGAGACCAATTTAGCAGCTGCTAGGACAGAAAGAAATACTAATATAATGCTGACCAGAGTTTTATGACAATAACTTCGGTAACATATTGGGTAGAGAAAATCCAAGCAGTATTGATGAATTTCCCGAACTTTAGGTATATCCTTATTGTGGCCCTTTGACTTCTTCATCACTTTTTCGTCCCATGACTTTTGAGGCTTGCAGCCAGGAGATTTATTTATATCATCTCTTTTTTAGTATTCATTTGAAATGATCTTGACACTGCCTTTTTCTTTTCGCCCTTTTCCTTTCAATGAAAATCCCTGTTTGCAGCTTTCAATTTCTATTGCAAAAGCATGTAAATCTCAGTTGGTGGATGATAGTCTTGTATTATCTACAAACTTATATTTATGGAAATCAATAAGAGGGAAGGCCATAGGATCTGGTCTAGAACATAGTGTTTTTTTAATAGAATTAGTCATGTTGTTGGAGTATATTATGACTCGACTAACATGCCAGCACATGACATTGTCATGTTGTCGCACTTGATGAACATGATGTTGCTTAGAGTCCATTTTCAAAATGCAACAATACTTCTAGATAGAGTGGCACAATCTTTTCAAGCTTGTGGGTGTTGTAGGAAACTTCTTGATACATTAAATTGTGTATATGCCTGAGATCAAATTTAAGTGTGTAATATGTAGTTGACATTCTTAACTCAAATTTTTGGATATCTGTTGTTCTCTGACAATTAAGTGAGACGTGTTCTCAAAAATGCAGTTACAACTTCAATCTTTAATGGAGACCTTGAGTTCAACAGAACCTCATTATATCAGATGTGTGAAGCCCAACAATGTCCTCAAACCTGCTATTTTTGAGAGTCTCAATGTTATCCAACAATTACGCTGTGGTGTAAGTATAATCTGAGTATACCTTTTGCTTCATTTATTTTTTTGTACATATATATTTGGTGAAACCTGCAATGCTCAACATTTTTGTTTATAATCCTGTCCAGTTTGTAAATTTCATTTGTTTACATTATTTCTTGTAGGGTGTTCTTGAGGCAATCAGAATTAGCTGTGCTGGATATCCTACTCGACGAACATTTTATGAGTTTCTTCACCGCTTTGGTGTTCTTGCTCCAGAAGTTTTGGAAGGAAAGTAAGTCTAGATATTTTATTTTCTAGATTTTATGGCTCCACTGCCTAGTTACCTTTATCTAAGTAACAAGTGTGAATCGCACATCATGTTTTTCTTTCTTTCTGGCTTCATCTTTTCTTCTTTAAATCCTTTTATTCTCAGTACATACTGTTATTGCTTCTGAAATATCTCTTATTACTTCTTCATGAACAGCCACGATGAGAAAGTTGCATGCCAGATGATTATGGATAAAAAAGGATTGAAAGGTTATCAGGTAATTCACATATCTCGTTGTGACTTATCTTGATGATGCTACTATGTGATTATGGGTTGGGTTGAGACAAAGAGGCTCTTCCCTGACCCTGTCTGCCACGGGGACAACTTATCCCTGTCTGAAACTTGCATCAAGGCAATGTTGGGTTAAATAAGATCACGACCTGGGGCCAATGGAGCCAGTCCCCATCTGGGTTTATGATTTTATTCAAATATTCTGACACTACTATCTGATTGCCTGTTCCTTCCTTGCATGCACTGCTAAACACCTATGTCAATCTTGAATAAAATGAGTGACAGAGAGATGATACCTTACAACAATTCATCATATGCCATTTTCTGTTCTACTTTTGACGGTAAAAATGTGACTTCCCTTCACAGTATGAAAGTTCAAAAAGTCTTGAAATTCTCCATGAGACAAAGCTTAAAATTAGTGTATACCCACAGTGAGTTCCAACATGGATTGACCAAGACCCAAACCTGTCCTTTACCTGATGCTAGTAGGTAGGGTTGGACCATCCTTGCTTCTACCGTGATTTTCAGTCTTGTGTCCCTGCCCTAGTAGGGGCTGGTCAGGGTGGGCTGCCTGACTCAACTGGCCCACTGTCTTAAGAATCTCACTGGATTTCTAAATGTCTTTTCAAAGTGAAGCACATGTTGAAGTTGTAATTTGAGGTTTCCAAATGTTTGTTCTATTTCATATATACATGTCTTGCTTAGTTATTCATCACTAATCAGCATTATGTGCGAGGCATTTTGCCATCTGTGTATTTCCGATGTCATACTTTGTTGGCTTCACAGATAGGCAAGGCAAAAGTCTTCCTAAGGGCTGGTCAGATGGCTGAGTTGGATGCTAGAAGATCAGAGGTGCTTGGAAATGCAGCTAAAATCATTCAAAGACAAAGTCGTACATATATTGCACGCAAGGAATTTGTTGCGCTACGCAAAGCTGCAATTCAATTGCAGTCTTGTTTGCGAGGTATCTTCAAGTTCTCTTTGAATCAACGCTGTGTAGGACGTCCATTCTGAACATCTGGTCATAGTTAATGACATATTTGACTTCAGTTGCTTTTTTTTCTCCTTTGCAATTTATATTAGTTTGGAAATTCTATAAAATGTAATATCTTGTCCCTTCTTCTAAGGCCACATGTCTAATCATCTTTTGAAACCACATTACAATGAAAACCTCCTCTAGTATTTTCCCTGATCTTTCAAAATCAACCAAGCTCAAAGTTTACTGAGCAGATATTAGCTCAAGCTCAAACCACACCCAACCATTTTTTTTATCTGATCAATGGAGTATGGTTTTCCTTCTTTTCACTCTTATGTGCACATGTGCTTGTGTGCGAGTTAGTTGCATGTGTGCTTTGGGGGGAGGGGTGGTTCGATAATCAAGATTGGATGTAATGCTTAGGAAAAAAATAAAAAGAGTAAGATGGGATGTAAAGAGAGATAATTATTTATGGTGCATAAAGCTTCTATAGTTTGTCATAACATATTTTCTCCAATTATGCTGGAGATAGTCATGATGGCATTATTTAAATAGAAATATTAACATACCATATTTATAACCAAGGGATATATACACTTTGCCGCCTTGTATATTTTATTATTATTCTATTAACTGCTTCTTTTAGCCCATCAAAATCCAGATCTAGATTATAACCAATTTTATCCAATTTTATCGTTCTCAATTTTAATTAGGTATATTGGCTCGCAAACTCTTTGAGCAACTACGCCGAGAAGCGGCAGCTCTGACAATACAGAAGAATTTCCAAAGATACATTGTCCAGAAATCCTACTTAACAGTGTGGTTGTCTGCAATTACATTGCAGACAGGGTTAAGGGCAATGACTGCTCGCAATGAATTCAGATTCAGAAAACAAACTAAGGCAGCAATTATTGTCCAGGTCCTGTCATCACTAATCTTCCAAATACATTTATCTTAGAGTGCAGAAAAGGAGATCTCACAAGTGTTATATGCATGCTGCAAAACTAGTAACTACATAGAATTAATAGTGAGTGAAACTTGTTAAAGAAATTAATAGTGAGTGATTGATCTTTGTTGGTGGATTGCAGGCTCATTTGCGTTGCTACATAGCATATTCTTATTATAAGAGTCTCCAGAAGGCTGCACTAGTTACTCAGTGTGGTTGGAGGCAAAGGGTTGCCCGGAGAGAGCTCAGACAACTCAAAATGGTATCATATTTTTTAAGATGTAATGCTTCATCAATTGTGTACGAGGAATGTATTCAGGTGGTAACCATTGGTGTAAATCAATTCAGGCTGCAAGAGAAACTGGGGCGCTTAAAGAAGCAAAAGACAAACTAGAAAAGCGCGTGGAAGAACTTTCATGGCGTTTGCAGTTTGAGAAGAGATTAAGGGTAACTTTTTATTTATTTATTTAATATTGTAATTCAGCATCAAGTATGGTATGATCTAGATTGGTGATATTATCTGCGCCACAACTGACTTGCATTATGATTTAATTTTATGTTAAATTGAACACAGACTGATTTGGAAGAGGAAAAGGCCCAGGAAATTTCAAAGTTACAGGATACTTTGCATGCAATGCAAATTCAAGTAGAAGAAGCAAATGCCAGGGTTATCCAAGAACGAGAAGCAGCTCGGAAAGCTATTGAAGAAGCACCTCCAGTCATCAAGGAGACTCCTGTTGTAGTCCAAGACACAGGAAAGATTGATTCTTTAACTGCTGAGGTGGAGAGTTTAAAGGTATCCAGCTAGCTTGGATGATAATGATTGATGCATATATATGGTTTCCTCCTATGTGTTCTTTGAATTTGTGATATCTATATACTAAAATGAACAAATGAAAACGTTGTTTTCCTAAACTAGAACAACTAAGTTATAATGAGTCTTGAGGGACATGTCTATTTAATGGATAAGTGACTATGAGGTCCAATTGCTGGAGCTAGTGCTCGTTCTTTCATAAAATTAAATTTTCTGTAATTAGCATTACTTAATTATGTGACCAATCTTGACATGCTTGAACCTTCAGCTTGGTACATACAAGTGGATTTCGTCTTTTCTTTGGCTTAATTTGAGTTGATCAAGCTGTCCATTTTCCCGTGTGCTTGGAATCATATGAAGTTGAAATGGTAGTCATAATAACAACTTTTGGTTTATTGCTGTTGTCCCTTGGTTCAGGTGGTTAAGGGGTGGTTTAGCAGTGTTATATTCGACTCTTAGAACCCAAAAAATGTGATAATCTGTAACAGGAAAGTTACTGCCAAACCAGAATTAGAAAGGAAAATGAGAGAGAAAGAATGTGAGTAAGAGACTTTGAGAGAGAAATGGATGACTTCTTCTTATTGAACAACTTGGCCAATTCGAGATGGCTAATCTCCATACAATGTTTGTACACTTCTCAAAAAGATACCCCTTCTTGCACTCAACTAGCCTTATATAAGCTTAGCAGTCAAGGCAATTAGGCTTACAATTGTTTACAACTAACTGTAACAACTTTTGCAACTAACTACCAACAACTACTATAACAGCTTCTATTATACACATGCTGCAATACCTCCTAACAGAATTAACTGTCATGCTCCTGCTGCCTTTCCCTTTAGCTTCCCAACTCTTATGCAACAGCTTCTCATTTCTTCACGTGACATAGCCTTCCTCTCTAAAGCACCTTGCCCACAAGGTGCGGATAAGCATGCTGTAAAGCAAACAAGTCCTCCCAAGAAGCATCATCAACAGTTTGGCCAACCCACTGAACTAGAATTTCAGTAATTGCACGACGACCTTGCTGCTTACTCCTCCTAGCCAAAATTTTCAAGGGTTCTGGCTGAGGGACCCCATGCACATCCACTGGAGGTAGTTTAGGAATAAGAAAATTCTTGTTACCCAACTTCAACTTCAACTGAGATACATGAAAAACTGGATGAATCCGAGCTGCCACTGGAAGATCTAACTCATAGGCTACCTTCCCCACCCTGCGAATGATCTGAAATGGACCATAAAACCTAGGGGATAACTTCAAAGATCTTCTAGTAACCACAGATTGTTGTCTATAGGGCTGCAGCCTTAGATAAACCATCTGCCCTACCTCAAATTCTCTCTCTGATCTCCTCAAATCAGCATACCTTTTCATCCTCTGTTGAGCTTGCTGCAGATTACTCCTTAACAAAGACAGAATCTGCTCTCTGGATCGAAGAACTTCATCTACAGCATCCAACTTTGTAGTCCCCGGAATGTAGGTGAGTAACCGTGGAGGGGGAATGCCATAAACAGCTTCAAAAGGTGTCATCTTAGTAGAAGCATGCCAAGTAGTATTATACCAATACTCTGCCCATGGCAACCAAGACAACCATTGCTTAGGCCGCTCTTGCACAAAACACCTCAAATAAGTCTCCACACACTTATTAACAATCTCAGTTTGGCCATCAGTTTGAGGATGATAACTAGTACTAAACTTTAAAGTAGTACCCTGCAGCTTGAATAACTCCCTCCAAAAGACACTAGTAAAAATAGGGTCTCGATCTGAAACAATGGAAGTAGGCATTCCATGTAATCTGATGACCTCTTGAACAAACACTTGAGCTACTTTAATAGCTGTATAGGGATGAGAAAGAGCAATAAAATGGCCATACTTAGACAATCTGTCTACTACCACCAAGATCATTGATTTCCCTTGAGAAATTGGTAGTCCTTCCACAAAATCCATAGACACATCAGTCCACACTTTGCTAGGAATGGGAAGAGGCTGCAACAAGCCAGCTGGAGACATATTCTCATACTTAGATTGTTGACAAACTGCACACTCTCTAATAAACTTCTTGAGATCAGTAGTCATCCCCTTCCAATAAAAATCCCTCTTGGCTCTTTGCAATGTTTTTTCAAACCCTGAATGGCCTGCAATTGGATCACTATGCACAAAATGCAAAACTTGTGCTCTTATGGCCTGAGAACTCCCAATGTATAACCTCTTCTTATAAAACAGCAACTTATCCCTAAGGAGAAACTTGTTTGGATCTAACTCTCCTGTCCTCCATTGTTCCATTAAAGCCTTTAGCTGCTCATCAGTTTCATACTCAGCCCTTAAATCATTTATCCAACTAATAGTAGGTATGGATAGAAGAGATAATGTTATCTCAGGTTCCCAATCATCCCTTCTTGATAGGGCATCTGCCACCCTATTCTCCACTCCTTTCTTGTACTCCACTGTAAAGTCATAACCAATCAACTTAGTGATCCATTTCTGCTGAAAAGGGGTGCCCACCTTCTGTTCTAAGAGAAACTTCAGACTTTGATGGTCGGTTTTAACAATGAATGGTCTCCCAAGCAAATAAGGCCTCCACTTTTGAATAGCTGTCACTAAAGCAAACAATTCCTTCTCATAAGTGGACATATGGACAGCTTTCCCTTTCAAGGCTTTACTCAAGAACGCAATTGGCCTGTTGGATTGCATTAAAACTGCCCCAATGCCCATGCCACTAGCATCACATTCAATCACAAAAGGTTGGGAAAAATTAGGAAGTGCTAAAACTGGAGCTGCTGTCATGGCAGCCTTGAGTTTGTTAAAGGCTTCAACAGCTGATTCCTCCCAAGAAAAAGCATTTTTCTTCAACATAGCTGTCAAAGGGCCTGCAATAGATCCATACCCTTTAATAAATTTTCTATAGTAACCAGTGAGTCCCAAAAATCCTCTCAAAGATTTGAGAGTTTTAGGAAAGGGCCACTCCACCATAGCTTTAATCTTCTCATGGTCAGCCTGAACTCCTGAAGAAGAAATCACATGACCAAGATACTCCACTTCCTCACAACCAAACTTACACTTGGACATTCTAGCATACAGCTGATTCTGCCTTAACAAATCCAAAGTGATTCTTAAGTGTTGCTTATGAGTTTCCAAATCCTTACTAAAAACCAGAATATCATCAAAAAAAACTAAGATGAATTTTCTGAGATAAGGTTTAAAAACATGATTCATAAGGCTTTGAAAAGTAGAGGGAGCATTAGTAAGGCCAAAGGGCATCACCAAAAACTCATAGTGACCCTCATGAGTGCGGAATGCAGTCTTATGGATGTCTTTCTCAACCACCCTAATCTGATGATAACCAGATTTCAAATCCAATTTAGAAAACCATTTAGCTCCCCACAATTCATCTAACAACTCATCTACAACTGGTATAGGAAATTTATCCTTGATAGTTACCTGATTTAAGGCTCTATAATCCATACACATCCTCCAGCTGCCATCTGCCTTCCTCACAAGTAACACTGGAGAAGAGAAAGAGCTTTGACTGCATCTAATCACTCCAGATTGCAGCAACTCCTTCACAATCTTCTCTATCTCCTCCTTTTGATAAAAAGGGTATCGGTAAGGCCTCACTGAAACAGGCTGTGCACCCTCCTTCAAAGGAATTGCATGATCATGAGATCTTTTAGGAGGCAGCTCCTTAGGATCTGCAAAGATGTCTGCAAATTCTTCCAATAACTGAGCCATAGGACCAACTTTCGTGTTCTGATTCTTCCCAAAGTCATTCCCCTGCTTCTGTTTAATCTCATCACCCAAAAGCTGCAACAAGACACCCTTGTTCTCACCTCTACTTAGTTTAAAAGATTCATCATCTTCTACACTAAAATTCAGATTAGCAGCCAACCCTTCCAACAAACAGGTTCTTTCCTCATAGACAAATTGCATAGTAAGATTAAGAAAATCCCACAATATAGGCCCTAAAGTCCTCAACCACTGAATACCAAGTACCATATCACAACCAGCCAGAGGTAAAATATAAAGATCAATAACAAAAGTATAACCTTGCAGCTTAACCTTTGTGTTCTTACATTTACCAGGACTCACAATCTCATCTCCATTAGCTACCTTCACTTTGATAGATTCATTAACCACAGGCTGTATTCCTATTCCTTTTACCTTTTCTTGATCAAAAAAGTTATGTGTGCTTCCAGAATCAATCAAAATTATTACTTTTTGATTCTTTATCATACCTAAAATCCTCATGGTCTTAGGAGTAGGATTTCCAATAATGGCATGCAAAGAAATTTCAGGAAATTCTTCTAAAAAAAAATCACCTGGGTCTGGTTCCTCTTCTCCCTCTTGCAGCTTGTCCACCTTCTCTTCAACCTCCTCAATCAAAAATAATCTCGGTGAAGCACACACATGGCCACGGCTCCACTTAGCATCACAGGTGTAACATAAGCCTTTTTTCCTTCTATCCATCATTTCAGCATTAGAAATTTTCTGCACTGGTAACACTGCCTTACTGTAAACAGGAGGATTAGTCTTAATCTGAATATTACCATTAGCAACATTCTCCACATTCTTTTGCTGAGCAAAGAGATTGACTTTTCCCCCCAACAAACCAGTAGTCTTATTCTCCCCCCCAAAATTCCTGGCAGCATTATTATAAGGAAGTACATTCCATTGGGGTTTAGTGCTCCTTCTGAAATTGAACATATAATCCTCTTGGATTTTGGCTAAAGAATAAGCATCCACCAAAGTCTTAGGTTTGAACATCTTTACTGCCAATCTAATTTCATCTTTTAACCCCCCCATAAAGCAACTCAGTTTATGTGCTTCAGGCAAATCAACCACTCTATTGGCTAGCACTTCAAACTGTTTTTTATATTCTTCCAAAAATCCCCCTTGCTTCAATTTAGACAAGGTTTCCATTGGATCATCATAAGACCCCATACCAAATCTAGTTTGTAATGCTTGAGTAAATTCAGTCCAAGTAGAAAAAGAATGTGACTTATGTAATTCTTGAAACCAAATTAAAGCTGTACCTTCCATATGAAAAGAAGAAATCTTCAGCTTTTGAGTGTCCGGTGTAGAATAATGATCAAAGAACTGTTCAGCCTTGTAACACCAATTTAATGGATCCTCCCCATTAAATTTTGGAAACTCCAACCGAATAGACTTAGTGTAGAATCCATCTCCTGCATGAAATTCTGCACCATCTTCTGTATGAAATCCTCCACCATCTCCTGCATACCTTCCTCCTTTTGAAGTTGAACCAAAATTGGCCTCCATAGAATTAAGAGATACACTTTTATCTTTCTGTCCTGTTCCCTTCTGCAAATCTTTAATGGAACTCAACAACTGATCCAACCTCTCATCCAACTTCACCTCCAAACGATCCTGCCTTGCACTTATAAAAGCAAACTGATCATCCTGCTTCCTTTCCAGTCTTGCATTCCTCTCTTCAATATCATCCTTCAACTGCTTAAACTCCTTCCTGAACTGCACCAAATCCGCATTCTGCCCCATTGACCTAGTTTCCATGAAAAGAAAACAAATGGCTCTGATACCACTTGTAACAGGAAAGTTACTGCCAAACCAGAATTAGAAAGGAAAATGAGAGAGAAAGAATGTGAGTAAGAGACTTTGAGAGAGAAATGGATGACTTCTTCTTATTGAACAACTTGGCCAATTCGAGATGGCTAATCTCCATACAATGTTTGTACACTTCTCAAAAAGATACCCCTTCTTGCACTCAACTAGCCTTATATAAGCTTAGCAGTCAAGGCAATTAGGCTTACAATTGTTTACAACTAACTGTAACAACTTTTGCAACTAACTACCAACAACTACTATAACAGCTTCTATTATACACATGCTGCAATACCTCCTAACAGAATTAACTGTCATGCTCCTGCTGCCTTTCCCTTTAGCTTCCCAACTCTTATGCAACAGCTTCTCATTTCTTCACGTGACATAATCATTCCACCACTCCTTGAATATCATATCATCATCTCATTATCACGTTTAACATTATTTACCTGAGTGACTTAGAGATGGAACCTGTGGGTTCCACCGACTTAATGAACCTTGCTCACTGTGCAGGCTTTACTCCTATCAGAAAGACAGGCAGCAGAGGAGGCCAAGAAAGCTTCTACGGATGCTGAGGCTAGAAATGCTGAGCTGGCTAAAAAACTTGAAGATTCAGAACAAAAAGTGGATCAGCTTCAGGAATCCGTGCAGAGGTTTGTAAGCACTCGTTAGAACTAAACTGTATAGTTCTCAAGTATTGTTATCATAGTAATTACAGTAATGACCTCATACCTGATCGACTCAACCCACCTTCTTTTCTATCTGTGTAGTTGAGTCCAGCTGCATTAGTTGGATCCTAATTGTCCACTATGGTCAAGTTATTTGGTCTTTTCGCCTTGTATGCTGTATCCTTGGGTAAAACTAAAAGTACTAGTTGAACCACATGAGAGAGAGAGAGAGAGAGAGAGAAGCATCCCATGTGTAGTTCGAGCAAGAGCATCCCATTCTCTCTCTTGCCTGCATAAACATATTTGTTTTGCTAAAATTTTAAACTGTTTCTGAAGTTGGCATAAACTGTTTCTGAAGTTGGCATATTTATTATTATTCAGGTGTGTGTGTGAGAGAGAGAGAGAGAGAGAGAGAGAGAGGCATCCCATGCGTAGTTCGAACAAGAGCATCCCATTCTCTCTCTTGCCTGCATAAACATATTTGTTTTGCTAAAATTTTAAACTGTTTCTGAAGTTGGCATATTTATTATTATTCAGGTGAGAGAGAGAGAGAGAGAGAGAGAGAGAGAGAGAGCATCCCATGTTTATCTGCATGCAAGAGCATCCCATTTTCTGTCTCTTGCCTGCATAAACATATTTGTTTTGCTAAGATTTTAAATTGTTTCTGACGTTGGCATATTTATTATTATTCAGGTTAGAAGAGAAACTTTCCAATTCAGAGTCGGAGAATCAAGTACTTCGACAGCAGGCACTGACCATGTCACCAACTGGGAAAGCTTTGTCTGTGAGATCAAAGACTACGATTATTCAGGTATCAATGGAATTTTCACTATTTATTATAATTTCCTTGCATTATAATATACTAATCAATAGACATACGTGTTGTTTCTTGAATTTTACAGAGAACACCAGAGAATGGGAATGTTCAGAATGGAGAAGCCAAGGTTGCATCAGTAAGAGGACATCGTTCCTTCTGATAATATAATAAAAAATTTAAGGATGGAAGAACTGTTAATTCTTATGGTCACTTGACTCACTTATTTGTTTCAGGATATGAATCTTGCTATATCAAATGCACGTGAACCTGAATCAGAGGAAAAACCACAGAAATCTCTTAATGAGAAGCAGCAGGTAAGTGGCCATTGTCATCCGTGAACAATATGTATCTCAGATGAATAGTTAAAATCTTGTTTGGCATTTCTTTTTCTTTTTCTGATTTGTTTCTTGGTACTCTGCTTTTGTGATACAGGAGAACCAGGAGCTTCTGGTCAAATGCATATCTCAAGATTTGGGATTTTCTGCGGGCAAACCAATTGCTGCTTGTGTCATATACAAATGCCTTCTTCACTGGAGGTCGTTTGAAGTTGAAAGAACTAGTGTTTTTGATCGTATCATTCAAACGATAGCTTCAGCCTTAGAGGTAAGTTTCAGTTTTGTCGGTTTTGTAAGATATGTATATGTCCATTTACCGAATTATATTCAAGTTTCAACTCTTCTATGCTGAAATTTATCCAAAATAGCGTTTCATGTTTCTAATGCTGGTGAGTTTTATTTATTGAAGGTCCCAGATAACAATGATGTGTTAGCCTATTGGTTATGTAATACATCAACTTTATTGTTTCTCCTACAACACACCCTCAAAGCAAGTGGAGCAGCTAGCTTGACTCCACAACGGCGGAGAACTGCAACATCTTCTCTTTTCGGAAGGGTGTCTCAAGTATGAATCAATCATATAAACTCATAAATGTTTCTTCTGGGGTTTTATTTCTTATCGTTTCTTATTTATTTTTCCTATTTTTCCTTTTCCCTCCGTGTGAATTCTAGGGTTTAAGGGCATCTCCTCAAAGTGCTGGGCTCTCATCATTTCTCAACGGACGAGGGCTTGGTAGACTTGATGACTTGCGGCAAGTTGAGGCCAAGTATCCAGCATTATTGTTTAAGCAGCAGCTTACTGCCTTCCTTGAGAAGATATATGGAATGATAAGAGACAATCTGAAGAAAGAGATCTCTCCCTTACTTGGATTATGTATCCAGGTAGCTCTTAATATTATTTTATTGTGCATGCTACAATTGATATTACTTTCACTAATATTATTTTATTGTGCATGCTACAATTTATATTACTTTCACTAGACAGTACAAGGCAACTGATTGAAGCAGTCTAATGATGGCTTGTTATGTTGATCAGCAATCATCAATATCAGTAGATACATAATATCCACTATATTTCCATGTTCTTGTATTAGCAAAATTAGAAACATTCATTTGAATTCCTTTGGACATCCCTTTTTAAAATGCTGTGGAGAAAGCCCGACTTCTGTTGTCCTTATTGGAAGGTCAAAAACCATGGTTTAGATGAAGAGGCAACTCATGAAATCCTCGAAGTGTCAAAACAAAAAGGAAAATTAAGAGTTTTTTTTCCTGTGCCATGAAATCACTCACAACACCAACACGCACATCTCCTTACTTGGCATTATATATGCAGACACTCCAAAAGCGGTTGGGTATGATAGTGACTTTTGATGTGTTGATCCCACTTCTTGAGGGGAGGGCATAACAAGAAACAAGTAGGATAACAAGCAAAATATATATTTGTTTTCATTTGTTTGTTCAATATTACACAGGCGCCCAGGACATCACGGGCAAGTTTAGTGAAAGGGCGTTCCCAAGCTAATGCCGTTGCTCAGCAGGCTTTAATTGCTCATTGGCAGAGCATTGTTAAAAGCTTAGACAATTTTTTGAAGACAATGAAAGCAAACTATGTGAGTTCTGCAGTTTCACCTAGAATGTCTGCAATTGTTTTCTTTGATGGAACATTAATATTCTCTAATATGGTCTGGCTTCACAGGTGCCTCCGTTCTTGGTCCGTAAAGTGTTCACTCAGATATTCTCATTCATCAATGTTCAGCTATTCAACAGGTAGATGTGTCCAGTCTCTCTCTCTCTTGCATTGCATTTAGTCTTATCTTGCAGTCATAAGCTACTAGTCAATTCCTATAAAAAAAACAAAATTTTCCTTCCTGCTGCAGTCTTCTTTTGCGGCGCGAGTGCTGTTCATTTAGTAATGGGGAGTATGTAAAAGCGGGTCTGGCTGAATTAGAACATTGGTGCTACGAGGCTACTGAGGAAGTGAGCACTATGCAAAATTGTGTGACCTTTATCCCCTGCACTCTTTCATATCTCTTACTGAAATCCTCTCGTTTACAGTATGCAGGCTCAGCTTGGGATGAACTGAAGCATATTAGGCAGGCTGTTGGATTCCTAGTAAGATTCATGTGTATAGCCGTCCATACCAAATAACTCATAGTTGTTATATTATTTTTTATTTGCTAACCGGCTCTTTTCTTTCAATTATTTAACGATTCAGGTCATACATCAAAAACCAAAGAAGAGTTTGAATGAAATAACCAAGGAACTTTGTCCTGTTAGTGCCTCTTCTCTCTAAAATTACTCAATACTGAACTTTGATTCATGTTCCTTTTCTTGGTTATTTTCTCAATGTTATTGCTTGCTCCTTGCCTGCTTGTTCAGGTGCTCAGCATACAACAGTTATACAGAATCAGTACAATGTATTGGGATGACAAATATGGCACTCACAGTGTGTCTTCAGATGTAAGTTGAGTTTGACTAGCAGGGAATAGTTTTTAGTTTTACCATATTTCATTGCCTTTGGGCTTCTGAAAGTTCTGTTTTTCAGATATTTGTATGTCATACAGACTCTTCTCTAATTTTTACAGGTTATTTCGCGCATGAGAGTTATGATGACTGAGGACTCGAGCAATGCTGTCAGTAGTTCGTTCCTATTAGATGATGACTCAAGGTACTGTTTTTACATTTTACCCCCCCTTTTCATTCAATTTTCTATCTCCATTGATATCCACAATTTATTATATGTTTACTTGCATTATATACATATTAATGCAGCATCCCATTCTCCGTGGATGACATCTCCAAGTCAATGCAACAAGTAGATATAGCCGACATCGATCCTCCTCCCTTAATTCGTGAAAACTCGGGGTTTGGGTTCTTGCTTCCACGCGCAGAGTGATGGTCATAATTATGGTTTTGGCTACTCAAATCTTGTTCTCATCGCTGCCCGTGGGATCCGCCGCACATCACTCATCAATCGATGTGCTAAAACATGTGCATATAGTCTTATTGTTTTTGTTCATTCATGTGTATAGTACATACTCCATCAACCCAGAGGTGTCTTGGTTTATCTTCTGGGTCAATTCATTTTTCCCCTTGCGTTATATCAACACCAGGGGTATTTGTTAAGAAGCCATATCACGATTAATGTGATAATGTGCAGCTTTATGGGGCATCGGCGTTCGGTATCTGTCGTACCGGCATCGGCCTTTCCTTTTTAAATTTTAAATTTTAAATTTTATTTTTTCTTACTGGGTTTTCAGGTCTTGTAGTGAGGGTTTTTATTGTAATTAGCAACTGAAAATACATGTCATAGGCCAATATTTGTTGTATGTGAAAGCAATTTGTTTTTAAATGCGATGTAATAACCTTTTTTTATTTTTTTATTTTATTTTTTATGATTTCAGATAGAATCTTCTAATATGTATCTCAGAATTATTGAAGATGTGTCTCTCCACACGCATGTTTGTCCTGTGTAGTCTCAGCTCGCAAACCTCTCAAAAGGATGAACACCAACACCATCATAAATAAATAACGAATAACAAGTGAATATGGCAGCAAAATAGTACAACTTTATGTACAAATTAGTTTTCTCGGAGCATTTTTATTGAGCTCTTCAAAAAATTTATAAACTTAACTCTAAAATCTACTTTTGTTGATTTAGATAACTACTTTTTAAAATCACTAAACATCAAATTTTCTAAATATTTATTTACTTTAACTAAATATTGTTTTTTTATTGGTGAAACCAATAAAAAATTTACAAAATTTACATCACCATTATTTGTTCTTCTTCTTTACACTTTGCCTTTCACTTTGGAAGAGAGAAATATCATTAAAAAATTAAGTAACTTTCATTTCTTTGCTGCTTTATATTTAGGGAGAGAATTTGACATATGTTAAATTTAACGAGCAGAGAGTTTATTAAATAACATTTTTTTTTGTGAGTTCTGTTAAATTTTTAGAGAAAAATTACAAGTACAGAGTTCAATGTTAACGTTCTCAGGTCATAAGTTATGGCATTTTTGTCACGAATTGAATATTATAATCAAATTACATTGGGTCGTCACAGCTTGAAATTCACCCAAAAAAATAAGTAAAGACAAAAAAATAAAGTAGATCTTTTGATTAATGACAAAGATAAAGAGACATTTTCTATTGGTAAGGTTCTGTTTTAATCTAAAGGAATGCCATTATTGACAAACTAAGTTTTCTAACTTTTCTTTCCAATTGGATTGAAAAAAGTATTATACTGACATCTTATATGCATTTTTAACAGAACATATAAACACATGCTCTAAACAAATATCAATTTAATAAATTGAAATGGAGGAAAACATCTTTTACTTTACAAGTAATGTCATTGAATATATATATATATTGACAATAATGGTAGAAATCATATTTTATCCCACAAACATAATACTGATATGACAATCCCAATCAACCATGGAATAAAGTCTTAGTCAATCTCTGTAAAGGTGCTTATAGCAAATGAAAATTATTCACATCCCCAAAATTGAACTAAACAAACTAATCCTTAGCATTGATCTGTTAAAAACACACATGTAAAACTATTACAAAACAAGTTCTATCAACTGTATGACTAGTTTGTCTATGTGACTACTTGGGAGATCACCGAACTGTCAGGACTGGTTGGTCTCAGTAGAGTTACTGGTTTTTATGGTATTTTCCGTCACATTTGAGGATTGATCATGCTGTTGTGTTGGGTGCATCTCAGATTTCTTCTGCTCCTTGAGAATCACCTGCCTAGGCATTACCTCTAGCAGAAAGCTTCCACCATACCACACAGATGCAGAAACCTTGAGAATTTGGAAAATCATATGCAATCTATATGACAAGAAGATGGGGACAGCGAGTGCCATGGTTGCTACAGTAAATATGGCTTGGAGCACAATGTACATGAACAAGCGATTTTGATCCCCAAGCAAACCACTTAAGCGCCACCAAAGATTGTTTGCTTTCTGTGCTTTTTTTGAGAGTTCCCTGCCAACCCAAAAACTCAGCAAAACAGAAGAAGAATTGGGGAAGGGGAGTGCAAAATATTATCCAACAAAAGAAAGCAGCAAATTAAACTTTGTAAACAGTTCTAACCATACAAAAAATGATTGATCAATAGTGGGATTCTTTGAGAGAGAGATGGAGAGTTGACTACCTGTAAGAAGTCATGACTTCAGGATCTCTTAATAGCCTTTGTCGACGCAGGACATCGACAATGAGAAAATAGAGAATCTGCCATAGGGTATACGCAATTAACGGAACCACAAACAGCCATGTCCAAAGATAGGATTTGTCTTCTACATACGGCCAAGAAACTCTGCCAGAAGTTCCTTCCGGGTGCATGGCTGCAAAGGTTGATGGATCCCACCATCGAATGGTAAAGAAAACTATACCTGAAAAGAAAAACATTGCATTAGGTATCTTAGTACTTACTAATAAACACCGCAAGGGATGTACTATACATCATAAACTTTGCCTATCTTTTGGAGGAACCCAGTAGACTAGCTGTAGCTGTATTTGGTTGTCTTTTTTTCTTTTTCCGCAATAAAATCATTAGACCATCATTGTTTAAAGGTACCATATAAAGAAGGCCACCTAAACAAAGAAGGTTCAGCTTACCGGGTAAAAGATGTATAAGGACACTAACAAGTTTGTCAAGAGAACTGAAAACCAAGCTACAGCGCCAAACAATCAATGCCCATGCTAACGGCCCCTGCAGTACTATCCAAATGAGATAAAAAGTGGACAAGTAAATCATTTTCCCATAAAGGTGCAGAGACCCCTGGACTACTCGCTCACCTCAGCAAATGAGAAACAAACCAGAAAAAGCTTTTCATTCCTTGGATACAAAAGAAGGTCGACCAAGAAGATTGTATTGGCATAGTAGCAAAAATCCTGAGACACAAGAAAAATTATGTAACTTTCTTAGGGTACTTCAATAATGAAATTTGTATGCATGTGTGTACAGCAGTCTCAAATTTTGAGATCTTAAAGAGTATATAAGATGATCTGTAGAAGCTTTGGATTAAAGGGGGCAAAGATAAAATTATGAAGAGGCTAACTAATGTAAAACGGACATACATAGAGACTTGGAAATTCCGCTACACCAAAATCTTTATTCAAACTCCCCTCACAAATTACTCTCGTATTTCCTATCCTCTTTCTATCTTCTTATATGGTTTCCAGTTCTACTATGAAGTTAAGAAACAATACAAACGATGGGAAAATGAAAGAAAAGAAAAATCAAACTCAGTTATTTCTGCATATTTTTTGTTAAATGTTACGCCAAGAATTCTTTTCCCAGTAACTCAACCCGAATCTTTGTTGATCTTCTCATCACCTTTGCAACAGACCTTCAATTTGAACTACGTACAAATCATGGGTGCAATATCATGATTTCACACAAATATATCACTTTACTTTAAATTATTCTAGTAACAATATGATCGAACTATGACACCACCAAAACTCAAAATTCCATTGCCGAAAGAGCCAATTAAGCTTTACAAATCAATAAATACATGAATACATACACTTAAGCAATACAAGAAATTCTTCAGAGATGGTAAAGCTTACCAAAAGATAGTAATGCCATTTCTTGAACCGATAGTATATCCACCGGAGAGGAACAAAGATAACATAAAACAAGCAATATACGTAGCGAATATCTTGGGGTCCTGATGAAGAAGATTTAAAGAACAGACCAAAAAAATCAAAATAAGGTTTTCAACAGCAATAGTAGTAGTGCATTCTATCAATCAAACAGCTATACTCACTCGCTCCCAATAGAAAGCAAAACCCGCCAAAACTGAGAACTCCCATAAGATGAGTAACCTAGATATCAAAATCCAATCCAAATATTAACACCCAAAAATGATTAAACGTGGTTTATTTACATCGCAACATCAATGAATCAACCCCATCAAATTAATTATCTTAGAAACGGAGAGGCCACCTTGTTAATGAACCTTTCGTGTTCCTCGGCCTGTTTGGCAATCTTAACGGCCTGTTTGGACAGGATCTCCTTGGTTTGAGCCACTTTCTACAAAACAAAACAGACCCAGATCGCCAAAACCAATAAAAAACACAACCCACGATTCAAAACCAGTAGATTTCACAGATTTACCAATTACCTTAGACCGATCCTTAACCCTCTGATTCAACTTCTGAAACGAATCCCCATTCATGTCCTCCACAGGCTCTTCGCCGCTCGACATTTTTGCTATGCAAAAACCGTATCACAGAGACACAGAGAGAGAAAGAAGGTTGTGCTCTGGTCTATTATATGGAGCAGAGCCTTGATGGGAAAGAGAAAAAGCTATGTTCTTCCACGGATAAAAGATCTCTTTAAACAGTGTTAATTATATACACTTCTAATACTGCCGTCGGTCGAGAGAGAATTATATACATTTATGGAATAGGATTCTCTACGGGCCATTTTGCATTCGAGAGTTTATGGCTAGAAATACCTACAAATAGACACATGTTTACTAACAAAAAAAATAATAATAAAATATTATTTTATATTAAAAAAATATAAAATAAAATAATAAAAGATGGTTGGCCACCCACATCGGAGGCGGGGTGGCTCTTGGGGGTGGTCCGGCCACTTCCAATAGCCAAACGAATTTTATTTTATTTTTATGAATTTTTTTTAAAAAAAAAACAAAAATTTGGCCTTTGGGGGTGGTGCCATGAGTCTAGGGTGGCTGAAGCCACCCCAGCCCCAGCCCTAACTAGGGTGGTCCAGAAACCCCCAATGGGGTGGCCAACCACCACCCCTTATTTATTATTATTATTTTTTAATATAAAATAATATTTTGCTATTATTTTTTGTTAGTGGACAGATATTTCATTTATAGCTCTAAGATTTCTTCTTAAAAATCCTAATCTTGAATGTGAGAGGATCCTGTTCTATACATTTATAAGGTCTTTTTTGTTTTGTCCATAAATTTTATGATGTTTTTTGGTACAATAAAAATAAAAACAAGATTAAATTAAAAATATTTTGTTTTAATTTTTGTAAAATAGTTTTTCTTTTGTAAAATTATAATTATTTTTTAAATAATATTTTTACCGTTTATTCTTTACTATTATTAGAGGAGAGCCCCTACTATCAAATTCATCCTAATAATACCCTTTTGCAACTTCAATTACTACGTGACACATCAACTTAAGAAAAATACAAGAAATAAAAGTGAGAACAATTACACTAAATCAGATAACAAAAACTTGTAGTCGGTCTGGCCGGACCCACGGGTCTGCCCAGCGGTGAATGCCTCAAACCCCGCAAGCCATGATCTGCCTCAAAACCCGTTTCTAATGCATCAAATCTCGTTTCTAATGCTATAAAACACGTTTCTAATGCTTCAAAACCCCTTTTTAATGCCTCAAAATTCATTTTTGAATTCAAAACTAAAACCTAGAGATGGAAGGTTAACTCTTTATGATTTTATCACCATAAAATTTAGTGTATTTTGGTCCAACTTATTTTTGTGTGTTTTTTTTTTATATTTTTACTTATGTATCGATTATTGATTAAGGACTATAAAATATGTGTTATCATAATGGTCATGATAAAAAGTTTTCTTTTGCTAGAGTTCATCTAAATCCACTGTAGGAGGCAAAGGTCACCATGCTGCCATCAGAGCTCGCAATTATTTTTCTTTAATTTTTCATACTAGTTAAATATACAAAAAAACAAAAATTCTTTCTCGTAAGAAAAAATTTCCAACTATAAGCTTTAGGTGGAACCCAACGGATTCTAGTTGTTATTTTATGTGAAATTGTTAAATATTGCTAATGTGGGCAACTGGGGAAAGTTGCACAGTGATTGTTCATGTGTCGGATAGACGCCACGTAAGCGTTACGTGTTGGCCGCATTTGCGGAGAGAGCAACACAATTGCAGTAACTTATCTTTGTACGTGGCACGAAATGATTGGTAATAAGAGAATAAGAGATTACAGAGTAGAGTAATGCTAGATTCGTGGGAAATTGTTGACTACAAAATAAGGAAGCTTTTTATTGCCATTTGATTCTAATACGGATTACTTTTTTTTTTTTTTTTTTTTTACATGTCGCATAAGAGAGGGATGGAGATTCAAACTAGTGACTTCCGCTTCATTAAGTGTGTTCCCATTCAATTGAACTACTTTTTGAGAACTAATACGGATTACCTAAAAAGACAAAAAAGAAAAACTCTAATTAATACAAATTTAGGGACAACTTTTCTTTGTTAGGGTGGGTAATGATATGACAAGTAGGCATATTAATAACCAGCCATAAATAAAATTTTAGGCACCGCCACACGGGGTTGCCCTTTCTCTCTTTGTTAGGTTCGCTCTTGCTTATAATACTCTAATTTTTATTATAATTTTTTATATAATTTACAAGGCAGTTTATATTTTATAAAAATGAGTGTCATGTAAATTGTTACGTGGTAATTCACATATTAGTAGTTGATATTAGTAAGTGTAAAGTGAATTGTCACGTCAATTTTATAGTTGAATACTATATAAACTACTACTACATCAATTTATAAGAAACATATTGTTAAAAAAGTAACACCCTCATGAGCAATAAGTAAACAATCGAGGTTTCATACATGTTCAACCAAGTATTGATAGAATTATATGTTGACCATCTTGAACAACGATAACAACAAAATCAAGGGAAAATTGTTACATCGGTCCGTGTAGTTTAACTACCCTCTCTGCCCGATTATGAGGGTGGTCGAACTACATTCAAAATTTGATTTTTGAAGGTGGCCGACCCCTCCACCCTACCCAAACCATTTTTATATGTTTTATTTGAAGATAATTTTGTAATTTCATAAGGGCTATGTTAGAAACTGATTGAAATTTGTACCAAAAAACCATTTTATTATTGAGGCATATCACAATGATTTATATGTTCATCTTGAAACTACAATGGTTTATTTGTTACAATGTAAAATGTTAATACATAAAATCAACCAGTGATCACTCATGTCTAGTTGTCGATTTGAGATGCTTACAAGACAATCAAACGTCATAATGACACGTGCAAAGGGGGATGAGGGCGGCGGTGCCATCTTTGATGTTTAAAGTTATGAGGTGAAAAATAAGAGACATAGATGAAAAAAAACGAGAGAATGAGTCATGAGAGCATTCCTGGATCTAGCCTTTTACTGACCTTATATAGGTTAAACATCATTTATGTCATTATGTCGTGTGTCTTCATAAGAAAATTGTCGTCCAAACGACCATTAATTTGGCATTCAATTGTACGTGAATTTGATCATCCTTTCTTTGGTGAACTATCTTTTCTAAGCGGGTGCATTCATTATTTTCTATAGATGATGGTTGCCTGATATGAAATTTCCATCCTAGACATATGCTTCACACAAAATTGGGTTTTGGTGAGCTTGCTAGTCCTTTGAGCCGCATTCGGGCCGACTGTCTTATGGGCCTGATGGGCTCAGACATATACTTCCATTACATAAAACTACAACAATACTAACAATAAAAGACGTATAAAAAACAAAAGTAAAAAACCTATTTTTGTTTGTTATGACATATAAAGAGAAGTATTTTATTATAATGTCAGATGCTCCTTCAAAGTATATTCTAAAGGAATATGGGTAAAACCACAAGGACAAATTCTCAGAGTATACATGCGGGCGCCCTTTGATTTTTTTCAATAATGGAAAAATTGGCACGACGCTCTGGCCAACAGGTTGGCGCGTGATTTGAATATTTTCAGGCTGCGGCAACAATTCAATAATTCAAACAGTGAACATCAAAAATCAAAATGCTTGGAATATAGCATCTCTCCCTCCTTTATATCATGCATTTGTTATCAAATGCTTGTCAGTATTTCATTTGAATTTTGAAGGAGAGAGAGAATATATAATGCAAACCATTGGAAGACAAAAAAATATACTTGGAAGCATCTAGTAGATTGAAGTGAAATTGAAAACTTGGGTGGCAAATCTGAAAAGCTTTTTCAAAAGATTGCTGAGTTTTTTGCTTTATACAAGTCATTTACAAGTAATGCGACAGTCTGAGTGATAAGTCGTCATGTGATAGTTTATACGACACATAGTGTCAATTAATGCAACATTTATTATATCAACCACTAAAATATAAATTATGACATGATAATTTACGAGTCACTCATTTTCATAAAAATTGAATTGTTATGTCATTTTGTAGAAGTTTGTAATAGACGTTGTAATACCCCAAACAATTTTTTTTGAAAAAAAAGGCAGGAGGGAATATGATATCCCTTAGAGAGTTTATGTGTGTTTTGTTAAAATATTAATTAAATAATTAAATTTTTACTTTTATTCTGGTTTAAATTTTTGTAATAAATGATAATTTAACGTGTATATATACAACATAAGTACATCATCATGATTGGGAAACAATTTCATTGAAAAATTAAAGTAAATTTCTTGTATAATCCTGACTATGGGTTTATCAAAAATCCCCTAATTATGACCATGGGTTGACTTAACTGATCACTTCCAACTAAAATACTTAAAATAAAGTAAAATAAAAGAATATGTGGGAAATGCATCAAATAAAAATAAAAAAAGATAATGGAAATTAATTTTATACTTATAATTTTGATGATATGTTTAAGGCGTGTTGATTGATGATTATGCACCAAAATAAAAGTAGTAGGTGGCCAAAGCACGTTACATGCAAGTAAAGTATTTGGGGACAGCTAAGCCCTCTGTGCTTTCTAAAGAAACAAAAGACAAAAGATTTATATTGCTTGAATCGCAATTGGTGCCACATTATTTGGTCAAATCATTCTTTGTTCTACAACATTTCTGTATATTATATTTACACCCTAAATTTCATTTGGCTGTTGAGCACCGGCTAGGAACACTAGGCCTGTTAGATGGTTCATCATTACAGAATAAGAAAGAAAAAAAGATTTATTTATTTATTTATTTTTTTGCTTTCTTTTATTTAGTTAGAGCCCGTTTAGAAGTGCGATTTTAAAAATTATATTTTTGAAATTGTTATTTTTTAAAATCGTACAAGCGTTTGGTAAAATATGTTAAAATCGCAATCTCAATCACCCAAAAATTGTAATTTAGTTTAAAAGCGCAGATTATTTCTTTAAAAATGTACTCTCAAATGGGCTCTAATAGAGCAACGAATTACTCAAATCCAACAAAATCATCCCTAATAAATGTTGCACGTAAATATAGAAAGTACTATAACTTCTCTATTTCTTTTTTTATTATTTTTATTATGGGGTTTATATACGATAAATATTTGGTATTTTGAATTATTTGTTAATAATTTTGAAAAAAACATTTTGTATTTTAAATTATTTTTAGTTTTGAAAACCCGCGATTATCAAACAAGGTCTCTTGCTTGAGCTCTCAATCATGTGCCAAAAAATACAACTATTTTTAGATTCAAACCCAGATAATTTTTGCCTTAAAAAAAATAAATAAAAATCAGATAATGTTTGCAAGGTATCCACAAGGGCGTGTTTGGAAAGTATCGCAAAGGTCAGGCAACGAGCGAAAAAGGAGAAAAGCACTAATGAGGGAAAGCAATGTAAATACCCAAATATACGGGTACCAAATCTAAAATGACTTATCTATACATAATTCCTTTTTTTATACCATGTTTGTCGTTTGAAAGTGGCAGCGGCAATTCCCAGAGAGAAAAGAGAGATTTTGGGGAGAGACAAACGCGCCCAATACTCTTTCTGTGAGATTAATTTTTTTTCTTTTTCTTTTTTCTATACGTGTATTTGAATCTTTTAAATTCCATTTTCATGTATTTCCGGAAGTCCCAAGTTTGAGTTTTTCGGAAGGAGAGGCCATGGTTTCGATTGGGTGATTTTAGGGTTTGGAAATTCTGCTTCACCGGAGATTTTCTTCTCAGCTAGCTCCGTACGGTAATTGATTCTTAAGTTTGTTCAACTTCTGTGGATTTTTTTGTTGTTGTACTTAATAGTGTTGCATAGAGATATAAAATGTTGAGTAATTTGCAGTCAAATCCAACAGAGACTTAGTTATTACGTTTGAATTTTGTTATGATTTAGAATTTTTTCATTGTTGTGACGAATTTAGAGTTCTGGGTTTTATTTAATCTGATTTTTTGTTTTTCATATTTTTGGGGTTTTTGTGGAAAAAGATGTTGTCGAAAGTTGAAGCTGGGAAGAAGATTAGTGAGGATTCAGGTAATGCGAAGTTGTTGAATGAGATTGAAGCTATAAGCAAAGCCCTATACGTGGATAAAAACCCATCTAGGAGTTTGATTTCTAGGGCCAATACTCGGTCCAAATCAACCGGAAAAACCCACTTACCAGATCCCAAGTCAAAGCTTAAACTTGGTGAGGAGGACTCATCACGCAAGGACAAGAAGTCCATTTGGAATTGGAGGCCATTGAGGGCCCTTTCCCATATCCGAAATCGTAGGTTTAACTGTCGTTTTTCTCTACTAGTCCATTCCGTCGAAGGGTTACCCTCAAGTTTTAATGATGTTAGTCTTTGTGTGCATTGGAAGAGGCGAGATGGGGTCTTGGTCACGCGTCCATCGAAGGTTTTTCTAGGCATCACAGAGTTTGAAGAGAAATTGACTCATACATGCTCTGTTTATGGTAGTAGGAGTGGACCGCACCATTCAGCAAAGTATGAGGCGAAACATTTTTTGCTCTATGCTTCTGTGTATGGTGCGCCGGAACTTGATTTGGGGAAGCATCGGATTGATCTCACAAGGCTGCTGCCCCTGACTTTGGAGGAATTAGAGGAGGAGAAGAGCTCAGGGACGTGGACAACGAGTTTTAAATTGTCAGGAAAGGCTAAAGGTGCTATGATGAATGTTAGTTTTGGGTATTTAGTGATTGGTGATAATCCCGGTGCACCTGGAAATCCTGAGGTGTTGAGTTCAAGGCAGAATAGTCGGAGTATGGCTAAAGCAGAGATGAAACTTGGTCAAGGTGGTGGCTGGAGCAGAATGCACCGTGCCGAAAGTCTTCCTGGCATAACAAACCAACTGTATCGTGCTGCATCACGGTCGGTGGAGAACATAAAAGATCTTCATGAGGTTTTGCCAATATCAAGGTCGGAACTTGCCAGTTCAGTGGATATTCTATATAGAAAATTTGATGAAGACATGTTGGATTGTCCAGTTGATAAGCCTGAACTTAATGCTTTTACTGAACATATTGAACCCGCCAGACCAAATTTGAATCCCTTGTCTGACTCTGGTAAAGAAATTGTTGAAACTGAGTGTGAATATGACGAGTTTTCTGTAATTGAACAGGGCATAGAATTGTCATCAAAGGAGTCTCTGGAATCGGAGGAAGTAGTTGTAAAGGCTGCCAATGTTGCTTCAGTAGAAAGTCCTGACATTGAAGTTGACGCTGGTGTACAGGTAGCATTTGAGGTGAGCACTGAGCTTGATCCCAAGGATGAGGAAACTGGTAGATGTGACAATGAGCTTGCATTACATGAATGTGCTTCAAATGAGGATGACATATGCACCAAAGAAGCACTCATGAGAGAGTTAGAGTCAGCTTTAAATAATGTGTCAGAATTGGAGACAGCAGCACTAGAATCTCCAGAAGACCATGAAAACTACATGGAGTTCGAATCGGATTATAAAACAAATAGTAAAGGAAAGTCACTTAGCTTAGATGATGATACTGAATCCATTGCAAGTGAGTTCTTAAACATGCTGGCAATAGAACATAATTCGTTTGGCTTGAGTTCTGAGAGTGAGGCTGAATCCCCAAGGGAGCGTCTGTTAAGACAATTTGAGGAGGAGGCCCTTGCTGGGGGCTGTTCTTTGTTTGATTTTGATGTAGGCAGTGGGGACCAAGCAGAAGGTGACTACAATGCTCCAACTGGCTCTGTGTGGGGAAACTTGTCTGAGGGTTTTGAATTTTCATCGGTGATTCAAGATGTGGAAAAGGAGCATCAGATAGCAACTCAGGCAGAGAGCAGCAAAACAAGTGCCAAAATACTGGAAGACCTGGAAACAGAAGCCTTAATGCGTGAATGGGGCTTGAATGAGAATGCTTTTCAACATTCTCCACCAAAAAGTTCTGATGGATTTGGAAGCCCAATTAATTCACCTCCTGAAGGGCCAGTTGAATTGCCTCCTCTTGGAGAAGGGTTAGGTCCTTTTCTTCAGACAAAAAATGGAGGTTTTGTTCGGTCTATGAGTCCCTCTGTTTTCAGCAATGCAAAAAACGGTGGGAGCCTGATTATGCAGGTTTCTAGTCCAGTCGTCATACCTGCAGAAATGGGTTCTGAGATAATGGAGATATTGCAGTGTTTGGCCTCAGTGGGAATTGAAAAGCTTTCTATGCAGGCCAATAAGTTGATGCCTTTGGAAGATATCACCGGAAAGACAATACAGCAAGTGGCATGGGAGGCAGCATATACTCTGGAGGGATCTGAGAGGTTTGTGAGACCAGTTTTAATTTTCTTGGGAGTCATATACTTGGCCTTTCTTTCTATTTGATGTCTTTTGGTCAAATGCTATCTTGATTGTACATTATCTCTTCTTGGCGCAGGCAACCTTTATTGCAGCATGAAACGGTGGTTGAACAAGAGATGTTTGGTGGGCAAAAGAGAGTTAGCAGGAGGTCAGCCGAACCCAGGTCTAATAACTCTAGTTCTGTCTCAATAGGCAATAAAATGGGGTCGGAATATGTCTCTCTAGAAGATCTTGCACCTTTAGCTATGGATAAGATTGAAGCACTTTCAATGGAAGGGTTGAGAATACAATCCGGGATGTCAGATGAAGATGCACCTGCAAACATCAGTGCAAAGTCAATTGGGGATGTTTCGGCCCTTCAGGGCAAGGGGATTAACATCAGTGGGTCCGTAGGTTTGGAGGGAGCTGCTGGATTGCAATTGTTGGACATAGAAGATGGTGGCGATGATGTTGATGGATTAATGGGCCTCTCATTAAGTCTTGATGAATGGATGAGGTTGGATTCTGGTGAAATTGATGATGATGATTGTATCAGTGAACGCACTTCTAAAATCCTTGCTGCCCATCATGCTAACTCATTGGACTTGATCCGTGGAGGTTCGAAGGGAGAGAGAAGACGGGGCAAAGGCTCTAGCAGAAAGTGTGGTTTACTGGGGAACAACTTCACAGTAGCCCTAATGGTGCAACTTCGTGATCCACTACGAAATTATGAGCCTGTTGGTGCACCAATGCTTGCTCTTATTCAAGTAGAGAGAGTATTTGTCCCGCCAAAGCCAAAAATATACAGCACAGTTTCAGAAGTAAGGAACAGTAATGAGGACGACGAGTCTGAGTCAGCAGTAGTGGAAACAAAGCACGAAACAAAAGAAGAGAAAACTTCTGAAGAGGAGGGCATTCCTCAGTTTAAAATCACCGAAGTCCATGTAGCCGGTTTGAAGACTGAGCCTGCAAAGAAGAAGCTTTGGGGTACCTCGACCCAGCAGCAATCTGGTTCCCGCTGGTTGGTTGCTAATGGAATGGGGAAGAACAATAAGCATCCCTTTATGAAGTCAAAGGCTGTTGCTAAGTCCGCCGCCCCGGCGACAATGAAGGTGCAACCTGGTGATACCTTGTGGAGCATCTCATCTCGTGTTCATGGTACTGGAGCTAAATGGAAGGATTTGGCAGCATTAAATCCACATATACGAAACCCCAATATTATCTTACCAAATGAAACTATCAGGCTGCGATGAGTGGAACATGTAATTTGGATCTTGCCTGTGATTGGTTTCAGCTTCGATAGGAGGCATAGGTTGGTGAGTTTTGATTGTGGGGTGTTCTCTTGTATCTACTTCAAATATGGTCATCCAATACGTATACATGCACTACGAGATAAAAGATGAATGGTTTTGCTCTATCTTCGTTTTTCTTTTGTAAATCCATTTGTAATTATGCATGTTTGAAGGAATGGTATTTTCTTTGACAGTAGCTAGTACTTGCATGCAAGAATAATACAGAAGTTGTGGACTTTGTAGAAGAGAGGTGTTTCAATTGCTTTTCATTTGCATTTTTTTTTGTGGCCAGCCTCTGGATTCAGTGTGCTGAAGAATGAAGATGAAGAGAATTTGTATTACAGAAAGTTTGATGCGTTTCTTTCCCTCTTGTCTTCTGTCCTTTGTTCCTTTCTTTCTTTCTTTCTTCTTTCTTTTGTTTTTTTCTAAAAAAAAAAAAAAAAAAATTATGAAATGATAGTGTCATCAAATGAGGTCTTAGACTCTTTGTATGTAGTTACGACGGTAATAGTTTTTGTGGCTAATGTGAGAATTTTGACCTTATTATAAGTTTTGGGAAATAAGCTTTAGCCCCCTAAACTACTATCACTTTGTGCTTATGCCACCAAATTTTAAAAAATGACACATGGACCCTCAAACTACTATTCCGTGTCAAATAAGTAATTTCGTAGGCAATTGGCATATAAAAGACGAAAAAGCAGTCATGTGAGGTGTGTGTGACTATTTTTGCATTTAACTTCCAAAAATGCCCTTAAATTTTGTCATGCCAACTAAATAAAATCTTAGGGTCTAAAATAGTAACACTTTAAACCAACCATATTGAATTTCCACAATGAATCACCCACCCCTCTTACTCTTCCACACCTAGCCTTAACCACCATAATCGTTGTTGCCACCACCACCGTCAACCACCATAAACCCTGACCGTGCTGTCTTCTCCCAAACAGATAGCCCTGACATGAAAAAATTTAAGCTACAAATTGGAGGAAATAGAAGTTAACTGGAGGTAAAGGACACCTTGAACATGTCATGCTGCAAATCAACAAGAGAAAAGAAATTTTCCATTCTCTACAATCTTTGCCTCACACCTCTTCATATTCATTTTCAATTGTCTCTTTAGGTATTACATCTTTTTCCTTAAGAAAACCATACTTTCTGAGAATCCATAAATTCATCTTAACGACATTGCTGATGAAAACAACACCCATTAGTGCCAACCATGTTAAGATTGATATCTCAGTTACATCATGCAGCATGCTCTGCACATTAACACTTTCCGGCGACATGTGCTCCAGAGAGATGAAGTATGTTAGCACTTGTGTAGTGATGTCAATCCACATTATCACCATTTGAATCCCTATCCTTCCATCTCATGCGTTTGATCGATAACCCGCTGACAAGTAGAAGAATTATGTTTAGAGATGCAAGGAAAGCAATTGTGTTGAAGATCATGAACTGGCCATACTGAAATGAATTCGTATGCGCCATAACCGATGTTCTGGCAGTGTGTGGTTTCTCCTGCAGGTCATCTTGCCAAACACCTCCCGGCGGGGTTATTCCGGTTTGATGGGCCACGGTTGCTATCAGAGATACCACCACCATTAATGCACTTCGCTTTCTTCCAAGCCAATCAATATGTTTATGCTTGGGTTCCTCTGGCTTCTCTGTTGAGATTAATGGTGAGGTTAGAGATGCTGTGATTCAAGGAATTTGTGCTGGAACCCAGTCATGCACAATTGAACGTGTATCTTTTGCAGTTAAAGCCCTTGCAGCTCGAAGCAAATCCTCAATGTCCATATCCCTCAAATCTCTGGGGCTCTATTCCAGAATGTCTAACACTGTAGAGCCGTTTGTATTCAATACCTTCACATCCACACCAGTATTAGCAAGCAAAAACTTTGTAGCCTACAAAAGAGTGATGAAATTCATCACCAGAAATAACTACCAATTCAGACAGCAAGTCGAAAATACAAAGGACAATAAAATTTTTGACATATTCTTATATGTGATTTCAAAACGTGTGATTTCAAAATGCAGTTAATGAAAACACAAATTTTTAAAAACTAGTACAGCATTTGGTAAAACTGGATCAAAATTTGCAAATATCCATTTTCAAATAAGTTAAGTACCAACAAAAGCCTAAGCTCATTTTTACTAGATAACACATTATACATGCTTCATTCCCTTTGCCCACATTCCAAATTCCCATTCCCAATCAAAGATTAAGTTCCAAATTTGTAGTTCAAATTCAAATCGAATCCAATTACTTCAAAGACTCCTCCGACTTCACTTATAAGATTGTCCAAAATGCATATTATTTTCATGTATATTTTTAATAAAACACGTGAAAATTCCGCGTGCAACTTGTTAAAAATTATTGAGAGGAAAACTTTGTCCAACCATCAAATCATAATCTTTATATATATAAGGATCAAAATTGGTAGCATGGAAAAAGAATACCCTCAATATGCTTTTTGGCCACAGCAATATGCAAAACAGTATTCCCGTCACAATCCTTCTAATTCAACAACTCATCCGTTTTCCCAATTGCCTCAAGCACCACCTTCAACCGTTCCAGCCTATTATGCCGCCCCACGCACAAGTGCAACACCGTTTCACCTCGGTCCGTCAGCACCCGAGCAGACTCAGTGTTGACTCGAACCAACTCGCTCACCACCTCGACTCGCCCCTTAAGCGCCGCCACGTGGAGGGGTGTCCTCCCATCCTGGTTCCTAACCATGCAAGCCTCAGGCTTCACAGCCAACAGCTCTCTGACTATCCCCAGGTGCCCTTTTGCTGACGCTAGGTGCAAGGGAGGCGACCCGTGCGAGTCAAACTCGGAGGCCAACTCGGGCTTCTGACTCAGTAGCTCCTTGACGAAACCCAAGTGGCCCAGCATGGAAGATATGTGAAGGGGAGTCTATGAGACGCAAGAAACGATGGCTCTGTCAAGAATAAGAGGGTCTTCTGCGAGCAATTCTTCAAGGGTCGAAATATTTCCTTCCATTGCTGCCTCTGAAAGCCTCTTCTCCATCTCTCTTTGTCTCCTCTCTCTTTCTTCTGCAACTTTTCTGTCTGAAACTCCTCGTACTGTCCCGTGGGTTGTGGATTCGAATCAGTGGGTTGTCGGGTTTCGTTCGGGAAGTTCGAGATATGTGGTTGTTTGGAGAATCTATGGTACCTCTTCCGTACCCTCGGACACCCAATGAAAGAAGATAGCAGTCGACAGAGACTTGACATGGTGGGAATGTGGGATGCTTAAGGTCAATGGTTTTGGAATTTTGAGAGACAAAATAACAGATTAAGATTTACGTCAATTTATCTAACTAAATTAGTACTAATAGTAATTTGGACATATAAAATGAAAAAGTTTAATGTAAAATTTAACTGTCTAAATAAATTTTAAACCGTTCAATCATTTATTTGATCGCATTAACTGCTCAAATTGTTAACGGTAAATCTTTATCTAGCCCCATCTCCAACAATTATCAAAAGACAACAACAAAGTGGAGCCCTATAGAATTAGTTGACATTAATGTTAGGTTCCTCTCCATTGTCTGAAAACTGAGAAGCCAGAAGTGCATTTGGTAGGGTGTTTTTTTTTTGAAGTTTGGTAATGGAAGGAATAGACGAGAAAGAAGTGCAAAAGAAAACAAAGAGTTCTATAAAGATTGAGTTTGTAAGCCATTTTTTATAATGTGTTTTGCTATTGCACTAAGGGTTTGGATGGTGGAAGATGTGGGCACATATTCCCATTAGAGCATTAAAAAAAACTGATACGATAGTTTACGAGATACTTATAAATTGTTAAATTTTATTGTTCAACTTTTTTACCCACATAATAGTATTGTAACGCTTATATAGACGGTCACCGTGTGAAGTGAATTTGCAAAATAATTATAGTACGTAAATAATTTTCTCCGAATAAATTTGAGGTTAATAGGATTAGTGTGTGAATATTGGCTAAAAAATGTGGTTAAGCCCGAGACCCAACCAAGTTTAAGGCCCACTACTACTAGGATCCATAAGAGGCCCAAGAAAGCCTAACACCAGGCCTACTAATACAAGAGCCTAAACGGCCCATTAGAGCTTGATTCGGTCTCTGGACCGGAGGCCCACTGATAACCTCTTTCCTATTTTGCAAGTGAACATCAGCCGCCCTATTGGGACGTGCAAGATTTTCAATATAACATTATTCAATTCTAATTTATTCATTAAGAAATATGTGAAATTTTAATCTAAGTCTCGAAAGTTTTAAAAAGTCACAATTAAATTCTCAAATAATTAAAAAATCGTAATCATAATCAAATCCTTCCACCAGTAAACATAATAACCGACGGTTTTGACAAAATAATCTTGGTTTATATGTACATGAATTATTACTATACAAGACTCATAGTCATGTAAAATTAAAATTATTTATGGATTTGATTGTAATGTTTTCAACTGTATTTGATCATTGTATATACTTTAATGCTAAAATAGGTAGAGAGAGAGAGAGAGAGAGAGATGAAAAATGAAAAGATATTATTAATTCCAGTCGATCTTTTAGGCTCGATGTTTACAACAGAAATGTTTGGGGACTAATTCGTAATCACATACAAGCGTTACAAAAGAAGAGGATCAAAAGGCTCCTCCGCGGCCGCCACTGGTAGGAGTTGGAACTCTAGGAGATCTTACCTTCTCAAACCAACCCCAATACTCAGGATTACATTGCATTGGAGAAGACAACGACAGAGGCCTCGGAGTGAATGGACCAGCACACCCTTTCCAATTTGTCAAGCACTTCACCACCACATCTCCCAATTTCCCTCCATTGATCGCCTCATATACCTTCTCTATATCCTCCCCTGGACTCACCTTCTTCGCTCCGCTCAGAAGCTCTGTCCCCACTTCACTCCTCACTAACCGATATATCGGATATGTCCTGCATTTCTTTATTCTGTTCGCCACCGGAAAATCTCCTTTCTCAAATCTCTCCCGCGCTTTTTTTACTTCCTCTCCAAGCCTTGCTTTCAGTTCGTCTAGGAATACTGGAATCCGCTTGAAGATTGAGAAGCCCTCGTCATTTCCATTTTCACCCTTTGAAGGATCTTCCAGTGCTTTCTCTACAAGAACTTCTCGCAGTTGGGACAAGAGGGCATAAGAGGGATTTGTGGGGTCGTCCAGATAAGAGAATACCGGCAGGTGTTCGATTACCTGCAACAATTCTTTCTCGCAGAAGCGGGATTCAAGCAGCGATCCATCTTCAGCAGTGTAAAGGGTCTTCCTCACAACTTGGAGGACGACATGTTTGACAACCTCCCTCATGTTCTCCTCCAGATGTCTCAGATCAACTGCCTGGCAAAGCGCCACCATGTATGAGGCAGACATAAGCTTCAGGATCTCAATGGCTTCTGCACTCTTTCTGGCTGAAATCAAACCCAGAGAATTTACATCTTGATTGTGTTGATCGGCACTCTGTACGTGTGTTGTGACAGGGTTAGCCAGGTACTGAAGCTCAGAGCAGTATGCAGCCATGGCTATCTCTGCCCCTTTGAACCCATAATCCAAGCTTGGATTAGGCCCGCCGCTCAAATTGGAAGGCAACCCATTGTTGTAGTAGTCACATACGAGCTCAGAGAACTGAGCAAACATGAGTTTCCCAATTGCTGCAACGGCAATTCGGAGATTGTCCATGGAGACACCGATTGGTGTACCCTGGAAATTCCCTCCAAGGAGAGCAATATCTCGAGCAACATCGATCAATGGGTTGTCATTCACAGAATTGATTTCCCTTTCAATTGAATGCGTTGCCATGCGGATGACTTCGATTTGGGGTCCGAGCCATTGGGGGGAGGTTCTGAGTGCGTACCTGTCCTGTTTTGGCTTTGACAATGGGTCTTTCTCGTGACGAAGATTTGCTTCCTTCATGTAGTCGCTCTCATCCAAAAGGTACTCCATGATAGCAGCTGCTTCAATCTGGCCAGGATGGTGCTTGAGCTCATGCGTCAGTGGGTCTGTGAATTCGGGCTTGCCGACCATGACTTCGCAGAAGAAAGCAGAGAGAACTTCTGCAAACAGAGCCAAAACGTTGGCATCAAAACAAACTGTTGCAGCCACAGCCGAGCCAACACATGTCCCATTTACAAGAGCTACGCCCTCCTTTGCTTGGAGCTCGAAAGGAGCTGGAATCCCTGCCCTCTTGAGAGCTTCCAAGGCTGTGATTTCTTCATTTTCAGGGGTGACCACTTTGGAATTATGGCGGCCAGTCAATAAACCAGCAATATAGGATAGCGGTACAAGATCCCCCGAAGCCGTGATAGTCCCCCTTAGGGGCAGTTTCGGGATCAAATTTTTGTTCATCAGCTTGGCCATGCCTTCGAGTACCTCCCATCGAATACCGGAATAGCCCTGCATCAGTGTGTTTGCGCGAACGAGCATAGCTACCTTTGAATAAGTGGACGGAAGACTCTCTTTCCCGATCACTCCGGCATTAAGGAACCGTATAAGCTCTGTCTGGAGATCGGTAGTTTTGCCGGTGCGCCGGTGTGACGAGGCTCCAAACCCAGTGGTAACACCGTACATGTTTGTTCCACGGGAGATCTTTTCGGCAACCCAGTTGGCGCTTTTGGCGACACGTTCACGCGCCGTGGCTTCATCAAGGTTAACCTTGACTTCACTGCGGCGAGCGATTGCAGTGACCTGAGCAACAGTGAGGGAGGTGCCCTGGATGTCGACGGTTTGCACATTTGAAAATTGGGACACCATGCGGCAGACTTCATCGAAATGGGTGCATTGGAGGGCCTCTGCAGCTTTCTTCCAGTGTAGAGGGGCTGACAAGTGAGAATTTTCCGACACACAAATGAGGTTCGCGGTGTCTTTTGGGAGTGGAAGAGGTGGAGGAGTTGGACGGACATGTTTGACTGGGCGGGCAAGTCCGTCGGTTGCCATGTCTTTAGGATTTGAGAAGAGATTTCAGAGGGTGAAGAAGAGGCTGCAGAGATGGGATTGGTGAGTTGTTGTTGATGAGTTTGAGAGGGAAGTAGTTAGTGGCATCTATTTATAGTAGTCACAAGTGCTCAAGTGGAGGCCTGCATGGCTGCATGAACGTTAATGTCTTGGTTGAAAGAGGGGTTTTTTTTTGGTTGGTGAAGATGGAGGAAGTTGCGTGGAAGTTTTTGGTTGGTGGGTTTCTTCTTTGTACTCCATCGAAGACCATTGACTCCGAGGAGATGCCACTCACTCACATAATCCCCCGGCCGGCACCCTTTGTCTTATTCAAATGGTTGGTGGGATTTTTTTGGGTTGGTGGGTTTCTACTTTCTTACCAGGTCTCTGTTGGAAATAATTTTGGATGGTGCACAAATTCTCATTGATATAAAATCATTGCAGTATAAAAATTAACAATAAAATAAATGAAATACAAGAGATGAAAAGTAGAGTATGGAAAGATCTCACAATGTGCTATAGAATCACGCAAAAGCGTTGTCCTTAAAGGTTGATTCGTGCCTCCCTGAGTGTATAACTCGGTGCGATCGGATCCTTTGACACGCAACCTCCCAGGATTAGACTATAGCGTCTACCTTCGTTAAGGACGCACTTCCAAATAACGAAGAGTAATAGAACAACCCAATTATCAAAGTTGGTGATGAACTTCAGAATATTATTTGTAGAAAAAAATAAAAAACCAATAATATAGCATATGGCTTTATGCCATAAAACAAGTGTTTTGCAACACACTATATGGCCTTAGCCTTAGATAGAAAAGAAGTGTTTTTTTTCTTCTATCTCTCATATATGTTCTTTCCTTCAATGTATTAGTATATCTATATATACAAGTGCTGGAAAGTATGTCATAAAGGAAATCTAATGAACAAACGGTCAAAACGTTAAAAAAATCTCCCAAGCATAAAACTTGTTATAAAATGCAATAAAACATATTAACTCCAAACGGTTATAAAACGGTAAGGAAATCAATGGGTTAATGACATAACACCAAAAAAGGGTAAAACATTTGTTAATAATCAAATGGTCAAACTATAATAAAAGTTGTTAAAGACTAACATTCAAAACTATAAAAATCAATTAAAACTAATTTTTATTTAACTCATAACCAAGTAATAAATACAAACGGTCATAAAAGTTATATCTCATAACCAAGTAATAAATACAAACGGTTATAAACCAAAATGGTTAAAGATGATTTTTATTTCTCATAAAAACTCATGAAGATAATATCAAATGATAAAATATTTTCAAGTGACTAAAAAATGAATGTTTGTAACAAATATTACAACAATCCCCCACATGTTACAAACATTAGAATAAAAGGAGATTGAAAGCATGCATCGATGTGGTACCCGAAAGTTTTAACCGCACCTAGGATAAATAAGTAAGAACTTAATGAATTGTGGTAGAGTTAAACTCTTTTAACCAAATCCACAAGTTAAACAAACTTATCATCCACATAACTTTCTCCAAAAACAAAAAATCAAATCAAATCAAATAAACCAAAAGTCAAATCAAATCAAATAAAGAAAATTGGGTTGTTCTATAGCGGGTTGACGCCTTATACAGGCCATGCGCCTCTGGGCTTCATGAGTGCTCTAGAGACTTGCCAAAGTCTCATAGAAAGCGGCACCACCTCCACACTCACATAGGTGGCGTCCATCAAGAATGTGTGCAGAGAACATCACATCCCAACAAGTAGGGACTATGGACCCATTAAGAGTTTTAAACTCATCCTTACTCACTCTGCATCTTTTGTTATTACACCATAAAATGGCTTTCATGAGCGCTCTAGAGACCTACCCAAGTTGCATAGGAGATAGCACCTCCACACTCATATAGGTGGTATCCATCAAGAGTGTGTGCAGGGAACACCCCATCCCAACAGGTAGGGACTATGGATCCATTAAGAGCTTTAAGCTCATCCTTAATCACTCTGCATCTTGTACTGTCTTACACCATAGGGATGGACTCATAACTAATCTTTTCAACAAGATAGTTAATAAACATAAATTGACAGTACCATACCTCATTTCACATGTGACTTCGTTTTCCATTAAACCTCATTCATGGGATCTCCAATCACAGAGGTTGGGTATCAATCACAGTGTCATGATTTGGGTATCAGTCCTATCCCCCTCGATGCTTCTCTCACTAGCTTTCTTGCTAGTGGCATGGTCAAAGAATCTGCAGAATTCTTTTATGACCTCACAAAGTCCATGGACATATACCGGTCTCAATAAGCTGCCTCACAATATTGTGCACTTTCTCATTATAAATTCATCACTCGGGCTTTGGTAGCCTGACAATCACAATAAACACATAGATCCAGCTATGTTAGCATTAAAGACAAATTAAATAAATTAACCAATAGGTTCTTTAGCCTTTCATCTTCACTTCATGCCTTCTCTAAGGTAATTAACTCTGACTCCATAGTAAACCTTGCTATGCAAGTCTTTTGAGGACTTTCAAGAGATAGCTCCTCCAGCCAGAGTAAACACATAAAAGCCATTAGTAGGCTTTGCTCATCTGAATCAATAATACAGTTGCATTCCTTTCAATATAGCAGGATAATCACAATAAGACAAACCAAAATTAATTGTGCACTTTGAGAATCTCAACAATTTAGAGATCACATCACAATGGCTCAATACCATGATTACGAGTATATCTACTCAATTTACTAACAATATATGTAATCCCAAGGCATATACAGTTTGTCAAAACATCAAGCTACCAATGATTTGTGCATATTTTTCTTGCAAAACACTATCACCGTGATTCTTAACCAAGTGTATTTTTGAATCATATGGTATAGAGTCTGTAGACATAGGTCTATAAGAAAAGTGTTTAAATCTTTTAAACATCATTTCGACATAATATATCCGAGATAAAATAATGTAATCATTGTCTCTAATAACTTTAATGTTTAACATGACATTAACTTTACCTATGTCTTACATATCAAAATTAGATGCAAGAAATATTTTAGTATCATGCACAACATCAATGCTAGCTAAACAAAAATAAAATAAACTAGTCGTCAATATATATATAAACAAATAATGACATATTCATTATTGTAAAACTTGCTATGCATTTACTTGCATCATTAATCAAATATAAATTAGACAACATCACCTTGTCAAACGCCATTGTTTAGGAGCTTGCTTTAATCCATACAAGGATTTCACCAGTTTGCACACTTTATATTCTTGACCGGGGATTACTAGCCCCTCCGGTTGCTCCATATAAATCTCTTCATCATTTAGAAAAATAACTTTGACATCCATTTGATGTACAACAAGTTTATAAATATAAGCAATGGCAAATAACATTCCAAAAGATGTAATTTTAGTAACCAGAAAATAAGTACCAAATAATCAACATTTTGCATTTACTTGTAGCTTTTAGCTACCAAGTCTACCATGTACTTATCTATTGTATCATCCGGTTTAAGCTTCTTCTTAAACACCTATATATAACGAATTGATTTGCTCTTAGAAGGTAACTCAATGAGTTCCAAAGCATGGTTAGACATAATTTATTCAAATTCATTATTTATAGCTTCTAACCAAAAAAAATGCATCAAAAAGAGATTTAATTGCTTCATTATAACATATTGAATAATTATCAACAATATAAGCAATAAAATCATTACCGAGATTCCTTCCGTTATAGCCCGCTTGCTTTTTTCTCAATTTTTATACATCACCAATAATTTATTAGAAGCAACAGAAAATTCATGAAAGAATTTTTCCCTATTTTTCAAAGGAAACACGTGCTCAAAGAAAATAGCATTTTTAGATTCAATAATAGCATTGCAATCTAAAACATCACTCTTGATAGTAAGGAATTTATAACATGAACTATTACATGTAAAACCAATAAAATCACAATCATAGGTTTTAAAACCAAGTTTCCTCATTTTAGGTTTGGGTAACATAACATTTGTTAAATACCCCCACACTTCGAGGTATTCCAAACAATGCTTATGAATGTGACAAACAAAATAATGGTTTCCCCCCACACTTTGGTGAATAACCCAAAACTGACAATTATAGAATTCATCATTTATTCCAATATTCTAATTTCTTTTCATCCCCTTGATGTAGCCAAGATTTACATGTATAAATCTATCATGTTAAATATTAATGGAATAAACCAAATATTCACAAGAAAATAAATTTTCATTAATAGCTCACAAGTGCTTTAAGAAATGACTTCTATGAGCTCATCTTTCTCTAAGTATGATATGTCACTTCCTCTTCTTTATTTTCTGTCAATTGACAGTTCTAAAGCTGTTTTTTTTTTTTAAAAAAAATATTAATCATCACTTGTGATTTTTTAACATGATCCTTATATATTATATATATAGGGATTGCATATTTCAAGTTCTATCTAGATTTTAAAAATAAAATCTTTTTAACTAAAGCCCCAATAAATATGCAAAGTATCAAGCTCAGCCATATAATAATCAACTATTATTGGCTCATTGTCATAAATACGAGATTGGTATCAATCTAATGATATGATAAATTTATCATATATCAAATGAGCATCAATATAAAGGAACACCAATAATCACATATATTTTATTCTGAACCATCATGTCAGGAAAATTAAAAAACTGAATGATATAGATGAGGAATTACCAAATAACTTAATGTATTTATGCTAATCTAGCATGCCATTGCTAATAAAAATGCTAGATGCTATTTCAATTTTGAAATAGAGTAATAACCAAAGGTTCATCACTTATCAGATTACAATATTCATATAATATAAATTTTAATTCAATTAAGTAGTACCTTCATCACTTGATTTTTTTCTTTTAATAAATGAAATTGTATATCGTGTCTTGAAAAATATAAATCAAGATCTATGAATCATAATTTACGAACTCACAGTGGAGCCAACGATTTTACTCAATATTCTCCAAAATAGATTGTCGCCACTACACACCAACTAGGTGTTGTGAGAACCGATCGACTCAATACCCGCACCACATTTTTTCCTCTTACAATGTGCTTACCTGCAAAAATCTTTAGCAAAGTTGTATTCTTTGCACACATTTAGCAATGCCTATGTATTTTTCTCCATCACACCATGAGAAACTACTCATTATTATTATTATTATTAATCTACATGGATGTTTTCCAGCCAAGCTTAGCACAACATAACAAAGAAAATGCTAAGTTCTACAAATCCATAAAAAGGCTTAACTCTATTTATTGTAAGAATAGTAACTCAACAATAAAAGATTATTTGACAAACAAATTAAATTAACATAAATTTGAGTTCAAATAATCAAAAATTCTTTCAATTAAAATATTTTCACTTTCAATACCTACACATGAGATTAAGCTCTTTTTCTGATAAACAAATCAATTATCAGAATTTTTCACAACAAAATCTTTCCACCCAAGAATTGATTTCATCATTCTCGTATGCGAATTGTATACCACAAACTTTTATAGTATTTGACTTCTCATAAGTTTAAATACTATTGTTATGATACTAATCAAAATATTTGTGCAACCATCATAATCAACCTTTAAGATTGTTGGAAATAATTTTGGATGGTGCACAAATTCTCATTGATATAAAATCATTGCAATATAAAAATTAACAATAAAATAAATGAAATACAAGAGATGAAAAGTAGAGTATGGAAAGATCTCACAATGTGCTATAGAATCACGCAAAAGCGTTGTCCTTAAAGGTTGATTCGTGCCTCCCGGAGTGTATAACTCGGTGCGATCGGATCCTTTGACACGCAACCTCCCAGGATTAGACTATAGCGTCTACCTTCGTTAAGGACGCACTTCCAAATAACGAAGAGTAATAGAATAACCCAATTATCAAAGTTGGTGATGAACTTCAGAATATTATTTGTAGAAAAAAAAAAAAAACCAATAATATAGCATATGGCTTTATGCCATAAAACAAGTGTTTTGCAACACACTATATGGCCTTAGCCTTAGATAGAAAAGAAGTGTTTTTTTTCTTCTATCTCTCATATATGTTCTTTCCTTCAATGTATTAGTATATCTATATATACAAGTGCTGGAAAGTATGTCATAAAGGAAATCTAATGAACAAACGGTCAAAACGTTAAAAAAATCTCCCAAGCATAAAACTTGTTATAAAATGCAATAAAACATATTAACTCCAAACGGTTATAAAACGGTAAGGAAATCAATGGGTTAATGACATAACACCAAAAAAGGGTAAAACATTTGTTAATAATCAAATGGTCAAACTATAATAAAAGTTGTTAAAGACTAACATTCAAAACTATAAAAATCAATTAAAACTAATTTTTATTTAACTCATAACCAAGTAATAAATGCAAACGGTCATAAAAGTTATATCTCATAACCAAGTAATAAATACAAACGGTTATAAACCAAAATGGTTAAAGATGATTTTTATTTCTCATAAAAACTCATGAAGATAATATCAAATGATAAAATATTTTCAAGTGACTAAAAAATGAATGTTTGTAACAAATATTACAACAGTCTCTTAATTGGTTCATTTCAAATTTTCAACCAAGTCACCAACCTTTTATTGTCCTTTAGCTTATATCCTAAATAAATTATTTCAAAGTGGAATCCTTATTAATTATCACATGAAAATTATGCATTTCTATTTAATTCATATTATATCTCTTAGTGACAATTTCCTTCGTGATAACAAAAAGCATTGCTTTGCTATTTGTTTATTTTTGGTAAGTAAGATCACATAAAGATTCTAGTAAATGGTTAATGGGATATCGAAAAGGGGGCAGATTTGCTTTGGGGCATGTTTTTAACACCAAATGATTATTTTATTGATAAAATAAATAATTATTACCGAATAAGTGGGCATAGAAGAAACTGGAATGAAATTAAATAATTATGTATTTTACTCTTAGGTACAATATAATATGCCAATGATTATAATCATGTAGTTGTCTTTTCAATTCTGACTGAGTTATAGTCTAATGCAACTCCATCTAGGTATAACAGGACTCAATGCAGATAATAATATTCTCATTTTCTCTCTCTTATATTGATTAAAAAAAAAAAAACTAGTGCTAATAATATTAAAAATTCTCCTTTCGGGAGTTAAACTTTTATCTTAATATATATCCAACTATTTTAAAAAATTTCTTGAAGTTATACCACAATGACAAATTCAAGATTGATGTGCTTATAATTCACTCCCGTGCGTCTCTTGGCTTTGTTTCAATTATTCGTGTACCTACTCCTTATTTGTTTGAAGAATTATATATATATATATATATATATATATATATATATATATATATATATATATATATATTTGTTTGAAGAATTATATATATTTATATAAACAGTTTTCCTGGTGGTGGAATATCAATAGAAAGCATTTGCAAAAGAGGAGAAAAATAAATAAAATGGTTTTTCGGTGTGGGCCGGCAAGAGATGACTCTAATATGCTTAAGTTGGTATGTATTTAAAGAATAGCTTGAAATGAAAATAGTACTGAGTTTTTGGAATGAGGCTAAAAATCCCTTCCTATTACTTGAATGTGGGTTGCCTTTTATAATAGTTTGCCATCAACTGTTCACCGTCGGTTCCTCCATGAAAGTTTTTGGAGTGGTTTATCCCACGGCTCTTCACATCATAATGGATACTCTTATGTACCCACAAATCTAGTTGTATGAATGAGCAAGAAGCATAATTCTAATTATCTATTCACGGTTGAAGTAGAATATATTGTTGCTAGAAGTTGCTGCACTTAGTTGCTATAGATGAAGAAACTATTAATTACAGATTATGGACTTGGCCAAGACACTATAATGATCTATTGTGACAATCAAAGTACAATCAACATCTTCAAAAATCATGTATATCACAAACGAACCAAACACATTTACATCAAGTATCACTTTATTCTTGACTTGGTAATTGAGTCTAAGATGTTGCTCTAGACTTTGTCATAAGGAAGTCACGTAAGAGAAGATTGGTCAATGAGCAGTTAGAGCTACTAAGGAAACAAGGAGGTAAGGAAGGAATGTCTACATACAGAGGGTCTAAATATTTTACAAAAGAATTTAAAAGTTTACCATGCTTCTACTTTGAATTTTCTATAGTTGTTGATGCAATTTTTTGATTCAACAATCTCCGATTTGTGTGATTTTTGCGTTCTTCGAAGCATCTTTCATCTTCGATCTCTGGGCTCCTATAAAATAACAAGAGCGTCAAAGATGCTTAAATTAGCAATCGTATATGGAGTCTCAATGTAGCATGAGCAAATTGAGAATTGATTGATGGATCCCCATGCCTTGAGTTTCCTTTTATTGGGTTTTATTTGTGTAACCGTTCCCTCAATCTTCTCCCTTTAGATGATTGAGGGATAATTTGAAATATTGGAAATAATATGAGATAGTTGAGATAATGTAAAGAGATAGTGGAGGGTTGTTGAGAGATAGTAGGACCCATGGTAAATTTCATCTCTCCAACAAAGTAAATGATCATTTGGAAATGACGGTCTCAAAATAGTTTAATCTTTGAAGTGTTCAAATTCAACTGCCTCAAAATAGTTTTATTTTGGATGTGTTCAAACACTACAAAAAACCTTCTAATTAGGACACATTAGTAATGTGCCAATAGGCTTGGATTTGGGGTTGGTCACCAATTATCATTGTCACATTGTGCAAAGCGTTTTCCTTTTGGTTGGTTTAATTTTTAATTAGTGCAATATGTTAACTCAAATTGTTGCAAGACAGTGCATTCGTGTGCTTAATTTGGTTGGATTCGGGTCCCTTCAAATATAAAATTATAAATCAAGTGTGTTTGCGCGAACGAGCATAGCTACCTTTGAATAAGTGGACGGAAGACTCTCTTTCCCGATCACTCCGGCATTAAGAAACCGTATAAGCTCTGTCTGGAGGTCAGTAGTGTAACGACCCAGGAAAAAGCGCTAGCCACATCTGCGCTATTACCCCAAAAGGACTAGTCAATTTGGAGTTTCCCTAGAATTCATTATAAATCCCAGTTTCACCTAGTAACTAGGCAATGTGGGACTTAGCACCCATGACTATCTTTATAAACTACCCACTCTATGTGGGCTTCTTCTCATCTTCCCAATATGGGACCGGGTGTTACAAACTCCCCCTCTTAAATTCCTGACGTCCTCGTCAGGGCTACGTCATGCAGTGCTCTAATACCACATGGCCTGGCGTTAGTAGGTGGCTCTGATACCACTTGTAACGACCCAGGAAAAAGCGCTAGCCACATCTGCGCTATTACCCCAAAAGGACTAGTCAATTTGGAGTTTCCCTAGAATTCATTATAAATCCCAGTTTCACCTAGTAACTAGGCAATGTGGGACTTAGCACCCATGACTATCTTTATAAACTACCCACTCTATGTGGGCTTCTTCTCATCTTCCCAATATGGGACCGGGTGTTACAGGTAGTTTTGCTGGTTTATTGACTGGCCGCCATAATTCCAAAGTGGTCACCCCCAAATGAAGAAATCACAGCCTTGGAAGCTCTCAAGAGGGCAGGAATTCCAGCTCCTTTCGAGCTCCAAGCAAAGGAGGGCTTAGCTCTTGTAAATTTATCTAACTAAATTGGTACTAATAGTAATTTGGACATATAATGTGAAAAAGTTTCATGTAAAATTTAACTGTCTAAATAAATTTTAAACCGTTTAATCATTTATCTGATCACATTAACTGCTCAAATTGTTAATGGTAAATTTTTATCTAGCCCCATCTCCAACAATTATCAAAAGACAACAACAAAGTGGAGCCCTATAGAATTAGCTGACATTAATGTTAGGTTCCTCTCCATTGTCTGAAAACTGAGAAGCCAGAAGTGCATTTGGTAGGGTGTTTTTTTTGAAGTTTGGTAATGGAAGGAATAGAAGAGAAAGAAGTGCAAAAGAAAACAAAGAGTTCTATAAAGATTGAGTTTGTAAGCCATTTTTTATAATGTGTTTTGCTATTGCACTAAGGGTTTGGATGGTGGAAGATGTGGACACATATTCCCATTAGAGCATTAAAAAACTGATACGATAGTTTACGAGATACTTACAAATTGTTAAATTTTATTGTTCAACTTTTTTACCCACATAATAGTATTGTAACGCTTATATAGACAGTCACCGTGTGAAGTGAATTTGCAAAATAATTATAGTACTTAAATAATTTTCTCCGAATAAATTTGAGGTTAATAGGATTAGTGTGTGAATATTGGCTCTGGTTAACGGTTATGTATCAATCTTCATAGATTTAGGTAAGAGTGTGAATGCACACTATTTGACAGTTTGATCGTTATAAACTTATAATACATGGAATTTCTTGCACATGAATCTTTTCAAATATGCTTGGACCCCAGCCATCAACGAACCTTAGTGATCAAAATGGGTCACATAAGAAAATGACAAAAAAATGTGGTTAAGCCCGAGACCCAAACAAGTCCCAGGCCCACTGCAACTAGGGTTCATGAGAGGCCCAAAAAAGCCTAACACCAGGCCAACTAATACAAGCGCCCAAACGGCCCATTAGAGCTTGATTCGGTCTCCGGACCGTAGGCCCACTGACGACCTCTTTCCTATTACGCAACTGAACATCAGCCGCCTTATTGGGACGTGCAAGATTTTCAATATAACATTATTCAATTTTAATTTATTAATTAAGAAATATGTGAAATTTTAATCAAGTCTCTAAAGTTTTAAAAAGTCACAATTAAATTCTCAAATAATTAAAAAATCGTAATCATAATCAAATCCTTCCACCAGTAAACATAACCGACGGTTTTGACAAAATAATCTTGGCTTATATGTACATGAATTATTACTTTTTTTTTTTTTTTGACAAAGTACATGAATTATTACTATACAAGACTCATAGTCATGTAAAATTAAAATTATTTATGGATTTGATTTTTTTTTTTTTTTTTTGGCATGTACGCACAAGAGGGGGTAGAAGAATTCGAACTAGTGACCTCCACTTCATTTAAGCGTAATTCTAGCCGATTGAACTACCTCTCGGAGACTTATAGATTTGATTTTGAATTTGATCAGTAATGTTTTCAACTGTATTAATCATTCTATGTATTTTAATGCTAAAATAGGTAAAAATAGGTAAAGAGAGATAGAGATGAAAAATGAAATGATATTATTAATTCCAGTAGATCTTTTAGGATCGATGTTCACAAAAGAAATGTTTGGGGACTAAATCGTAATCTCATACAGGCCTTACAAAAGAAGAAGAAGCGAAACAAGGACATCAAAAGGCTCCTCCGCGGCCGCCACTGGTTGGAGTTGGAACTCTAGGAGATCTTACCTTCTCAAACCAACCCCAATACTCAGGATTACATTGCATTGGAGAAGACAACGACAGAGGCCTCGGAGTGAATGGACCAGCACACCCTTTCCAATTTGTCAAGCACTTCACCACCACATCTCCCAATTTCCCTCCATTGATCGCCTCATATACCTTCTCTATATCCTCCCCTGGACTCACCTTCTTCGCTCCGCTCAGAAGCTCTGTCCCCACTTCACTCCTCACTAACCGATATATCGGATATGTCCTGCATTTCTTTATTCTGTTCGCCACCGGAAAATCTCCTTTCTCAAATCTCTCCCGCGCTTTCGTTACCTCCTCTCCAAGCCTTGCTTTCAGTTCGTCTAGGAATACTGGAATCCGCTTGAAGATTGAGAAGCCCTCGTCATTTCCATTTTCACCCTTTGAAGGATCTTCCAGTGCTTTCTCTACAAGCACTTCTCGCAGTTGGGACAAGAGGGCATAAGAGGGATTTGTGGGGTCGTCCAGATAAGAGAATACCGGCAGGTGTTCAATTACCTGCAACAATTCTTTCTCGCAGAAGCGGGATTCAAGCAGCGATCCATCTTCAGCAGTGTAAAGGGTCTTCCTCACAACTTGGAGGACGACATGTTTGACAACCTCCCTCATGTTCTCCTCCAGATGTCTCAGATCAACTGCCTGGCAAAGCGCCACCATGTATGTGGCAGACATAAGCTTCAGGATCTCAATGGCTTCTGCACTCTTTCTGGCTGAAATCAAACCCAGAGAATTTACATCTTGATTGTGTTGTTCGGCACTCTGTACGTGTGTTGTGACAGGGTTAGCTAGGTACTGAAGCTCAGAGCAGTATGCAGCCATGGCTATCTCTGCCCCTTTGAACCCATAATCCAAGCTTGGATTAGGCCCGCCGCTCAAATTGGAAGGCAACCCATTGTTGTAGTAGTCACATACGAGCTCGGAGAACTGAGCAAACATGAGTTTCCCAATTGCTGCAACGGCAATTCGGAGATTGTCCATGGAGACACCGATTGGTGTACCCTGGAAATTCCCTCCATGGAGAGCAATATCTCGAGCAACATCGATCAATGGGTTGTCATTCACAGAATTGATTTCCCTTTCAATTGAATGCGTTGCCATGCGGATGACTTCGATTTGGGGTCCGAGCCACTGGGGGGAGGTTCTGAGTGCGTACCTGTCCTGTTTTGGCTTTGACAATGGGTCTTTCTCGTGACGAAGATTTGCTTCCTTCATGTAATCGCTCTCATCCAAAAGGTACTCCATGATAGCAGCTGCTTCAATCTGGCCAGGATGGTGCTTGAGCTCATGCGTCAGTGGGTCTGTGAATTCGGGCTTGCCGACCATGACTTCGCAGAAGAAAGCAGAGAGAACTTCTGCAAATAGAGCCAAAACGTTGGCATCAAAACAAACTGTTGCAGCCACAGCCGAGCCAACAGCTGTCCCATTTACAAGAGCTAAGCCCTCCTTTGCTTGGAGCTCGAAAGGAGCTGGAATCCCTGCCCTCTTGAGAGCTTCCAAGGCTGTGATTTCTTCATTTTCAGGGGTGACCACTTTGGAATTATGGCGGCCAGTCAATAAACCAGCAATATAAGATAGCGGTACAAGATCCCCCGAAGCCGTGATAGTCCCTCTTAGGGGCAGTTTCGGGATCAAATTTTTGTTCATCAGCTTGGCCATGCCTTCGAGTACCTCCCATCGAATACCGGAATAGCCCTGCATCAGTGTGTTTGCGCGAACGAGCATAGCTACCTTTGAATAAGTGGACGGAAGACTCTCTTTCCCGATCACTCCGGCATTAAGGAACCTTATAAGCTCTGTCTGGAGGTCGGTAGTTTTGCTGGTGCGCCGGTGTGACGTGGCTCCAAACCCAGTGGTAACACCGTACGTGTCTGTTCCACGGGAGATGTTGTCGGCAACCCAGTTGGCGCTTTTGGCGACACGTTCACGCGCCGTGGCTTCATCAAGGTTAACCTTGACTTCACTGCGGCGAGCAATTGCAGTGACCTGAGCAACAGTGAGGGAGGTGCCCTGGATGTCGACGGTTTGCACCTTTGAAAATTGGGACACCATGCGGCAGACTTCATCGAAATGGGTGCATTGGAGTGCCTCTGCAGCTTTCTTCCAGTGTAGAGGGGCTGACAAGTGAGAATTTTCCGACACACAAATGAGGTTGGCGGTGTCTTTTGAGAGAGGAAGAGGTGGAGGAGTTGGACGGACATGTTTGATTGGGCGGGCAAGTCCGTCGGTTGCCATGTCTTTAGGATTTGAGAAGAGATTTGAGAGGTGGGATTGGTGAGTTGTTGTTGATGAGTTTGAGAGGGAAGTAGTTAGTGGCATCTATTTATAGTAGTCGCAAGTGCTCAAGTGGCGGCCTGCATCAACGTGAATGTCTTGGTCGAAAGAGGGGTTTTGGTTGGTGAAGCTTGAAGTTGCATGGAAGGATATATAATAGGATATGGTGGGAAGGTTTTGGTTGGTGGGGTTTGTGCGGGTCGCTTCTTCCAATTACTCCATACAAGACCATTGACTCTGAGGGTTATAGCACGTGCTTCCTTGGTGATCAAATTAGTGATAATGAGATGGAAAAATGCATGCCAATATTGACCAGCCGAGAGTTTGAGTTTGGTATTTCACCACACAAGATTACACTCGTGCTTGTGTTACATTTATAATTTTATATTTGAAGTGACCCGAATCCAACCCAATTAAGCACACGAATATGCACCGTCTTAGAAATTATAAATTATTGCACTAATTAAAAATTAAACCAATTACCAAAAGGAAAACGCTTCGCACAATGTGACAATGATATTTGGTGACCAAATATTCCAAATCCTTTGAACACATCAAGTATAAAACTATTTTAAGGCAGCTAATATTGAAATAATCTCCTCAGATTTGAATACACAATATAAAGCTGAAGATCAAGTTAAATGCAATATTAGATAATATCTTATCTAATATTGATTTAGTTTGTTAGTTTGTTATGTTTGAAATTTGTATTTCAAAGCCAAATGTATATCTTGTAATTTGTTATAATTTGCTATAAATAGAAGTATTAATTATTAAAGACCTCATTGAGGCACCACCAAGGTGGTATAGTTGAGTTGGTAAAGTAGCAGGTGATAGGGTTTAATTCCTCCCTCCTTTCTTCCTAGTGGTCATGGATTCGAACCTGCTTGCGGTAGTAGTCCGCGAACCAGATGCTACTAAGAAAAGGCTTTAACAACTTGCACTTTGGTAGGGTTGTGGTAACGTACTCATCTTCTCAGGCAGAAGGTATGGCTCAAACCTAACATTCCACAATGGATGGGAACCTCGATGGTCATGCCCAAGGGAGAAAATTACATTGATCGTCCTTTCCCGCCTTTTTTAATTAGAAAAAAAAAAAAAAAAAAAGGACCTCATTGAGGCATTACAAATTCAATTCACTTTATTATAGCTGAATTTGAACACATCAAAGATGAAACTATTTTGACACAGTCAAACCCAATTCATCATTTACTATAGAAAATTCAAAGTAGAAGCATAATAAACTTTCAAATTTCCTTGTAAAATATTAAGACCCTACGTACATTCCTTCCTTACCTCCTTGTTTCCTTAGTAGCCCTAAGTGCTCATTGGCCAGTCTTCTATATATTACATGATTTCCTTATCGAAAAGTCTAGAGCAACATCTTAGACTGAATCTAAGTCAAGAATAAAGTGATATATACTTGATGTCAATGTATTTGGTTCGTGGGTGATGCACATGATTTTTGGAGATATTGATCGTACTTTGATTGTCAAATTAAGTATACCATTATAGTGTCTTGGAGCATTCCATAATCTGTAATTAATAGTTTCTTCATCCATAGCAACTAAGTGCAGCCAGCAACTTCTAGCAACAATATATTATACTTCAACCGTGAATAGAGAATTAGAATATTTATGCTTCTTGCTCATTCACGCAACTAGATTTGTGGGTACACAAGAGTATCCATTATAATGTGAAGAGACGTGGGATAAGCCACTCCAAAAACTTTCATGAAGGAACCGACGGTGAGCAGTTGATGGTAGACTATTGTAAAAGGCAACCCACATTCAAGTAATAACGACTTTTAGCCTCTTTTCAAAAACTCAGTCCTATTTTCATTTCAAGTTATTCTTTACATACATACTAACTTAATCATATTAGAGTCATTTCTTGCCGGCCCACACCGAAAAACCCTTTTATTTATTTTTCAATTCTCCTCTTTTGCAAATGCTTTCCTATATATTCATATTCCACCACCAGGAAAACTGTTTAAATAAAGCATCTCTTGCTGAGAAGTAGAGTTCAAGTGGATGCAGTGGATCCAAGTTCAAATATAGCATTTCCTGCAGAGAAGCAAGTCTGTGTTGAACTAAAAATTTGGAATCTTGTTTGATAGGTAGAGTGAAAACAACAACAAAAACAAACAAAAACGAGAAAAATACTCCATCCTGCTGGTCAGTCTTGTTATTCTTATCTTATGGTCAATCTTGAAGGCACTCTATCACTCATATATATATATATATATACACGTTCTTTAACTCTCCTTTCTTTAGTTTTACTTGTTATCGTTCTTTATTTAAAAAAAATTTACGTACTGATTTGAGCGTCAGAGTGTTATGATGTACCTTAATTACTTTACAAGCCGAACTCCTCCTTAAAAGACAGTTTAAAATACAGTCATTAATGTAGTACTGTTACTTGCATCAGCCAATAATTTGATGATGCTACGTCCCACAAATCGTGATTCATGCATCATAAAAGGCAAAGCTAATAGACAATAAGGAGTTGAAATGAACGACCAAGACACCCACCAACCATGCCAAGAAGGAATAGAGTCAGGGGGCATGTGAGTGAATGGCATCTCCTCTAAGTCAATGGTCTTCTTTGGAGTACTTGGATGCACTAATTCTTCAAACAAACAAGTACGTAGTAGGTACACGAATAATTTAAAATTTTAAACAAAGCCAAGAGACGCAATGGGGAGTGAATTATAATAAGCACATCAATCTTGAATTTATCATCTGTGGTATAACTTCACAAAAAAATTTCTAAAATAGTTGGATATATATTAAGGTAAGAATTTAACTCCCAAAATGAGAATTCTCCGGTCTATCAGTATTAGCCTTTTTTTTTTTTTTTTCCTTAATCAATATAAGAGACGAAAAAAAAAGAATAGTATTAGCCGTACTAAGTCTTACTTTACTCTTATGCAACGATGGAGTTGCATTAGACTATAATGTAATCAGATTTGAAAGGGCGACTACATGATTCTAATCATTAGCATATTATATTGTACCAGAGTAAAATACATAATTATTTAATTTCATTCCAATTTCTTCTATACCCACTTACCTGGTAATAATTATTTACTTTATCAATAAAATAATCATTTGGTGTTTCAAACATGACCAGAAGCAAAAAGACACCAAGAGGTCGGTCGAAATGAATCGAGAGACGCTGCTTTAAAATTCATGAAGACAGCAGACGTGCATGTCTTCTCACTAACCCAAGTGACACGTGTTTGACTCAAATGCTTCTTCCGCTCTCAAATGACGTGTGGGCGGGAAATTGACAAACATCATTTTTTTTTTTAATAAATGAATTATGCCATAATTTTAATTTACCAAGTGGCAACTCGTGCAATACGGAAACTTTATTATATTTTAAAAAAAAAAAACCGAGGAAAAGCATATTTGTAGGACAAGTTTGGGTTTGTGATTTTTTTCTATTCTATTGAAATGAATTTAAAATTATGAATATCAAGGAGAAAAAAGAGTTAGAGATTACGTTTGGATTGTTTGAAGAATATAAAATTTTGAATAAAGTTGAAAAATTTTGAGTGGAGTTGAGAGGAAGTGCTAGAGAGCCAAACAAATAGACCTAAAAATTTTTTCAAATTGACGTAGCAGACCGTGAATGACAGATAAGAGAGAAAGAATTGCATTTTTTAAATTTAAAAACCTATGTCATGTCAATTTGTAAATTTTTTTGAGTTTATTTGTTTGACTATTTAACACTTCTCTGAGTTGAGTATTAGTGGTATCAAATCAACTAAAAAAGAGAAAAAAAGTTGAGAAAAATTGGGAAGAATTGTCTTCCCAAACAAGTAGGCAACGTATGGCTCATAAGAATTAACAAGAGATACGTTTCCAATTGAAAGGCAAAAAATATTTAATGTGATTTTAGGATCGATGTTTACAACAGAAATGTTGGGGACTAAATCGTAATCTCATACAAGCGTTTCAAAAGAAGAAGAAGAGAAACAAGCAGTCAAGGACATCAAAAGGCTCCTCCGCGGCCGCCACTGGTAGGAGTTGGAACTCTAGGAGATCTAACCTTCTCAAACCAACCCCAATACTCAGGATTACATTGCATTGGAGAAGACAACGACAGAGGCCTTGGAGTGAATGGACCAGCACACCCTTTCCAATTTGTCAAGCACTTCACCACCACATCTCCCAATTTCCCTCCATTGATCGCCTCATATACCTTCTCTATATCCTCCCCTGGGCTCACCTTCTTCGCTCCACTTAGCAGCTCTGTCCCCACTTCACTCCTCACTAACCGATATATCGGATATGTCCTGCATTTCTTTATTCTGTTCGCCACCGGAAAATCTCCTTTCTCAAATCTCTCCCGCGCTTTCGTTACCTCCTCTCCAAGCCTTGCTTTCAGTTCGTCTAGGAATACTGGAATCCGCTTGAAGATTGAGAAGCCCTCGTCATTTCCATTTTCACCCTTTGAAGGATCTTCCAGTGCTTTCTCTACAAGCACTTCTCGCAGTTGGGACAAGAGGGCATAAGAGGGATTTGTGGGGTCGTCCAGATAAGAGAATACCGGCAGGTGTTCAATTACCTGCAACAATTCTTTCTCGCAGAAGCGGGATTCAAGCAGCGATCCATCTTCAGCAGTGTAAAGGGTCTTCCTCACAACTTGGAGGACGACATGTTTGACAACCTCCCTCATGTTCTCCTCCAGATGTCTCAGATCAACTGCCTGGCAAAGCGCCACCATGTATGTGGCAGACATAAGCTTCAGGATCTCAATGGCTTCTGCACTCTTTCTGGCTGAAATCAAACCCAGAGAATTTACATCTTGATTGTGTTGTTCAGCACTCTGTACGTGTGTTGTGACAGGGTTGGCCAGGTATTGAAGCTCAGAGCAGTATGCAGCCATGGCTATCTCTGCCCCTTTGAACCCATAATCCAAGCTTGGATTAGGCCCGCCGCTCAAATTGGAAGGCAACCCATTGTTGTAGTAGTCACATACGAGCTCGGAGAATTGAGCAAACATGAGTTTCCCAATTGCTGCAACGGCAATGCGGAGATTGTCCATGGAGACACCGATTGGTGTACCCTGGAAATTCCCTCCATGGAGAGCAATATCTCGAGCAACATCGATCAATGGGTTGTCATTCACAGAATTGATTTCCCTTTCAATTGAATGCGTTGCCATGCGAATAACTTCAATTTGGGGTCCGAGCCATTGGGGAGAAGTTCTGAGTGCATACCTGTCCTGTTTTGGCTTTGACAATGGGTCTTTCTCGTGACGAAGATTTGCTTCCTTCATGTAGTCGCTCTCATCCAAAAGGTACTCCATGATAGCAGCTGCTTCAATCTGGCCAGGATGGTGCTTGAGCTCATGCGTCAATGGGTCTGTGAACTCGGGCTTGCCGACCATGACTTCGCAGAAGAAAGCAGAGAGAACTTCTGCAAACAGAGCCAAAACGTTGGCATCAAAACAAACCGTTGCAGCCACAGCCGAGCCAACAGCCGTCCCATTTACAAGAGCTAAGCCCTCCTTTGCTTGGAGCTCGAAAGGAGCTGGAATTCCTGCCCTCTTGAGAGCTTCCAAGGCTGTGATTTCTTCATTTTCAGGGGTGACCACTTTGGAATTATGGCGGCCAGTCAATAAACCAGCAATGTAAGAAAGCGGTACAAGATCCCCCGAAGCAGTGATAGTCCCCCTTAGGGGCAGCTTCGGGATCAAATTTTTGTTCATCAGTTTGGCCATGCCTTCGAGTACCTCCCATCGAATACCGGAATAGCCCTGCATCAGTGTGTTTGCGCGAACGAGCATAGCTACCTTTGAATAAGTGGACGGAAGACTCTCTTTCCCGATCACTCCGGCATTAAGGAACCGTATAAGCTCTGTCTGGAGGTCGGTAGTTTTGCTGGTGCGCCGGTGTGACGTGGCTCCAAACCCAGTGGTAACACCGTACGTGTCTGTTCCACGGGAGATGTTTTCGGCAACCCAGTTGGCGCTTTTGGCGACACGTTCACGCGCCGTGGCTTCATCGAGGTTAACCTTGACTTCACTGCGGCGAGCGATTGCAGTGACCTGAGCAACAGTGAGGGAGGTGCCCTGGATGTCGACGGTTTGCAACTTTGAAAATTGGGACACCATGCGGCAGACTTCATCGAAATGGGTGCATTCGAGTGCCTCTGCAGCTTTCTTCCAGTGTAGAGGGGCTGACAAGTGAGAATTTTCCGACACACAAATGAGGTTGACGGTGTCTTTTGAGAGAGGAAGAGGCGGAGGAATTGGACGGACATGTTTGAGTGGGCGGGCAAGTCCGTCGGTTGCCATGTCTTTAGGATTTGAGAAGAGATTTCAGAGGGTGAAGAAGAGGCTGCAGAAATGGGATTGGTGAGCTGTTGTTGATGAGTTTGAGAGGGAAGTAGTTAGTGGCTTCTATTTATAGTAGTCACAAGTGCTCAAGTGGCAGCCTGAATCAGCGTTAATGTCTTGGTCGAAAGAGGGGCTTTGGTTGGTGAAGATTGAAGTTCCATGGATGGATATATAATAGGATATGGTGGAAGGTTTTGGTTGGTGGGGTTTGTGCGGGTCGCTTCTTCCAATTACTCCATACAAGACCATTGACTCTGAGGGTTATAGCACGTGCTTCCTTGGTGATCAAATTAGTGATAATGAGATGGAAAAATGCATGCCAATATTGACCAGCCGAGAGTTTAGTTTGGTATTTCACCACACAAGATTACACTAGTGTTTGTGTTACGTTTATAGTTTTATATTTGAAGGGACCCGAATCCAACCAAATTAAGCACACGAATGCACTGTCTTGCAACAATTTGAGTTAACATATTGCACTAATTAAAAATTAAACCAACCGAAAGGAAAACGCTTTGCACAATGTGACAATGATATTTGGTGACCAACCCCAAATCCAAGCCTATTGGCACGTTACTAATGTGTCCAAATTAGAAGGTTTTTTATAGTGTTTGAACACATCCAAAATAAAACTATTTTGAGGCAGTTGAATTTGAACACTTCAACGATGAAACTATTTTGAGACCGTCATTTCCAAATGATCATTTACTATTGTTGGGGAGATAAAATTCACTATGAGTCCTACTATTTCTCAACAACCCTCCATTATTTTTACATTATCTCAACTACCTCACATTATCTCCAATATTTCAAATTATCCCTCAATCATCTGAAGGGAGAAGATTGAGGGAATGGTTACACAAATAAAACCCAATAAAAGGAAACTCAAGGCATGGGGATCGATCAATCAATTCTCAATTTCCTCATGCTACATTTAGACTCCATATACGATTGCTAATTTAAGCATCTTTGACGCTCTTGTTATTTTATATGAGCCCAAAGAACGAAGATGAAAGACGCTTCGAAGAACGCAAAGATCACACAAATCGGAGATTGTTGGACCAAAAAATTGCATCAACAACTATAGAAAATTCAAAGTAGAAGCATGGTAAACTTTTAAATTCCTTTGTAAAATATTAAGACCCTCTGTATGTAGACATTCCTTCCTTACCTCCTTGTTTCCTTAGTAGCTCTAACTGCTCATTGGCCAATCTTCTATTACGTGACTTCCTTATGACAAAGTCTAGAGCAGCATCTTAGACTCAACCAAGTCAAGAATAAAGTGATATTTGATGTCAATGTGTTTGGTTCGATTGTGATGCACATGATTTTTGAAGATGTTGATTGTACTTTGATTGTCACAATAGACCATTATAGTGTCTTGTCGAAGTCCATAATCTGTAATTAATAGTTTCTTCATCCATAGCAACTAAGTGCAGCAACTTCTAGCAACAATATATTCTACTTCAACCGTGAATAGATAATTAGAATTATGCTTCTTGCTCATTCATACAACTAGATTTGTGGGTACATAAGAGTATGCATTATGATGTTAAGAGCCGTGGGATAAACCACTCCAAAAACTTTCATGGAGAAACCGACGGTAAGCAATTGATGGCAAACTATTATAAAAGGCAACTTACATTCAAGTAATAAGGACTTTTAGCCTCTTTCCAAAAACTCAGTACTATTTTCATTTCAAGCTATTCTTTAAATACATACTAACTTAAGCATATTAGAGTCATCTCTTGCCGGCCCACACCGAAAAACCCTTTTATTTATTTTTCTCCTCTTTTGCAAATGCTTTCTATTGATATTCCACCACCAGGAAAACTGTTTAAATAAAGCATATATATCTCTTGCTGAGAAGTAGAGTTCAAGTGGATGCAAGTCCAAATATAGCATTTCCTGCAGAGAAGCAAATCTGTATTGAACTAAAAATTTGGAATATTGTTTGATAGGGAGAGTGAAAACAACAAAAACAAACAAAAAAGAGAAAAATACTCCATCCTGCTGGTCAGTCTTGTTATTCTTCTCTTATAGTCAATCTTGACAGGCACTATATGCTTCTCTTTATTATTAATTGAAGGACCATACTACATACTAATATTGGGTCTTAGCTAAGAAAGTCCTAAGAGAAGCACACATTAATTAATTAAGGCTATTTCCATGCTGTCAAGGGCACTTTTGATATACCTTACGAATTATCACTCATATACATTTTCTTACTCTCATCTATCTAGTTTTACTTCTTATTATTTTCTATAAAAAAAAAATTTACCGACTTAAGTATTATTGCCGTTAATCAATTTACCTTATTTTACTAGCGGAACTCCTCCTTAAAAAGACAATTTACACTTTACAGTCATTGTACGTAGTACTGTTCCTTGCATCAGCTAATAATTTGATGAAGCTACGTCCCACCAATCGTGATTCATGCATCATAAAAGGCAAAGCTAAAAGACAATAATGGGTTGGTCACTCTTGGTTGAAATGGACCAATTGACACCCACCAACTATGCCAAGAAGCAATAGTGTCAGGGGGCATGTGAGTGAGTGGCATCTCCTCTAAGTCAATGGTCTTCTTTGGAGTACTTAAATGCACTAAATTCTTCAAACAAATAAGGAGTAGGTACACGAATAATTGAAACAAAGCCGAGAGACGCACGGGAGTGAATTATAAGCACATCAATCTTGAATTTATCATTGTGGTATAACTTCAATAAATTTTTTAAAATATTTGGATATATATATAGGAGAGAGAGAAAATGAGAATACTATTAGTTGTATCGAGTCCTGTTATACCTGGATGGAGTTGCATCGGACTATAGCCCAATCAGAATTGAAAAAGCGACTACATGATTATAATCATCAGTATATTATATTGTACCTAAGAGTAAAATACATAATTATTTAATTTCATTCCAGTTTCTTCTATACCCACTTAGTAATAAATATTTATTTTATCAATAAAATAATCATTTGGTGTTTCAAACATGACCCGAAGCAAAAAGACACCAAGAGGTTGGTCGAAATGAACCGAGAGACGCTGCTTTAAAATTCATGAAGACAGTAGACATGCATGTCTTCTCACTGACCCAAGTGACACTTGTATGACTCAAATGCTTCTTGCACTTTCAAATGATGTGTTGGGTATAATTCTAATTTACCAAGTGGCAACTTGTGCAGTACGGAAACTTTATTATATATATATTTTTTATAAAAAAAAAATAAAAAAAAAAAAAATTGAGGAAAAGCATATTTGTTACGGCTTGTTTGGGTTTCAGATTTTTTTCTATTCTACTGAACTGAATTTAAAATTGCGAATATTGATGAGAAAAAAAGAGTTGTAGATTATTTTTGGATTGTTTGAAGAATATAAAATTTTGAATAAAGTTGAAAAATTTTGAGTTGAGTTGAATATTAGTGATATCAAATCAACCAAAAAAAAAAAAAAAAAGTTAGAGAAAAATTGGGAAGAATTGTCTTCCCAAACAAGTACGTAACGTATGGTTCATAAGAATTAAGAAGAGATACATTTCCAATTGAAAGGCAAACAATATTTTATGTGATTTAAAAAGAAAATAGTAAACCCTGCGTTGGATGTAATTTTTGTTGGAGCAATTGAGTCTTTAGGCGTTCAAAGTGATCTAACAATAAGGAAAATAGTTATAAAATAGTTGTTGTGAATGCTCTAATTGGTTAATACGTTTTAAAGTATTATTGTCCACACAAAAAGAAGGTCAATTTGATCGGATCCTTTATTTAAATGTGGGAATTGGGAAATGCCTTTGAAGAAATATTTAGAGCCATCTCCTTTCTCATTCCAGTCCCACCTTGCTTGAATTATCTCTTTCTTGGTATCAAACGTCCATAATTTGCCCCCCTTTTGATATCCCATTAACCATTTACTAGAATCTTTATGTGATCTTACTTACCAAAAATAAACAAATAGAAAAGCAATGCTTTTTGTTATCACGAAGGAAATTGTCACTAAGAGATATACTATATGAATTAAATAGAAATGCATAATTTTCATGTGATAATTAATAAGGATTCCACTTTGAAATAATTTATTTAGGATATAATCATATAAGCTAAAGGACAATAAAAGGTTGGTGACTTGGTTGAAAATTTGAAATGAACCAATTAAGAGACCTGGTAAGAAAGTAGAAACCCACCAACCCAAAAAAAATCCCACCAACCATTTGAAAAAGGCAAAGGGTGCCGGCCGGGGGATTATGTGAGTGAGTGGCATCTCCTCAGAGTCAATGGTCTTCTATGGAGTACAAGGAAGAAACCCACCAACCAAAAACTTCCATGCAACTTCCTCCATCTTCACCAACCAAAAAAAAACCCCACTTTCGACCAAGACATTAACGTTGATGCAGGCCGCCACTTGAGCACTTGTGACTACTATAAATAGATGCCACTAACTACTTCCCTCTCAAACTCATCAACAACAACTCACCAATCCCATTTCTGCAGCCTCTTCTTCACCCTCTGAAATCTCTTCTCAAATCCTAAAGACATGGCATCCGACGGACTTGCCCGCCCACTCAAACATGTCCGTCCAATTCCTCCGCCTCTTCCTCTCTCAAAAGACACCGTCAACCTCATTTGTGTGTCGGAAAATTCTCACTTGTCAGCCCCTCTACACTGGAAGAAAGCTGCAGAGGCACTCGAATGCACCCATTTCGATGAAGTCTGCCGCATGGTGTCCCAATTTTCAAAGTTGCAAACCGTCGACATCCAGGGCACCTCCCTCACTGTTGCTCAGGTCACTGCAATCGCTCGCCGAAGTGAAGTCAAGGTTAACCTTGATGAAGCCACGGCGCGTGAACGTGTCGCCAAAAGCGCCAACTGGGTTGCCGACAACATCTCCCGTGGAACAGACACGTACGGTGTTACCACTGGGTTTGGAGCCACGTCACACCGGCGCACCAGCAAAACTACCGACCTCCAGACAGAGCTTATACGGTTCCTTAATGCCGGAGTGATCGGGAAAGAGAGTCTTCCGTCCACTTATTCAAAGGTAGCTATGCTCGTTCGCGCAAATACACTGATGCAGGGCTATTCCGGTATTCGATGGGAGGTACTCGAAGGCATGGCCAAGCTGATGAACAAAAATTTGATCCCGAAGCTGCCTCTAAGGGGGACTATCACGGCTTCAGGGGATCTTGTACCGCTATCTTATATTGCTGGTTTATTGACTGGCCGCCATAATTCCAAAGTGGTCACCCCTGAAAATGAAGAAATCACAGCCTTGGAAGCTCTCAAGAGGGCAGGGATTCCAGCTCCTTTCGAGCTGCAAGCAAAGGAGGGCTTAGCTCTTGTAAATGGGACAGCTGTTGGCTCGGCTGTGGCTGCAACAGTTTGTTTTGATGCCAACGTTTTGGCTCTGTTTGCAGAAGTTCTCTCTGCTTTCTTCTGCGAAATCATGGTCGGCAAGCCCGAATTCACAGACCCACTGACGCATGAGCTCAAGCACCATCCTGGGCAGATTGAAGCAGCTGCTATCATGGAGTACCTTTTGGATGAGAGCGACTACATGAAGGAAGCAAATCTTCGTCACGAGAAAGACCCATTGTCAAAGCCAAAACAGGACAGGTACGCACTCCGAACCTCCCCCCAATGGCTCGGACCCCAAATCGAAGTCATCCGCATGGCAACGCATTCAATTGAAAGGGAAATCAATTCTGTGAATGACAACCCATTGATCGATGTTGCTCGAGATATTGCTCTCCATGGAGGGAATTTCCAGGGTACACCAATCGGTGTCTCCATGGACAATCTCCGAATTGCCGTTGCAGCAATTGGGAAACTCATGTTTGCTCAATTCTCTGAGCTCGTATGTGACTACTACAACAATGGGTTGCCTTCCAATTTGAGCGGCGGGCCTAATCCAAGCTTGGATTATGGGTTCAAAGGGGCAGAGATAGCCATGGCTGCATACTGCTCTGAGCTTCAGTACCTGGCCAACCCTGTCACAACACACGTACAGAGTGCTGAACAACACAATCAAGATGTAAATTCTCTGGGTTTGATTTCAGCCAGAAAGAGTGCAGAAGCCATTGAGATCCTGAAGCTTATGTCTGCCACATACATGGTGGCGCTTTGCCAGGCAGTTGATCTGAGACATCTGGAGGAGAACATGAGGGAGGTTGTCAAACATGTCGTCCTCCAAGTTGTGAGGAAGACCCTTTACACTGCTGAAGATGGATCGCTGCTTGAATCCCGCTTCTGCGAGAAAGAATTGTTGCAGGTAATTGAACACCTGCCGGTATTCTCTTATCTGGACGACCCCACAAATCCCTCTTATGCCCTCTTGTCCCAACTGCGAGAAGTGCTTGTAGAGAAAGCACTGGAAGATCCTTCAAAGGGTGAAAATGGAAATGACGAGGGCTTCTCAATCTTCAAGCGGATTCCAGTATTCCTAGACGAACTGAAAGCAAGGCTTGGAGAGGAGGTAACGAAAGCGCGGGAGAGATTTGAGAAAGGAGATTTTCCGGTGGCGAACAGAATAAAGAAATGCAGGACATATCCGATATATCGGTTAGTGAGAAGTGAAGTGGGGACAGAGCTGCTAAGTGGAGCGAAGAAGGTGAGTCCAGGGGAGGATATAGAGAAGGTATATGAGGCGATCAATGAAGGGAAATTGGGAGATGTGGTGGTGAAGTGCTTGACAAATTGGAAAGGGTGTGCCGGTCCATTCACTCCAAGGCCTCTGTCGTTGTCTTCTCCAATGCAATGTAATCCTGAGTATTGGGGTTGGTTTGAGAAGGTTAGATCTCCTAGAGTTACAACTCCTACCAGTGGCGGCCGCGGAGTATCCTTTTGATCTTCTTCTTTTGTAACGCTTGTATGAGATTACGATTTAGTCCCCAACATTTCTGTTGTAAACATCGATCCTAAAAGATCGACTGGAATTAATAATATCTTTTCATTTTTCATCTCTCTCTCTATCTCTCTCTCTCTCTCTCATTTGTTCTTTTCTCTTTTGCTGAAGTCATGCCCACAATCCTACACTGCAATGGTCCGAATGTATATGTTCTCCAACAATTTGAGCATGTTTAGAATTGCGTTTGAAAGGCTTAAAAATGCTTTTAACACTCAAAAAATTCGTTTGAAAAAAAACATACTCGTTTGGTAAAAAAATTAAAAAAGCGCTTTTAAGGGTCTAAAAAACCTAAAAATAATCAAAAAACACTTTTAGCAAAAAAGCTTTTGCCCAAAAACTTTTTTTAACTTAAAAGCTCTATTCTCAAATGCAATCACAAACAAGTTTTTTAGCCCTAATAAAGTATATACAATTTCAACGATTTGATCAATGCACTTGAAAACATTACGATCCATGTCAAAAAAAAAAAAAAAAAAATCATTACGATCAAATTCGAAATCAATTCCATAAATAATTTACAAAGTCAACAGTAAGTCTTCCGCCCGACTAACCAATATGATTTGTTTTTTTAAATGAAATTGTTGTAGTTAAATAATAACAAATATTTAACATTATTATTTTTATTCAAATTTACAGGCTCGTAATCGGGTGAAGTATTGACTATTCAAGTTTTGTTCATTTTATTTTATTTCCAACACAAGTTGCTCTTATCATACCGCTAGATAGTTTGTTTAAGCTCGTTTCATTTATTTTTTAAACAAACTCGAGTTATATCAAAGTGCTGATTTAAACGTTAATTTTTTATTTTTACAAATATTGATCATATGACTAATTTTTATTGCCACATCATCCAATTGTATGAAAGTTAACATTAATCTATTAAATAGCATTATTCTTTGTTATGTGACCCATTGAGATCCCCAAGGTTCGTGCAACAGTCCTCGCTAAGAAAAAATGAAGAGTCCTTGAACATCAATATACTTGGGCAGCTGCACTCACTCGTTGGCAAAAGCTACAAAAGCAAATTCTACGCTTGTTTAACAGGGAAAATGCTTTCTTACACAAGTGGAAGATAGAAACCCCAATCAAGAATAAATGGAAGACACGTTCAGAACCTACAAACTACCAAATATTTAGCATATCCAAATAACAAGATCCCCAAGAGACCAGAGTAGTGAGAATACATATGGTGGTGCTAAAATAGCACAACACAGAAACCTCTGACTAACTAAATAGTTAGCTAAGCCCAACATGAGAGAATTACAAAGGGTGAGCATTAACCCACCTCCCTGTGATATCAGGGACGCGCTCTCTTATTGCTGCACGACGGGCACTTGTACTGCTTTATGTGCTCCGCCCTTGCTGGGGTGATCTTCACGCACTTTCCATGAAACCACTTCTCACATATGTCACAACATATCCAGAACTCATCTGCGGCGTAGTTCTCCCCACATGCTCCGCACAAGGTCTCCCCGTGCTCTTCCTCATCTTCCTCGTCCACTACCTCATCCTCATCCTTTGCCAGTATTACCTTTGAATACTTGCCGGATTCCAATCCTCCTCGCTGTTTTTTTTTTTTTTTTGTCAAATAGAAGAAATAGTAAAGCAGCAGAGAAAGGAATAGCAATGAAGTAATTATTAAGCCGTGGATTATAGACTAAACACTAAATTAACATCCGACATAGAAAGTATTCAATGCAAACACAGATTCCACTGTCCAGCGGCAACTAGATGAGGAAACTCATTTCAAGTAACAACACCTATTGAAAATATTATTCAGGACTGATTGATACATTTAGATACACAAATACAGTTTCTTTAAATGAACTCAACTCAACTAAACCTTGTTAGAGCATATTTATGAGTTCAAGAATTATAGTCACAGCTTCAATTGTGACTATAATTCTTGAACTCCAAGATATGCTCTAACAAGCCTTACTATGTAACACAGATTAAAATTACACCCAAAAAAAAAAAAATCACTTGGAGCATATATTAGAACAATGAGACATGGACATGTTGAAAAATTGAAAATCACATGGTTCTATAATATGCTAATTCATCGAATCCAATGGTAGATTTCTATTGTAAACTTGAATCTGTTCATTACTAGCACACAGAAATATTTTATACAAAAATTCTAAGGGCACGCAGCCCTATTTCCTTTTTTATTGTAAAATCACTTTAAAAGTGCACTTTATCAAGCAGCAAACAATTCACTTAAACTTACCAGGTCCCTCATGGAACAAATAACAAAAAGCAACTAAATCAGGTTTCTGCATTTCAAGCGTCAAATTATGTACAAATAGAGATCAGAATGAAAATGAAACTCCATTGAATATAGTTCGCTTACAATCTCTGAACAGGTTTTCTAAATTCTTCAATTTTCCTTTTAGCAAACATGCCCTCCCCAAACAGAGGGAAGTACGACACAGTTGTAACATGTGAAGAACACCTACCAATTCTCAAGCACATACAATGAAAATTAACCATTAGAGTAAGAATTATGAATTATTCATCATATATCCATCAAGACACATCATAAAAATCAACTACACTCATAGACATACCTGGAAAACATGAATGCTAGACAAAGCCTTGATGCATACGGCAAAATTATTTGTCAGACAAAGCAATGGAAAAAATCATAGTAGTAAAAAATAAAAGCTGAGAAGCAAGTATATCTTTCTTTACCCCTTTAGACCCTGACTTGGATTTGTTGCTGCTATGATTTGAAACAGATGACTTCTCCTTCGGCTGTTTCTTTGTAGATCCAGTCACAACCTCAAATATTGTTGGCAGATCATTTATCATAGAAAAGAGACGTTTCCTGTGTCAGAAATTGCATTTTACTGATAAATAAGGAAATATTAGAAACAACCTAAGCATCACCTGAAAACCATTTGCTCTCAGCCACAATTTAGAAACCAATTGTCCATTTCAAAAATCAACAATCATGTCATTATCCATTATTTCCTAATCCTGGGTTCTAAATAAATGGCAGATTACACTCACTAACAAACAGAAAGCTCAATCACAAAGAAAGCGAAATCCACAGACACACACATGAGAAACTGAAAATGCAAAGGCATTTTGTAATAACAAAAGCAATCCTTATCATCATGGGGGTTGATGAAGCTGTTATGATAAATGTTCTTCTCTTATGGTCTTTGCTCTATTTTTAAGTCAGCCAAAGCACAATCACAATGGAAGCAAAAAAGTATTTGATAAAGGCTAAGAACATAACAGTTGAAGTTGTGAAAGGCATATTTTAATAACAAGACAAACTTACAAACACTTGCATTACATGATATCTCATTGATCAACTCACATAACCTTCACAATTATCATGCATATATAAACTACATAATTCCTATAGATTCCAGTATTTTGGAAGCATAATAGACAAGTGATAGATGGAAGAGGATATACCTGTCAGCTTTATCAAAACCAAATCTGGCACCAAAATAGAATGCCACTGCAAGCAACCATGCATCACTGTGAACAGCAACCAGAGATAGCCAGTCCTTTTCTTGCATGCCGTCTCTGGCAAAGTTGATCCCTAATGCAGGTTCTGGGAGCTCCGGAGGCACTTCTTCAGCAGGTAAATTAACTTCCCACTGTTCATTAGGGAATCCATAAAGGCAAAGATTCTCCTTCTCTGAAGGTGCACCAGTTAGTCAAGTAAAATAGGCATCAGTAACCGTCAGAAGGTAGACACAGCAAGTAAATAATAAATTCAGTGTCATTTAGCATATTCTACATATATAACCCATCACAAAATTTATCATACACACCAGGGCACATGCGTCTGCGAAACATTGGACTTGCATAAGAAATGTTAAGTGTGAGCGTCCTTATAGAATGACCATATAATCCAATATCAAAAAGTACTAGATACAGAGAATGCCATGGCAGTCACATGATGTCCCAAAACTGTGAACCTAATTGAGTAACTGACAGCAATGTAGCCACTTATCAACATGGTTTGCTAATACAATCACCACGAGAATCAACATATAACTAACTATTGACCCAGGCAGTTCCAGACCCAAGACACTAGGTTTGGATAGTAACAACTGTAATATCCTATTTTTTATTGGAAGAAAAATAGAAAGCTTAAAACAAAAGATTTAAAGTTCAATAACAACTTCTGCTCCCAAAACTCAATTCTTCATTGTGCAATTTCTTAGCCAAAACAAACGAATCTGCCATACGGATCCTCAAGCATCCAAACATCATGAAAGTAACAAAGCAAATGAATGGAATACAACATGGAACACATTTTAGATGGTTCAAGAAGCTCGGAATTTTAAAATGTGACTAAATCTTCAAAAGTTTATATCACGGATGAGTATTAAGTACTATTTATAGCTCATATTAGAACTTTGATAAGTAGCCATCAATATCAAGATATATATCTCGAAAATGTCCAATCAAGCTATATCATTGCAGTTGAAAAAAATTTAACAAGTGCCTATGCAATCCAAACTCTCGAGGAGATGGCCTCTGCAATAACTTGTTACCTCTTTGATAAATAAAATTGTCATATTAAGTTCATAGCGCCATCCATCAGAAAGGTTATTTTTACATACAAATGGGAAGAATCGGAAGAAGATTAAATTTGAATAAGAAAATGCGGATAACCATGTTTCCTGATAACTACTAGAAGAAAGTTAACTGAAAAGCTTGCCTTTGTGATATTAAGGAAAATGCACAACCAAGAAAAGTATCGAAAGCAGGAATGCTGAAGCAAGAATATCAAGAATCTTACAAAAATTTCACGAAAAAAGAGTTGTGAGGAGAATTAAGAGAATAACGAATGAAATTTTTTTAGAAAATGATATAATGAATTGCAAACATCCATGACTCCAGAAAATAAAGAAACACATTAATCAAATCTTGCATTTGCTATATACAATTCATTAAAAGAATGCATCTTCAGGGCACTTCATTTGTCGTAAACACAGTCAGCAAATAAACAACATGTTCCAAGCAGCAAGCTATCGAACAAGGATCATAATGTTAAAGCAACAGGCATCCGAGGAGTTGCTAATGACTATCTTCGCTTATTAAAACACATGCAAATTACTGCGACAACCACAAACATAACAATTAAGACAAAGATTGCAAACATAAAACTCAAGTAATAAAATTTAAGTTCACCACAACAATTATTTTGGAGAAGGCAACGAACTGACTAAAGTCTTGTACGCTTAAACACATTGTAATCTCAAACCCAACTTAAAACACGCACGCCCAAACAGAGTTGCAAGGAAGAGCGAAGGTAGAAACCCTAACCAGGATCGCACTGCTGAAAAAATTCTTCAACATCTACAAAACCACAAAAAAAAAAAAAAAAAAAAAAAAAATCAGAGCCGTTACAAACAAGAATCTGCAGAATGAGGAAATTCGCACCGAAAACCCTAACGCTCTGAAAGGATAAAAAACTGAGAAAAGGAGAGAGTTAATTCAAAGTGCAAGTGCGAGACCAGTGGTGAGGGCCTTAATCATGCCGGCTCTACGGCCCTTGAAGTCTCTGAAGACCTCCTCCACTGTGCGCGGGTTGTACTGTCCTCCTCCGTCCATGTGCGTACAGTTCCAGAGCTCGGAAAAGAATTAAGATAACAGAGATTTGAAGGAGAAGAAGAAGGGACAGAATGGGGAATAGGGAAGTTCTCAAGGGCTATTTAGATGCGGACGGCATTGAGAGCCAAAAATAACAAATTTCAGTAGCAGAGGGTAGGGAAAGGCATATTAATATACACGGTCAAATAAAACTAAAAAGGAAATGAAGGGGGAGGATCCGGTGCGTGTAATACTAGCTTTAGCTTTACTCTGATGGTGTGACGGGGCGTCCGCTTATTGGCTAGACTCTGTGGTGGTGAATGCATCCGACGGTCCTTCCGGGGCCTTTTGACGGATTTAAATCGAAATTTCAAATTGGGTTTTGGGTGACGAGAGATGGGTTCGGACTGGCGGGGACAGATTGCGGAAGAGGGTGATGATAGGGTGCGCTCCGGGTGTTTTAATTGGTGGTCCATAAGGGTAGACTCGTGTCTCCATCATTTAGATTTGAGTACGATCAAAGGTAGGCTGATGGATCATACGGCTCATATTAGATCGCCAAGTGGTGGGGAAGGGGTGGGTCCAGATCTGCCGCAGACACGTGTCCAGGTGCGTCACCAGAACCAGAAATCTCTGAGCTCCGAGCACCACCGTGGCAGCAGTGAGTCGATGGCTCTGCGTATATACATATGGCCTTCGAGTTGGAGATGAGAATTGCTTTCGGATTGACGTTTACGCAACTGGTAGGCAGCGATGCCTCAAGTCAACTGCTCCGATCCACGTGCCGTTTCGGGCCTCAGCTGAGTATCTGACGGTTGAAATTATAACGTCTTCGGTCTCAAGATCCCCTACAATGAAAGTTTTTGTTTATTTCGAAAATGGTTTTTTTAGGTGAAAAGTTTTTTTTGAAAAAAATTGACTATTTTTCCATGTTTGTTTGCAACCCAAAAATAGTTAACTGATATTTTTCAACATTTGGCTTTGCTCATATGAAAAATTTATCAAATATTTTTTATATTTTCATATAAATGTGAGGAGCTTCTCGGAAGAAGTAGACAACGAAAAGGATTATAAGACTCGCCTATCCCAAATAAGGATTGAGGTTCCCGGCAATAGTGGAAAAATTGCTCACCAATTTTTTTTGAAATCTTGACCATCCATTTTTATTCAATAGCCACCATTTTGCCATGTGTCACACTCAATATAGAATAATAAAATATTATTATTTTTTAAAAGATAAATATAAAATCACATAATTATTAAAAAAATATGGGATGGCCGGACATTCCATATTTTTTAATAATTATTTTTATTTTTTATTATTTGATTTTATATTTATCTTTTAAAAAATAATAATATTTTATTATTTTATATTGAGTGGGACATGTGACGAAATAATAACTGTTTGATGAAAATGAATGGTAAAAATTTAAAAAAATAAATTGGTGGGCAATTTTTCAACTATTGCCCGGGATCTCAATCCCCCAAGTAACTGGTCTCTACGCTCGTACCATGCCAAATAAGTAGTCTCTCTACACTCAAAACTGCCCAACGCGGAGGACCAGGAGCCCCCTGTTCGTAGAGAATCTTATTTCCTTCCGAGCAAGCGAACAGGGAGCGGCCATGATAGGTCCCAGGACAAGTTGATGTGAACATGAGGATATGAACTTGCCACAAAAGTTTCTCCTGGTCCGACATCCAATGCCAGCAACGCCTTTTTGATTGCTTTGGTTAACAAAATTTCTTGTCTATACAACATCAGCCTCTTCTTTTTCACGTCATTGAAATTCCCAAATATTTGTCCACCAGCCACTAGGATATATCAAATGAGAGGGAACACTCCACAGTTTCTTGATTCTTGTAATCTACTGTTATGAATTCAAGATACATATAATTCACATATACATTTTAAAAAATGCACCCAAGAATTATATACTCTATTAAAACTATTTTCACATTAATGTCACATCAAAACACTTTTTTAAACCAATAACAAAACCTCTCCTCGAAAAGCATTAACAACCGACCAAAAGATTATAGGCACAATAGGCCTGTCTCATGCTTGAATAATGATTGCATCTTGTCTTGGAGACATGGGATGGGAGCTCTGGTAAATGGTGACCCAGCGGCTCAGATTACTAGCAGGACTTAAGAATCTAGTGCATATACAGCAAAGAAACTCTTTTTTTTTTCTTTCCTTTTTTGCTGAATACATGGCAAAGACAATATAGATCAAACTAACAATTGTCTAAGCGAAATAATGCCATGGTACAAAAAAAGATACAACAGTCCAGCGCATCAAACTCTGGATATATTTTTGAAGTCAGGAAATTTTTATTTCATACAACGAGAATCAGTCAGTACTGACTAGGTATTTAATGTGTGTCAAAGTCCCACAGTATACAAGGGCATTCACATTTCTTCTAGTTTCTTCTGAAGCTTGTAAAACCTACAAAAGAAAAAAATCTCCCAGAGGAAAACCTGGATGGCTGCAGTAGGTCTTGGCAGGCAGCAACTCCTCACAGAGAGCTCTTGATTGCTGCAGCTTCAAAAAAACAGGTAGAAATCTTTTGAATCCTTGGGTGAGCCAATCAATAACACCTCAAAAGTCAACATGTCAACCAATCACCTCGCCTCGAAATCTGGAAGAAGAATAAAATAACTATGATGAAGTGCAGAAAGGATTACGCGTGTGCGCAAATATTGGTGTTTGTGGCCAATACAAGGACTACAAAAGTTGTTATCACAAAGCAAAGGTTTGAGGGGCTTGATGACTTGTCATTTATAAGACAGCAAAAGCCTAAATGGCTAATAGATAAAACATAAAAGGCAGTTTATTATAACAAAGCTCCAAGAGAAATACTACACAAGGTGGCCAATTTTTATACGGATAAAAGTTTCCACTCATAAGGGTCAACTATGTAGAGTTAAACACTAATTAGAGACGATGAAGATGCCAAACAACCCAGATAACCATTTGCATTTAGATTCTTAGAACAGAGGTACCGCAGTCATCAGCAATGCACCCTTTTATTAGTTGTCCAATCATCAAACAACATCATAAACCCCTCCTCGGCCTTTTGGCCAAAGAACGATAGGGCCAGATCTATTTAGATCCATTTCCCTTTTGTTTCTTAGTCTTGATCTCTTGGTATTTGTTGGGGTTCCCCCACCCTCTCCTCTTGTAGCCCTGTTTTTTTATGTTAATGTAATGGTCATCTTACTTTCTAAACAAAAAAAAAAAAAAAAAAAAAAAGAGAGAGAAATGAGATGATGAAGATGCCTAAGTTTCAGGACATAACAGGATAGCAAACCCTTTCATTGGCCATACCTTGTTATAAAGCACGTGCAAGTAAAGAAAAAGACCAAAACAAGAATGCCAGGTTGTGCGTGGTGAAACCAGTAAGAGTTTTAGAACTCAACCCAAACTGTATCACCCAAGCTCTACTGGATGAAAAACACACCAAACCCAAGTCATGCAAAGCCCTTAACAGAGCTTGCAAGAAGAATCTAAATCAGAGGCCAAAACTAATCAAAGCACATGTATCTCTCTCTCTCTCTCTCTTGGAAGTGAAGAGGTAGTGCTCTTAATTGTAGCACTTCAGAAGATATCAAAAAAAAGCTTACCATTGTTATTGCGGGATGAGCCATTTTCTTTTTTCTCAGGAACATATTGTTCAAGGAACTGCTGTATCGTTCTCCAGTAATGATCGCCACCAGACAGCCAAGTGTCCATATGCATGCCATTAGGAAACTCCTCAAAGAGGCATTGCCTGTTATGAGTAGCTGCTTTAGCATACAGAATCTGCATGTGGACTGGGGGAACCATCTCATCTTGCAATCCAGATACAAAAAGAATTGGCTGCTTAATCTGCAGTTAAGAAGGCAAATTATGGATTGATGCATAAACTTGTAAGCCAGCAAGAGAAGATTAAGGCAGTGATAGAGGGAAAGAAGGGAGAGAAAAAATGTCACTGCACATTGTCACTTTTTCCAGATATTGAAAATGAAATTTGGAAATCAGGTATCACAACATCAAAACTTTATATTGTGTTGGCACTAACAATGCAAGAATCCAACATGCATGAAATTCCAGATCTGGAAATTTTTTAAAGATTATTATCTGTGCATGCATCAATATATTTAAATATTATGATATATGTGGACTGTACAATGATTTTAAAGTGATGCCTGCTGAGCCTAAAAACACTTTTTTTCTCTAGCAATCTGCACTTGTGTGCGTGCAACACATTAAGAGCTTCATCCAACATGTAGCCTTACCTGGCCAACGATATCAATTGTACTCCATGGAGACCGTACAAGAAAATTAAGAATTCTAGGACCTTTCGAACTTTTTCCAATGAACCACTTCAGGAAGGGCAATAAAACTCCAGCCATGTCCAGAATAGATGTGAAAGTGTTCTCGAGTATTAGTGCACCAACCTGCAACACAGAGACAGAGAAACAGGCCAGAAAGATAATGTGCCTGAAAGATGGCCCAAGTACATAAATATATAACTTGAGGAGCTCAAAACTTGGGGGAATAAGAAATCCACAAACAGTAAAAGATGTACATTTGGAATAGAAATTTGATTTTGATAAGTTGCAAGTATTTGAAGCAATTACGCAAAGTAATCACAGATCAGGAATTCAGACCAAATATCAAAGGAAAGTGATGATATATTATGAAGGTGCTTGCCAAAACACATGATGAAATAAGATCCTTCTCTTTTTATACTAATAGTGTTGGCAAGATCATCAAGCTTACTTATATGAGTTACATCCATAGACAAGATACACAATAAAGTTACTTGAGTAACCAAAAAGCAGGGAAACTTAAAACTGCCATAAACTGGTCATAATAAATGTCAATCCCGATGTAGAAATAAATAACACAATTGAACATTCATGTTTCTGCCAGCAAAATCTAAGATCAAAAGCCAGGTGTTAATTTTTCAAGCTAGCAACATGATTCTTGTTCACCATTCCACTGTGGACGTACCTTGTCAGGGTTGTTTTTGGTAAGTACGGCTCCGACTGCACCCCCAAGTGACCTTCCAAACACAACAATTCTAGATGTGTCAATGTCACTCCTCTGAGAAAGATGATCCAATGCAGCCTACCCCAAATAAAGAGAGAGAGCCATACATTAGCAGTAGAATTTGGAAGTTAAAAAAGTCTCTTAACCAAAAATCACACCTGAGCATCCATTATGATTCCATGCTGGGAAGGATAGCCATCACTAGCTCCATAACTGTATTAAGAAATAAAGGATTAGTGTTAATTCAGTCAAACAAGCAGCACAGACACCATTCCAGATTCAGCTAGCAATAACATAACAAAGCAACAAGAGAAAATATCCATATAAAACAGCAAGTACATACCCTCGGTATGAAAGCATAAAAACGTTGCAATTCAACCTCTGTAACATTATTCGGACCATTTCTAGACGGTGGGCAATATCTGAGGGCAGTAGTCAAGGCGAATTAAAAGTAACAGAACCCAGTCAAAAATAAAATAACAGACACAAGCTAATACCGACATAAACTAATGGAGATGCACAAATTGAGAATAACAAAACCCAACAGTAACTAAACAATCGATCAAGAGATACAAACAAGCATTTGTAATCTAATGCATATCTCCCCAAATTATATTAGTTGTGCGATTCTGACTATTAGGATACTTCCAGCATTTTCTTGGAAGAATAAAATGGTGGGACCTGCAAAACAATAAGCACTACCACATAAGCTTTGAAAATATAAATCACAAATAATGCAGCTACTGAGGATGAAGAAAAGAAGAAAAAAAAACCGGGCAAAAAAAAAAGTTTTATGAGATGACCCCGTCAAAAGAACACCAATAATGTTACAACAAAATGACAGAAAAAATTGAACATTTTACTGAATTTAAAAATACGCAATTGCATTAAGTAAAACCATATAAACCTAATTATATGAAAACCTCATAACCACACTAAACTTTGGAAGTGATTCTGCCTCAATCAAATTCCACAAAAACTATGTATATCGAGTTTGAATGTACGGCATTTTTCATCCGCACCACATTTCTCAAAGACAATCAATATTCATTTTCCCCAGTTAAGCTACAGAAAAAATCATTAAACCCTAAACCCATTACAACGAAAGCAGAATCCAAAGATCCAAACCTAAGCCAAACCACATTTATTCGCACAAGATTTGCATATGAATTCATTTCAAATTCCTCCAAATTGAAATTGTCGCTTGCATGAATTCAAAATCCAAATTTCAATTCCATATTCAATAAAATAAAAAATTTTAAAAAAAAAAAGTAAACAAAACATTAAAAGCCGGATACTCCAATTCCAGCTCAAAAACTCGAATTCAACGCGACCTGTACAGTAAACCCGAAACCTAAAGCTATAACACCAAAACCAGAATCCAATCAGTCGAACCAATCCTACAAGCCAAACCGCTCGCTGAAAATTCTCACTCGCACGAATTCGAAAATCCAAACCTCAACTCCACAATCCACATCCACCAAATCCGAACACTCCAGCTCCAGCTCAAGACCTCGAATTCAACGCAACCAAATGCAGCCACAACATTAACCTCGAAACCCTAACGCCCTCAAACAGCGACTAAATCCTTCCCAAGAAGGAATTTCTTGAATATCAAAGAAAATAAATCGGGTTCGGATCAGACCTCGGCACTCGGGAAAGAGCTTGATGAACCATGCGTGGAGGCGGACGCCGTCGGAGGATCGGAGCCAGATATCCTCGTAGGCGAGTCGGAGCCGGGCCGGGGTGACCGGGTAAGACTTGCTGAGACCCGGGAGGACCGGCACGTATACCAGCTTCTCCTGAAAGGCCACCAGCAACGCTATCCCGGCCACCACTATCCCCCCCACGCCGTACAGCAACGCGTTCACGTACGACACCATTTCCCTGCGTTTTGGCCCTCTCTCTTTCTTTCTCGCTTTCCGGTCCTCGCTCACACTCGACTCTTTTTCACTCACACCTGACAGTCCTTCGTACTAATAATAGAGTTTTCTTTTCTTTTTCTTTTCTTTTTTTTTTTTCCTTTTTCTTACTTTCTTTTTGTGAAAAATTGCTTGATTTGATTTTGGTTCGGCTTCGGGAATGCCAAACGGAATAATAGAGAATCTTATGATTATATAATATATAATATATAATATATAAGAATGACATAATTGATCTGTTTTTAGAGCTTTTAAAAATCATGACATGTGAATTTCACATTTACTTAAAAATTAAGAACTACAAAAATATATGTTAATTTAATAGACCGTAAAGCGAAGATGAGGTTCTTATTTTCTTTTTGAGTTTGTTTACAATTCTAAAAAATTTGAGGTCAAAGTTATAAATGACTAATTATCCAGAGATTAAAAGTTTAAATTAATAAGAAATAGTTAATTTATTTATTTTAATTTAGAATAATGGTAGAAATCTTTCTCATGTCCCTCCAAAATTGACGTGACATTTAAAATTAAATCAAAATTCAATAGTTATCTTTCACAAATTTAATAATGATTTTACAATTGCATTAGTCTTAGAAAGTCACAAAATAGACATAGAGAAGACTTCTAATGTTATTCTTTAACTTATATTATAGTATTCTTCTGTATGAGCAGGTGATGTCTAAAACGCAAAATATTTAACTGGAATTAAGGCTAAATTGTGGAATTAAGATTCGAAATCCGAACATAAATTGAGCCATCTAGAATTTTGAAGAACATAATGCAACAATAGACCAAGTTTTGGAGACGAGCTGAAAGAGCATATATTTCTCTTATGATTGTTAAATCACCACTTATTACACAACCTTAAGCTGATATGAATGAGTAATTAAATTATTTAATTAATATTCTAACACGCATTAACTCTGACTTGCCCTCAATAACTGAAACCCAACACGTAAAATATTTAATTAAAATAGAAGGTAAATTGTGGAGTCGAGATTCAAACTCCTGACTTCCGCGCTGATACTATGTTAAACTAATAAAAATTAGCGAAGTTAATTATTTAATTAATATTTTAATAATGTTCAAAGAGTTGGATAATAACAACCAAAGCAATGTATTAGCAAACTAGAATTACAAGCACAAAGCAAGTAGCGAGGTCTTTGTACATTGTGGCATATTAGTTCATGTTGCAAAACAAGCATGAAACATACAGAAAGTGACACAGCCAAGGATGAGTTGCCTGACCAGTGAGATGGTCTTGTGTATTCCCATGTCTCACCGGACAACTGAAGCAGGGTGTCGGGCGCCACCGGACATGAGGCATCCATTGCATTGCATGGCTCCGCCCATGTGGGGAGCGATGCATGAGAACCTGCGTCCTGGCTGCTGAAAGATGTTGTCACCGTTTCCATCGGCAACACTGTTGGTGTCAGAGCAGGTTGTAAGGGAAGCAACATGTTGACCAGTTCCAAATTGATGATTATCACACTCGGATATACTTTCACTTGGATGAAAGACATTAGAGTCTGAGACACAATGGGTGCTACTAGTGCTCGACCTATCGGAATTTTTGAGCTTTCTTGTGCTGACAAAGCGTCCACCAGATCCCCTAACCCGATTTATCGCATGTCTATGCCGAGACTCATGCAGATATGGCTGCATTAAATTAAAAGGGATGCAGATCAGTATATTTTCAGCAATTTCCGAGTTGTTTTTTTTTCAGAGGGCCATTGTTTTAATTCAAGATTCAAATCAAGAGTATAGATTTTCTAGAAACAAAACATACAGTTCCCGGAAGAACCAAATGCAGCAAGAGAATTCAAAAGAATGCTGAATTAGTGGACATAAATACCTTCCGAGTTTTGACAAGTTTGTTTTGAGCCTCAAGCTTTGCACGTGACTGTCTCCTTCTGAGGATTCCATGGTACTGTTTCGGATTGACATAAATGGGTCCATCATCCGTAAAATCAAGCGGCAGTGGGACTCGTGCAGGTGCTATCCCCACCATCTGGGGTTGAATCTGGTCATTTTGGAATTATATATAAATCATATCGAGAAGCAACAATCACAAGCAATTGTTGAAGAGAAGATACGCAGTTAAAGACAAAGCTCAGACCAACGTAAAGTGGCTAAAGGGCCTTGCAATAAAAGAACGGAACATAAATTGGTAGTGAATACAAATAACACATCATGTAACAAATAAGAGTATACAGCTTCCTATTTTATGTATTATCTCCTAGATAAAACTAACAAGGGACAAGGCTCCTCTCCATTTCAAATGAAGATAGTATCTATTTCATGGATTGGATTTAAAGTTGATGCATCACGATTTCATATATATCATTAGATGCATCAACTTTAAATCCAATCCATGAAATGGAGAGGATCCTTTTCCCTAACAAGGTGGCAGACTAGCATCTATAGATCAAAAGGATCCCAAGATGAACTCAATGGAACTTACAATAGCCTGTGGCCCATAAGGAGTGAATAATCCACCAAAGTATGGCTCCACAAATGGATACGAAACTCGAGCCTGAAATGGGAGAAGAAGCAGGAGTCAAAGAGTAGTAGCCAACAAACAGAATCCATGATCTAGAGCTCAACCTACCATCGCATGGCTATGACCAACTTGAGAAGGATTGAACATCATATCTGAATTGTTCAAGAAGAAAAATGGCTTCATTTGACCTTCCACGCCCTTGACACAACCTTCATCTTGATCTGGATGCATGCATAAACAACTCGTTACAAGTTAGACTATTGCTTAGTCCCCTTCGTGACCCAAGTTAAAAAGTAAAACATAGAGCATCAATGTAAGCCATAACATGGGGGAGGAATGACCGTGTAGAAAGGATAACATGAAATAACACTTTCAGCACTGGCCTTGGTAGACCTATATTCAGCTAATTTACTTTAATTATAGTTTTTAAGTTTTCAAGCCACATTTTCTATGGAAACATGTTCATAAACCTACCATGCATTACCAGCTCTCTAGTAAGAGATCGTTGTGATGGTAAGCATGTATTTGCAAATAAAATGAGCATTTGTTCCTTCAGAGAGAGACTACAAAGTAACATGAGTAAAGGGATCTGAAGACCTTATAAACAAGAGATAAGACGGATTATCTTGCCCATTCCACCCAGCTTGGATAGTGCCAATGGTATTCGATATAAGCATATAAAAATCTCCCAAGAATTCAAATCCTTATAATCTAATACTGCATTATAAGTGATTTTGTTGACCTTTACCATCTTTAAAAAAAATTCACCAGAAAGAAAATGGGGCATATTTTTTTTTTTGATAAGTAAATGGTGCATATTAAAAATTGAATCTTTCTATACACACTTACCAACCAACTCCCGAGGAAGAAAAAAAAAAAAAAAAAAAAAAAAAGAAGGAGAAATACATTCAAAAACACTTTAAAAGCACAAAGTTAATTAAAAGGAGGATGGAGACACGGGGGGTGGCATTTATTTCAGGACACTATAAACTACTTCCTACTCTCCAGAATATCTCATCTCTGATCAATTTCACCTGCAAGTTTATATGTAGCCTTTATTTTCTGCCAAACCTTGTAGTACAACAAAAGGCTATCAATATAAGAGGCCTCACAAGGAATAGAAAAATGGTGGAACAGAACATTATGACAGACTCATCGAAGAGTGTAAATACCAGATTCTGATGAAATGCATTGATCTTGAGAATTGGTCCCTCTCATAGCACCCATTTTAAGGTGAGATTGACCAGTCAACTGAATTGTGGACGATTCCTAGTCCTGGTAGTTGAAGACCTAAATGTTTTGTATCGTGATAAAATTTAGGTGGAGATCCCTTTCAAGTTTGCATTCTTCGATAAAGATGACGGAGTTTGCTGTTCATCTGAATTCCACGACAACCAGCAATTAACAGTAAGATGAGGCATTGAATAAACAAAAGTTTTATTAAAATTTTTCTTGGGCAAGTTCAGAATTTGTACAGCCTTCAAGTTTACCAATGTCTCCTGAATATGATGCAAAAGCCATAAGATCCTTACCAATAAGCAGGTTCCTTTTGGATCATTTTGGGATCACCTAACCAAGAGAAACAAAATAATTCATGAGTAATTGTTTATTGATTATGTCAAAGCATGAAACACGTGTCTGCAATCATTTAAAAAAAATATAAACTGCAAAAAAAAATGGACATTTCAATGATGTAAAAGGTCAAAAAAAAACATGCCACTATAAAGCCTCAAGTAAATGCATGACTTTTTTTCCTCATATGGTGGACTAGTAACCAAAATTTGTGAGTGAACACTTGTAATCTACTATGGTAAACCACAGCCATACTTGCTGGTCGGCCACACCATGATGATTTACTGTAAAGGCAAAGCCATAACAAGAACAGAAATTAGAATCTTAAAACTCCATAGCTTTAAGATCATTGATTAATAACAAAATATTTGACCATGTTCATGATCATCAGCTATTTAGCTCATCATCCATACTTGATCTTTTGCCTTTGGCCTTCTATTACTTTTACCAAATTAATCCACCTATGGGTAAAGCATAAAAAATGATTAATTTTTTGTGGATTGATTTATTCTTCTTTTTTTTTCAGGAAATTCGACTAAATGGGATATGCCACAAGATGATAATTTTAGTTTATTCATTTGGTTCAGGAAGTGAACAGTCATGAATACAATCTACAACACAGTACAAAAATCTTTTATATGACAACCTATCTAGGTAATTCGTAATATCTAACTAATCACATAGAAAAACTGTTGGTTTACTCATAATTCCCCTCTTTTTGGTTAATTATTTAGTCACAGCTCCACAAGGACCAGAAGACTTGCTTTAAGAAGTTCATGCAAACAACTGCATTGCCAAAAATTCCTTCAGCAACAGACTCTATATGCAATCACAATTCAATATCAATATATACATTAACATTTAACATCACTATGAACTTATGAACTCAGACAACATAGTCAATTGATAAGAGTTTCCTTGAATACACTGTACTGACCCAAGGGTTATATAGATTCAAAGCAGTATCTTACAGACAAAGGTCCTAAGAAAGAAGAGAAAACAAGCACCTCCGGATTCTCATTTCTCTGCCATAGCATGAGACAAAAAGCATATTGCCTTCTACCAATCCCAGAACACTTTTTTCAAATTACATCAACGTGTATTCTTAATATCTTATGCAATTAGAAAGAACCAAGCCACTTTTGTTACTTTAACATAACTTTCCTTCCAATGGAAGGAGCATGCTGTCACAACAAATATTTGAAAACACTGCTCAAACAACATGTTCTTGTATTTGATACGCTCAGCCAAGTTCATGACTCAAAGATCGCCCATTATCCTACACATGTATCAACGAGATATCCAACAGACAACTTGGTCACAACGGTATAAATTCACATCTAGAAATTTCTATCTTGTTACACAAAATCCGTGAGATGCCACAGAGAGATCACGGTGATCAAGTTACTTTGCTTGTTTGGTGTTTCAAGAGGGAAAAAAAAAACGTAGTTTTTGAATACCTAAATGCTTGACACAGTGTCCTTCAAACAAATATTAGAAGAAGAAAGAAAAGGGGGGGGGGGGGGGGGGGGGGGTTTGTCCTGTCTACATGCAATTATGCAATAAAATCAAAAGAAACAGATCGCTGGAGAAAGTGATAGAAACCAAACAACAAGACACACAACAAAACAAGAGGACAAGTCTAATCACACAAATTCACCTTATGAATCAGAACAATAAATGAGACACCTTGATCAATAACTCATTCAGAAAATCAGTGACCAGTAAAACCCAACTAACCCATTACTCACTCCCCCCACCCCTAAAAAAAAAAAAAAAATGGAAAAAGAAAAGAAAAAACTAACTCCTCCTGGGTTGCCAAACTTCAACTGATCAAACATCGAAAGGGACATCCAGAAAAACCCATTACCATAAATGCGAAAACAATGAAAAAAATATAATAAAATCCGTTCAGAACATGAGAAAAAGAACCCACCACCAAATGCAGTCAAAAACCCATTTTCAGAAAATGGAAATGCTCATACGTATGAAACGACCCACAACCAGAAACCTAGAAAGCAAAATACCAAAAAAAAACAAAAAACGTAAGGTCAAAAACCACCAATAGCAACAACTTTACCCAGAACTACTTTCCCATCATCATCATCATCATCAAAATGATCTCAAACTCCACATGCATCCAATAAACAGCAAATAAAAGAAACCCACTAGGATGCCAAGCCAATACACGAACCCCCCGCGAGAGGGAAAGTACAGAAAAGAGAGCGGAGAAAAAGAGAGAAAGAGAAAGAGAAAAGAAAAAAAAAAAAAAAGAATCAGATAGAAAGCAAATGAAGCAATAGGAAAGGTGGATAGTGGAGACAAGATAACTAAAAATACAGAGATAGAGAGAGAAAGAGAGAGACCTTTGGGATCTACCTAGACATGAAGAAGAAGCAAGGAACAGTGTTGTTGGGATGTTCTTGGACATGTCTCCTCTCTTGAGGTTTGAAACCAATACACACAAACACACACACACTCTCTCTCTCTCTCTCTCTCTCTCTCTCTCTCTCTCTCTCTTATTTCTTCTATGCTTCTCTGTTGCGTCGTCCGTACGAGTCCCTCTCTTTCTTGACCTTTGGCTTTACTGGAACAACCACCGAAGATTCACAGATTCCCCGGAATATAAAAACACACACCCTCACCCACCACTGCCAGGTCCACCACCATCCCAAAGCGTCCTCGCCTTTCTTTTTCTTTTCGTTTTTCTTTTATATATATTTTTTTAATTTTTAATTTTGTTTTTTTGGGGGGGTGCGGTCAGCAATGTAAAACCTTCATCACCTTTGCTTGTATTTTCCACATGACGTCTTTTTCTGAGTGGCCCGCGCAAACGTCCAAACCTTTGGCCTTCGGTCTCTGTCTCAGCCGCCCTTCACTGTATTGCACACTTCCCACGCGCCGATTCACACGCTCCAATTCTTTATAAATAAAATTAATGTTATTTAGTAGTTATCACACAACATAAAAAAAATATTTATTGAATTTTTTTCAAATCAAAACAAAAATAATTTTTTAAAAAAATTTAAATAATGCATAACGACTGTTGTGACGTATTTTAAATGACAATTTTTTTTATTTTAAGTAGTAAACATAAAACGTCATTTAAAACACGCTACATCAATAGGTGTTTAATGGTTGTGAAGAATATCATTACTTAAAAAAAAAAAAAAAAAATGTACACCCTCTCATAAGGATATTTTGGAGAAAACAAGTACTTAGATTTTTTAGGTATATGGTCCAACTTCTTACTTAAATGATTTAAAAATAAAAAAATAAAAAAGACTAGAATGGGCAAAACTATAATTTTAGTTGAGAGAGGCAAAACAAACAAAATAATGGAGGTAAAATATTAATTTTGAAATGTTCATCTCATTTAAAATATATATATAAATTTGAAAGAGACTTTTAAAGATGTTAGAAAAAATTTTCAAGCCAAATGATAGTTCCACTCCTGAAAATTAGAGACGCTACCTCCAACAAAAAAGGGATTATGATCCTCTCCATTAGTGTTTTCATGAGGATCAAAATTGTCATTTTTTGTTTTAGATAATTTTGTCCCTTATAAAAGTATGAGTGGCTTGAAATTGAGAGGATCCTTCCCCACAAAAGAGCGGGTGGTCGCTCAATCTTCTCTATCAAAATTAATGCCACAAAGTACTTGGTTACTTAACAAAACAGAAAAAAAAACTTACCATTGAATCTGTGTAGTAAATTGAATCTTCGAAAGATGAAAATTATACATTTTTTATATTTTCACCAATTGGATTGGGTCTGTTGATTTTAGTAAATTTTTATCATTGAATTGATTATCTTGGTTTTCAAAAATTATCACCATTTAATAATAAACAAAAAAAAAAATCAAAAACATTACTTTCAAAAAGAACATTAAATAAGATATACAATTTTATTAAGTAAATACAAACCAAACACTAAATTAAAGGCGTCAATCCGAATTAAATAGTTACCATACCATATCATGGTATGCAACATAATCGATCAAAGAAGCTGTAGTTGTAGAATCAAGATTCAAACTCATAACATTTTGTTGGGAAAATTGATAATTAATTGACAACCAATTTTCCACCAGACCTTTATATGAAATACAAGTTTAAGAAAAAAAACACACACAAATCATACGTTCCAAAAGCCATTATCAACACACTTGGTTATAAAACCATAATAAAGCATCACTTCTTCTAAAAACTTAAACTAATAAGAACTATTTAATCAAATACTTTAACACTAAAAAATAGATACCATATCGGGACCATAGATTATAATAATTTTACCAAACAAACAAGCAATTTCGGATGCGGCATGGCGTGATCCCTTAACTCTTTGTGATCGACAGTACATCCACGCGCTACTAAGACGCGCGAGGTTATTGATCGGTGTCCTGGGGAGATTTAGAAAATTCTACCTTAGGTTTCTTGTATTTTGCTCAAATTGTTGGCCTTATTTTCGGAAATGCCCTTGCCCTCTTTATTTTTCTGCTGTCCCCGGCCGCCGGGCCCTTCGAAATTAAAGGTGATATAAATGATATATATAGATCCACCATTGTGGCTTCTACAATTGATAAATAAAAGAGTTATGATATATATTGTTTTGTTTTTATAAATTTACATGATTTTAAAATTTTATTATTGTATTTTATAGTAATTTTAAAATTCGTATTGATCTTGAAGGACAAAATATCAAGTTCGTAAGGGCACAAAGGTTTTCTTTAATTTGGGTTAAATAAATTGAATAAATATCAGCTTAATAAACTGAATCAAATGAAATTCTTTTAACCAAATTTGAGTAGTGGGTTTTTTTTAAAAAAAAAAAAAAAAAAAAATTCAAGTCAGCCTTGTTCTACTTTTTCCTATTTTGAAAAGTTATTATAACCAATAATTTTGTTTGTCATAATTAAAAATAAAGTACATGATTTTTCAATTGTCATCATGTTCTATCTTTGAGTTGATTTTCATTGAATCTTGGAGCTTCTCATAAACCTATTGCTTGAGAGCATTAGACTTGCTTATCAAGAAATAAAGGATTAAAGATTTAGAAAAAAAAAAAAAAACACCATGTGTTGGCATGATCTAATTATTGCCATTTTTTTAGACCAAAAAAAAAAAAAAAAATCACTTTTCAAAAAGAAAGAATTTGCATAAAAGAAGGGAAATGCTTCTTATGGTGTTTTTTTTGTGTCCTCCTAATTGTGATGTGACTTTTAAAATCACAAATAAATTAAAAATCAATAATGATAATATCAAATTTAACGATAATTTTAAAAGCAACATCATAGTTAGGAGGACATCTTTCTTTTAGGCATTTCCCATAAAAGAACATGCCAACACATGGTGTTTTCTTTATCATATTCGTATACTTACAAATTCAATTAATAATATAGAGGGGTAGAAGAATTATAAATTGAAATTCATACCTCTCTCTCCGAGGTCAAGGCCGATGCTAACTGTCTTTTGTGTATATAATTACTATAAAAGATCATGAACAAATTAGGAATACTGTAAGATTCATTTGCCTCGAACAAGTGGCCCTACACCCCATGTAAGTGAATTTTACATCTCAAAATGTTCGGGACAAGTGGACGCTATAACCCCATCTTATGTGAGATGAATGCAATTTGAATACTCCAATTATAACTCATTAATTTGATCAAAAACATTTTATATTTGAAGTCAAACGCAGACCTTAACTTCACCAATTAAGTTCTATGCTAACTAACTTTTGTATATATAATTACTATAAAAGATCATGAACGAATTAGGAGTGCTATAAGATTTGTTTGCCCCGAAAAGTTGGCCCTACACCCCATATAAGTGAATTTTACATCTCAAAATGTTCGAGATAAGTGGACGCTATAACCCCATGTTATGTGAGATGAATGCAATTTGAATACTCCAATTAAAACTCATTAATTTGATCAAAAACATTTTATATTTGAAGTCAAACACAGACCTTAACTTCACCAATTAAGTTCTACTATTTTTAATTTTTTTTTTTTTAAAAAAAAAAAGAAAAAAAAAATTCTACTATTTTTAATGGTCCACTACCTCTGATATAAAAAACAATTTCGTAAATTATTTTGAAAAAAAAAAAAGGAAAAAAACAAAAGGTCTAACTTCCTTAAAAGCAACGAAATGAATTCAGTAATAATATATTATATAAGCACATAAAAATTCAATATTATTTTTAATTACATTTCACATTAATTTAATTATTAGATGACGCATTGATACACGACATGATAGGTTGCTCGAGTCACTTGGTATAAAGTATCTTTCTTAGGATCGATAAAAAAAATAAATTTTAAAATCTAACATATTAAAATCAATTAAAAATATAATCAGATTCCTTGTCCCTTGTCCGCATCAATTAATTAATTATATTCGACGATAAAATATTTTAAAATTTTCTTTTTAAAAAAAAAGGAAAAAAAAAAAAGAAGACCATCACGCAACCAGAAATGGCTGCCTTCAAATGGTTAGACATGGGAGTTGGGAGGGCCTCAACCAAACCACCAAAGAGAGAGACAGAGAGAGGAGAAAAAAGGTGTAGGCCGTATAGGATAGTTCGGTAAATTGAGTAGGTGTAATAAAAAATGCAAGACCAAAAGGTGGATTGTCGTTTTAGTCTATGTCGTTTAGCGAGAGTAAGTAGAATCTCGGGAGACTAGAAATGGAGAAATCAGAAAAGCCTCTGAGTTTGACTGCCATCCGACATTGGTAGAGAGAAGTCAGTAGAGACGAAGATGACTGCGTTCCTTCCTTTCAACCACACCCATCCAAACCCCTTCTTTTGTCTCTTACCCAATCCTTTTGTTTTTGTTTAAATTTTGTTTTGAACAGTTCCTTTGGTACCATTTCAAAGTTGAGGCCCAAGGCCAATGAAATTGTTCAGCTGCCACAATCTGCTTGACATTGTGCACTTTTTTGTGCAGCGATGTCTGTCTTGGTGAGAAATCACATAATGTAGGCTCCATTTGTTTTGGAACAGAAAAATTGGTTATTGTTGTGTGTTTGGTTACAAACTTCAGAAATTGTCCAGAAACCATTTTCTAAGTGCTTGGTTGAAATCTGAAAAGAGAGAAGAAGAGAAAGGCGATGGTCTTGGGCGGCCTTGAGGTCTAGCGCCGTTGCTAGCGGGTCGCCTTCACCCAAAGTTACTCCCACATCCCTACTCTTTACAAAAATGACAAGCATAAAACATTTTTGGCCCGATTAGCCTTTTCCTTGGTCAACCAATTTTTGTTAGGGTTAAATACCTAATACCTCCCTAACCATAGGGTTTTATTTCTTTATTTTTTATCCCTTAGGGTTTAATTTTTATCACAAAAAGTACTTGTGATTTTGATAAAGACTAAATTAGTCATTTCATCAATTGACTGTTAATTGACTTAACGAAAGTCCACGTTATTGACACGTGAACCAATTAAAATTCGACCTTGGAATAAGTGGCCACATCATCACTACCACCTCAAAATTTTTTTTTCTTTTATTTTTTGAAAAAAAAATTTAATTTTTTTTAAATAAAAAATTTAATTAGGCAGCCATGTCATCACTCTAATGACATGGCCACTTATGTCAAGTGTCAAATTTGAATTGGTCCACGTGTCAGTGACGTTGACTTCAGTTAAGTCAACTAGCGATCAATGGACGAAATGATCAATTTAGTCTTTATCAAAATCACAAGTACCTCTTGTGATAAAAATCAAACCCTAAGAAGAAAATAAAATAAAATAAAAATAAAAATAAAACCCTAGGGCTAGGGAGATATTAGGTATTTAACCCTTTTTGTTATTTGACCAAAATTTTCAGCCATCCCAACCACCCAAAATTAGGGAAAACATTTATTGAAAAAAGTTTTATGCCAAAACAATCGAGCCGTAATAATTAAATTATACCCATTTGCTCCATATTATTTCTTTCAACTATCATATAGACAATCAGCCAACAGCCAGCAAATCTGTGTGTGTGTGTGTGAGAGTGAGAGAGAGAGAGAGAGCAATTACAAAGTAACAGACTAATTAATAACAAATGTTATTGACAATAATCAAAGAATTAAATGACTATCCAAAATTTCAGGCACCTAAAAGTAGTAGAGAGCCCGGTGTGATGTGGGATATCAATTCATAAACCAGATCCAGCGCTTCCCCTGGGATGCATTCAGTTCAGCAACCGGCACCTCACTTCTTAGGCTTCATGTGAGCGAATTCGGGTGCTTCACAATGGCCGCCGCCGCCGCCACCATGGGCAAAAGATAGCTCATCAGGTTCCTTCAAGCCTATGCTAAAAGCAAGTATACTGAAACAAGGGTAGGAAGAAAGTTAATATGAATAAATAGAGGACATAACACTAAAGACAGGAATGGCAATAGTGGTAAATTAACTCAAAATATTGATTGTCCCCTGGTTCTTAGTCAAATCGAAACCGATAGGTAGGAACTTGGGACAAGGTTCACTTCAGGTTGAATTATTAATCAAGAAATACAAAAAGTTGGACTTGATCCATGTTTTGTGTTTATGGAACCGTAAGTGTACTAAATTTTTGGACCACTTCACAAATTTCCAAATTTCAACCAAGAGAAGGTATAAAATTAATGGCTTATAATACTTTAAGAAAGAAAAAGGGGCAACGCGTAATATCCAATCTCCCAAGCTTTAAGTACCAATTAAAGTCGCATTCAACAATATATTACATCAAACATTCAATATAATGTTATCAATAAGCTTCAGATACTCACCATATGAGTCTAAAGTTGTAAGTTGATCTTTTCAGACGATTTGAAAATGTCCGAGTAAACTCGATCGCCACCCAAGTCCTCTCCGGTAGCTCCCGCTGCTACTCTTATAATATCTTCAATCAATGCGAAATTACCCATTATATCAACATGAGCACCACTTTGGGTGCCACGGCCCTCTAGAAGATTAGCTGGAGGCGCATGATCGTACTCTCTTATGTAAGTACGGATGCCTGAAGGGTTAAAACGGGTTTTTCCCCGCCAACCTTTTGCACACATGAAACCTGAACTTAAAACAGGAACAGTTTCATCTCCATCAACAGAAAAAACTCCACCTTTGAGACAAGACCCCTCGCTTCCACCCTCTGCTGAGGTATCTATCTGAAAAGGAATGTAGCATTCAGCAGCAGGAGTTAACTTGTACACATATGCTCTTTCTGTAGGGACTCCAACACCATACATAGTGTAGATTTCCATGTCTGGAGCATTTGGTAATCTGCAAAGGCAGTAACAGAAGTTTAAGCAGCACTACTAAGGGGTAATTCACCAACCTAGAACAACTAAAGAACGTCCATTGCTATGATAATTGCTGAGATAAATGATGACGAAACAAATAATGAAGACTGACAGCCTAAACATAATATTCTACGATCAATAAGAGTCGATTTCCAACAGCTGGGACCTATCACAGATTCACATAGATATCTATTTTCTTTAGTAACCTCAACATGAAGATGGATTTCCAATCTGAGCTTCTGTACCACACAGATGGGGCTTTTTCAACCTAGACTAGGTGGCATCATGGCCTCACGTGTGTAAACATGTACATACATATGTATGTACGTATGTGCATACATTTGTACACGTGTGTGCATGCATTTATACATATGCACACATATACATATTTACACACACACACAACACACAACGGAGAATGATGCATGCTTGGAGAGTTAAAAGCTTTGACATTGGAAAGTTACATTAGTGCGCTCTTTTTGTTCAATTTGATAGGGCATCATCAACAGCATTTAGAGGAGGAAAGTAATTATTATGTCTAGTTCAATTTATCATTCATTCGAAACAACTGTAAGAAGAAAAATGAAAAGTTGAAAATCTCACTTTGTTTCTAAGGGATTTGACCAATATTTGTAATGGTCGTATTTAGGGTCATCCAAATTGTCAGCAATTCCATAGGAAAAATGAGCATCTCCACGCGCCATCAACTTGGGGGCAACATAACGAAGCAGATCCAAAATCGATCCAGCTGTGTAAACTTTGTAATCTGCGACAGATTTGACACCCTCAATACCCATTTCTTGGTACTCTGTCCATACATCACACTTGGTTGCATTTGTAAGGTTATTGCCCTTGGCAGCACCCTGCAGCACAATGAGCATCTAAGTACATAAAACTCCCAGCAATACACTTCACACAAATAATAATTGCTAGTGCAGGTAGCAAATGCCTCAAATCAGTGAGCATCTCAGAAACAAATCTGGGCTAATTCAGCAAGTAAGTATAAAAAATGTATTTCAGACATAAAACCAAACTTTGATTATAGGAAATCAGCCATTATTAGAATGCAATAGATGGCACTCCGCCCTTGATATGATTGGCAGTGCATTCTAGCAAGTAATACATGACAACTTGTACAGGCAGCACTTTTGTCGTTGCATAATCTTGCAAAGCAGTAGCATTGAGATCAGAATCACCACCATGCAAAATGCAAGAAACCCTCCCACTATATCTACAATGGGACTAGTAGCTTTGCATACAGACTGACTGAAAATACCATATAAATTAAATGTTACCATATGAGCCATGAATTATATTATGGCTCATCAATCAGATTTTTGAAAGAACAGTTAAAGAAATAAGTGATCCCTTTTCTCGCTACCAGTTAATCTCCATATATGCTAGTCTTGTTCCATCAACTAAGTTATCTTCGTCTTGATTCTTGTTTGTGAAATTGATTAATGAAAATATCATTTTTACGCATTCCTTTAATTCATGTGCTATAAACTGCTACAATATGATACTTTTATTACTTATCTATATTTTAAATTCAGTTTTCTTTTTCCCTTTTTATTAAAAATCCTTTTCTTTTCCTTCAGATGTATAAAGTCAAAAGCATAACCTTTCACAGGTTGAAGAAAGAAATATGTTTTTGAATGGTTTGTACTTTCACAAACAGAAACACACATGTGCACGCGCACACACAAACACACACACACACACACATATGATCTATTTACGATAAATGGAATGGGCTTTAACTTAAGATTAGCCAAACAGAAATTCAGAGCATTACCCTGAAATCCACCCTCTCAATCTCGTGGGAATGTATCTCAGCTATATCTTTCCCAAATGATATTATCCTCCCATAATTTACCCTCTTTGTAGATTCCAGACTCCCATTCCCATTTTTGTCTGCAGTGTTGATATCATTATTCTTGAGCCTCTTTGCACTACAGTTAAAGTACCCTTCAGGTGACCAATCAAGGCTGCCCCAGATAGTATCCCCACCTTTTGGTATCATTGACATGGTTGAATCCCATGTACGGGTCATCCGCATCATATGTCGTAGAGTTTGAAGACCAAAAACGTCTTTATCCAAAACACCTGGTGCGAAAGCCCTGTTTAAGGATTAGCAGTTCATCAATTAACCAAAACAGATATGAAAACATGCATGGATGTTTGGTGTCTGGAAGTAAATGTAGGTGTTCAGGTAAATGATATTTGAACACAGATTTTTCCCAAAGATGCATGGGCATTCTTGGAGAGCATGATGGCATTATTTTGATCTGGGAAGTAAAGCCTTAAACAACAAAAATCCTAAACATCAGATAAACAACATCTTGAGTATATGAACAAGGATTCCTCGAGAAAGTACATTGTAAATCAAAGACTACAAGAAGAAATATTCTTGAACTCTTTTTTCTTCTTTTGAATTTCTTGATAGTGTGAATTTTATATTGCAACTCTTTAAGGGATCTCTTGTACATACCCCATGTAGTTGAGTCTCTTGTTAGTAACAAAATTTATTCTTGTATATTGAAAAAGGCCACTAGAAGCAAACTGAAACAGAACACTCAGACATTTCTGCTTTGGGGTAATCCCTATGGCATACATGAAGAATTGCATGGAAATGGAATGATTCCCTTTGTTCTCTGACCATTGACAGCATAGACCCATCAGCTAGATTGAAGTCATCAGGAAATTGATGACTTCTTCATCCAGCAGGACCAGCACTAAATTCATACTAAAAGAAATTGATGCACCTGATTTCCTTGAAATGATCCTAGACATGCTACAAAACATTCTTTTCCTCTGCAGTGATTCTGAAATTGGGTGATTAAGACAAGAAATGACAAGATAATGACCTAGTCCTACTCAAATCATACTAGTTGAGATATAAACCTGGCAACAGCTATATCCTTGGCTTCAATAGAGAAAAGTCCTGCGACTGCTTTTGGAACACCTAGAAAGGGTGCACCAATGTTCATAACTGCTTTTATATGCTTAGCGCACCAATCCGACCCACCACCACCACCCATTGGAGCTGGTGCCTCAACCCATTTCATGAAATGCAGAAAGTACAAAACACCCATTGAATGTGGTATAACAACCACCTTGTTCCCACCATTTGTAGCTACCAAGAGTTCTATATTACTTTTTATCCGGCTTAGAGTTTGGTCTCTGACCTGATCAATCCAATTAGGCAGAAAATGACAAACTGATTTGAGATAGTAACATATGCTATACTACAAGTTAATAGCAGAAACTTCAGCCAGATAGTTAAGAATGAAATTTCACCAATGCAAGAAGAGTTGGTGGACTAACTCTAGGAAAAATTAGTTCCTAATTGAAAATTATACCTCTGTGTTTTGAAATGATAATCTCCAATCATATGCAGCCATATACATAGTTTTCTCCTCATATCCAATGCGAGCCAAATTGGCAATTAAGACTGCCCACACAAAATAACCTGGTGCAAAGTAATCAGCTGCCACAAGTCCAGATACAGGCCTGACTCTTATACCAGAAGGGTCTAGTCCAGTTTCATTATCCAGCGACATGTGCTCAGCCCAGCATAATGGTCTGCAGAGAATATACAGAAACAAGGAGGGAAACACCCCTTTAAATAGTGAATTCCACCACCAATCATTGCAAAACTTGTAACAAATTGGGAGCTAACTCTCACAAACAGTAAGCAAATAGGCAAATTTGGTATGATAAAATCCTACCCGCTGTTAATAATAAAAAATAGCTACATATGATCAATTTAACATATATATCAAGACTAAAGCAATATAAGGTGTAGTTAGTGTCCATTCATTCATCTTTCAATAAATTTTTCGTGCTTAACCAAAAAAGATTCATTTCTTATTAAAAATTAAAAGTATAAATTAAATTAGCAGGTACACAGGGAGAATTATGGTTCATTGATCATGAAATTCTACCCAATCAAACCGTATTTTTAAAGGATAAAATATTTTTCCTGCAAAATCTCTCATATAATGCAACTCCTATGTGTCAGAAGAAGCAGAAAATAATAGTGCTCTTAAGTCAATTTTTAATATAGCTACAGGAAACCTATTAATTATGTGGAACAATCCATGCCCTATATCAGAAAGTATGCAAAAGGGTGGAAGCACAGAATTCACAAGTCCTGAGTGTTGATAATAAATCCAACTCAAGCAGAAAGACCACAAAATATGCAATAAAGGCTTAAAATTGGTTAAATTGGGTTTGGCAGAATTAACAATTAGAGATTTGAGATAACACACAACAACTTCCTAAAGATCATCCTCAGCTAACATGTAATTGGTTTTGGTGATAAAATTTGGTAATTATTGAGAACAAACTGCAATAGTCAATAGGCCATATTGTAGATTTATGTTTTGAACAGCTTTGCTGTATAATAGCTTTTTATAGATGACAACAAAAGACATCTCTACTGGACTATCATTGTATAATCACCGCATACCCCATCTTATGTTAAAGATATTATATAGAAACTTACACATTATTAAAATTTCTGTCAGCAAAGAAGAAGTACATTTTTTCAGACATTTATCAAACATTATTAACATAAGTCAGTTTCCAAGAACCTCTCCCATATGATTTCCAGTATAAACCAAGAACCAAATGACATGAAGTTTTGCATTCTTGCTACGACCCAATTAACAATTAAGTAAACTTTCCTCAAATGTTATGCTCCAGAAGATTTTCTCAAACCAATATGCAACATAAGATTCAATTTGCTACCGCTTCATCCTCTAGACCACACCCATTTACCACCAAAGGTAGTCGATTCCAAAAGCATCAATTACTCAAAAAAAAAAAAAAAAAAAGACCTCCCAATACCATCCATTCCCAATCCCATGAAAGGAAATGATATTTTCCTAAACCCTATAAACAAACATAGTATTGCCTAAACCCTATAAACATACATAGTATTGCCTAAACCCTATAAACATACATAGTATTGCCTAAACCCTATAAATCATTATAGGTTTCTTCCGTACGAAAAAAAGGACCCACAACAAATCATCCACTCTAGGTGCCACCACCACTCTATAAGCAAACAATCAAACACTTTCCTCACATGGGTCTCACCCAAAAACCACCCCACTCTAAGCAACCTCAACCACCCCACTCTAAGCAACTTCACCCATAGCTTAGCGACTAAGCAAAACACACATAAAAGAACTTTTGCATCGGCATTACTAAAGAAAACCCAAAATGCAAAAGACAACAAGTGTTTCTTTCTGAACAAGCCCAAAAGCACAACCAAAAACCCAAATTGCTCATCACGAAGCACCAGAATCTATGCGCAGTATAGACCCAAAAAGCCAATACCTTTTGTACAATTCCCCGAAAGTCCCACCCCAGAGCCTCTTCCTGAACAAGCCCTCGGCGCACTGGTGGCCCTCCCACAGCTCGAGCCCGCCTGTGACGATTCCGGGCACGAACACCACTGGGTGCATCGCCGTCAGGCCCTCCTTCTTCAGCTTCACGCCCGGAGGATCCGGTAACGGCCCCGTTATCGCCTCCGTCACATACTGAGGAAACGACGCCGGCATTGCGCTGAACAGGAACAGCAGAAACCACCACGCTGAGAATATGCACCCAATCAACCAGTAACAAGTGTCCACGCACGACCATCTCTTTGGCCTGAGCTTCGGCCTCGGTTTCGTCTTCTTCTTGTCGTGGACGTCGTCGGTCTCGGTGTCGATGTCGTGAGGCTCTGCGTGTGGGCGCTCCGTGGCCTTTCTGCGCCGCAGAAACGACATCGTTTTCGGGTGCTGGGTTTTCAAAAATTCGGAGTGGTCATTTATGGAGTCTGAGCTGGTGTGGTGCTCTGCGAAGGAACCCAAACCCTGAGTTCTGCTGGTGTGTGGGGTTATTATCAGATGGACTATGATTGGGTTACCATAACCGTCAGTGACCGGAGAGAGGGGTTTCTCGGCGAGTGAGAGGTGGGGGCACGGGATTGGCTATGTTTGCCTGTTGGCGTTTTTTGGTTCATATTGGGAGGCTGCAGCTTTCAGATCTGACGTGAGTCCCGTATGAAAATGCTAACGAGTGGTCTGCTCATCCGAGGGCGTTGCGTAGATCTTGGGATGATCGAGGGGTGGGGAGATTGGGTGGGCTTAACTTTGTCGAAGCAGCGGATAAGATCGGTGTACTTTAATGCCGTTTGCGGTTTTAGTTTGGATTTTAGGTGGAGCTTTCTGGTGGTTTTCTCCAATGGCAGCCAAAAAGCCGCTTAATGGAGCGCCTGTCATAACTCTGAAACCGCCTCTACTTTTGTTCTTTTCCACTTCTAGAAAGATCAAAGAAAAAGCAACAAAATATTTGTTTATTCAAATTACAAGATACATTTATACTGCTCTCCAATTTGCAAAAAATACGATTTTCTACTAAATCATTAAAAAAAAATTATATATATATAAAATCACAGGCAATGTTGTACCGACAAAAGTTTCTTCTAAACTGAGTTTGAGAAATTTTTTTTAACATAGTCTATAAAAGTGACATGTGTCCTTTAAACATGAAACATGTAAGATGCACATGAGTTTTTAATAAAATTTATTCAAACGTTATCCCTACTATTAAAAAAATATGTATATCTCACATGTTTTATGTTCAAGAGACACATATCACTTTTATAAACAAGGTTTAAGAAAATTCCTCCAACCTAGTTCGGAAGAAACTTTGTCCATGTAGCATTATGCCAAACTGCAATTTTAAAAACTAGATTACAATTTTACCAAATATTTAATTACGTTTTTAAAAACCACACGTTTTAAAATCGTAAACCCAATAGAATTTTTAAACTTGGTAATTGTTTTTATTTTTTAAGGATAAAATTCTTAAGGAGAATATTCAGTTATCTAGTTCCTGGCTATAATTTTTTTAAAAAAATCCTAGAACAACAAATAAGACATATGTCCCACTAACAAAAAAATAATAATAAAATATTATTTTATATTAAAAAATATATAAAATAAAATAATAAAAATTAAGGGGTGGTTGGCCACCCGTTGATATTTTGTGATTTTTTTTTTTTCCCAATATATGAGAGTTTTAAAATGAAGGAGTTGCGACAATGAATTTGATTTTTAATTTCACATAAAAGAGAAAGCATCAATTAATTTCTTATAAAGTTTTTGTTTCATTGAATTAGGAGTCTTTTGGTAGGTAATTGGGTGGATGCTCCCCTCTGGCCTCTTCGGTGAAAGTAGTTCTCAGACGTGCATGTTTTCTTCTTCAATATTGGAGGCCAACCCACTATATTCCATTGAGAAAAATACGATTTTGGTTTAGGTGCTATAAAAATATATATATATATATATATATATATATATATATATGAGAATTTTTCTAATTTATTTAACGGTTTACATTCATTTAAAATATTACAATAAATCAAATATAAAAAAATAGGGTTAATAATTTTTTTGGTACCTAGGTTTTAATGTTTTTATTTTTTCCTTCTTAGGTTTTAAAAAAGACAAATCTAGTACTTCAGATTTTGAAAAAGACCGAATCACCACATCCGTTAATTTCTATCCATCCCAATTAACGGCAGGGGGTGGCCGGCCACCCCCAATTTGACCTTATAAATCAAATATAAAAAAATAGGGTTAATAATTTTTTTGGTACCTAGGTTTTAATGTTTTTATTTTTTCCTTCTTAGGTTTTAAAAAAGACAAATCTAGTACTTCAGATTTTGAAAAAGACCGAATCACCACATCCGTTAATTTCTATCCATCCCAATTAACGGCAGGGGGTGGCCGGCCACCCCCAATTTGACCTTAGGGGTGACTGAGCCACCCCAAGGTCGGTCTGGGGGTGGCCAAACCTTTCCCAAAGCCAAAGCGAGTGGTTTGGCCACCCCCAAGGGCTAAAAAAAGATGGCTCGGCCACACCTGTAGGCCATGGGGGTGGCTTTGGCCACCCCTTGCGACCCTTCTAGGGATGACAGAACTACCCCCAGGGCTAAAGGAATAGGCGAAAATTAACAAACTTTTCTAAAATTTGAGATATTAGATTTATCTTTTTTAAAACTTAGGAAAAAATAAAATCAAAACATTAAAATTTAAGTACAAAAAAAGTTATTAACCCAAAAAAATATTAAAAGTAATATTATATACCTTTTTTTTTTTGGTGCAACTTTTCCTCCCAACTAACATTTAATTTGTTTTTTTTTTTAAAAAAATAATGACTTATTTAAGGATTAATTAGGACCACACACCACATGTCTTGGAAGTTAGAGCCCAACTAAATATGGTTTGCATTAATTGAGTGAGTTAAATGCATAATTGATATGTGTCATTTTTAAGTTCACCAAAAAAGTACTTGAATTTAAAAGTGACAAATTGATAGTATACTTCTAAAGTTTAGTGATTTGATAGCTCCATTTATCTACCTGTTAAAAGTACTTAACGAAATATTTGTCATGCGTATAAAAAGTCATCTAAGGCCAATAAATGTTGTCACGTGTACAAAATGCCACTTTAACTTTACGCCAAATAATTATTAGTAATTTTTTTAAAAAAAAATCTCTCCACCATTTGGAGTGGTTGGACCACCTGGCTGAGGCCCTAAGGTAGGAGTCTGAAAATTTCATTAAATTTTAAAATGATAGATGAACGTCGGACCGACCATATCAAATTTATAAGCTTAGAAACTATATTTATCAATTTTGTTATTTTTTAAAACCCAAATACCTTTTGATAAAGAAGGAATCTACAAATATCAGTTGTGCATTTAACCCTAATTTATTATAATGGGTCAAATTATTGGTTGTTCACTTTATGCTTTCGAATTATATCCTTTGCTGCCCATTTCGCAATAAATGGTTACCTTGCAATTTCTACTTTTGCTTCAAACGAGGTTACCTTATATTGGTGGGTCATGAGATAAGGAGGGGGTCGTGTTTCCCATTGAAAGTGGATGTATTTCTTTTTGTATCCTTAAATTATGTGTCCTGCTGTCCATAAAATGGAAGAGAAAAGGAATTCTTTCAAAATAAATTATGATATATTACAATTGGGTTATGTCATTTTCGTTAATTAATGATTAGTGCATTACTTATTAGTTGTTGAAATATCCAAACATTGCACAATACCATAAGTTGTGGACTTAAAAATAAAGAGAAAATTACTTATTTAGTCCATAGAATTCACACTTATACCAAATTGTTCCTTATGGTATCAAAGTGCTATTAATTTTTTTTTTTATTTTTATTTTTTTTTTAAAAAAAGAGGCAGATAATTTTTTCAATAGTCTAGATTTAATTTCGTGTTAAGGTAAGTAGATGTCTACAAATTATTATTGCAATAAGTTATTTAATAGAAATCGGGTCCACATCAGTCGATCAACGATTGACACGTGGCAAAATGATAACAGGAGATTAGGCCCATCTTTCAAGATCCATAGATCCTAATGAAAATATATTTACATACACTATCTTAGTTCATGGTTTTTCCTAAAGCTAAAGTCGTTTATTTTTTATTATTATCTTATGAGTAATACTATAAATTGCATTTTATTATATAATTATCGCACAATGCTAACTGACCGTCTCAACTAACCTTCAGATTAATTATTTTAAAAAAATATATTTGTAAAAGACTTTGTACAATAAAAATGTATTTATCTTATCTTATTGGGTCCATAAACTTCAGCTTACTATTACAGGCAATCTGGGCCAATCAAAAAGCCCAATATTTCGGTCACTGGACCGGATCCAATTTTCAGATTCAGTGCTCGGTATAGGAAGGCCGTGTCCGTGCCAACAACATGCAATAACAAGCGTTTTCCATCGGAGTCCATGGATGCATTGGGTCAGAATTTTCTGAATTATTAATTTATTTTATCTTATTTTGTTAATCATTTAACTTAAAAATATTTATTAAAATTTTAAGAACGTGATAAAATTACAACAAAACGTTTTAAAAATTATGATCTTTTAATATTTGTCACATTTATAAGGATCCTTGATATTTTAATTCATTTCATCAACATATGAGTTATTTAGATTTTTTTTTGATAAATAAATATGGGTTATTTAGATATTCTAAAATAATTCAAAACACGCTATGTTTGCTAGTAAATTTTGAATTTCACATTCTTTTGAAATACATTAATAAACAACTCAAAACGTTTTTTTATAAAATTTTCAATTCTTTTTGCATGAATATTTAGGCAAAAAAAAAAACATGTTTTAGCTTTTGGAGGAGTATGAATTGACTTATTAATAAATAATAAAAAAGAGTGGTCGTGTGGCCATTCTCAATCGAAGAATGATGGCTGCATAGCCACCCTGAACAAATCGAGGTGAACGCTTCGCCACCCCTCTCATCCATTGAGGGTAGCCACAAAGCTACTTATTATTATTTATAAGTAAAGAACCAATTTGTATCCGTTTGTGTTTTTTCAAAATAAGCAAGTGTAATTTTAGACAAAACATTTTCTTCAAATGTCTACTCCACCCAAAAACATTGTAGACTACGTTTGGTACACTGGAATGATGATTTCTTATAATAGTAATGAGTATGACTAGAAATAGAAGAAGGTGGAATGAAATAAAAATTCATATTCGTTTGGTGACAACATATTTTTTCACCGGAATTGAATCAATTCCCAAAAATACTCTAGCTCTAAAATTATTTTCCCAAAAATCTATTTTTTAATTTTCAAATATACAAAAAAAATAAAGTTATGGTTTTTTGAAAAAATATTATTCCATTCATGAAAAAAATAATGATATACAACCAATCAACGAATATCTATCAAGTCAAGCATACCAAACTTGTCATTCTAAAAAAATTCTCACTATTTTTATATCACTCAAAATTATTATTATTATTATTATTATTATTATTTTCAATTGCAAAGAACATCCAGGCCGTACATGTAATAACCGGTAAACGGCCGGTAGCAGGTGAGAAGAAAAGCAAAGTTGGCAGGGAAATGAAACAGAAACACGACCCCCATTATAGGCATTGGCCATTTTAGCAAAGCAAAGTAAGCAACAAAAAAGCCAAGCAGCCTGCCTTTACCACCCTCCCCGCGCTCCTCCCTCCTTGCTACCCCCACTCCACTCAACTCCACACCACACCCACCAAAATCCGCGTCGAACACCGTAGCCAGCCATTAACTCCGATGAGTTTTCATTCTTTTTCTTCACCACAAGTTTTGATTTCGTCCGTTGTATTTCAATTTTCAGAGATTCTCTCCGGGCGTAATTTAAGGTGGCATTAAAAAAGTATTTGTTCTCTGCGCTCTGAAACGGGAAACCCAACCAACCGCTCCGCAGGTTTCAGCGTAGTGCCTTCTTCTTACCAAAGTGTACGGACCCGTTTTGGTTTCTGTAACTGTAACCATTACTCTCTATCTATAATGTGAATTCTCTTTGTGTTGTGTGTCGCAGAGGAAAATGCTGACGTGTATAGCGCGGCCCAAGAAACTCGGCGATGACTCGCCGGGTCAACCCGAAGAAGACTCAGACCCGACCACCAACGCGTCCGGCGCCAAAACTCAGGCTATCAGATCCCTCACTTCTCAGGTACGTAGAACGTACGTACCGTGCGTGCTCTCATTCCCCGAAACCCTAATCTTATCAGCCTTTCTCGGTTTGCGTTGGTGACCGGGGGGTAATTCCGTAATTTCAGCTCAAGGACATGGCGTTGAAGGCCTCGGGAGCGTACCGGAGCTGCAACCCTTGCACAGGGCCTCCGCCTCCGGCCGGTCGACTCAGGGGAACCGGCGAGTCGGACGCCGAGTCCGAGCGGTTCAGGTTGGTAAAATTCCACTTAAGGATATTAATATCGGATAGGAAACGGTGAATTAATTAATTTTTAATTAAAAATGGTAACGCAGGTGGTCGTACAAGAGGACGGGGAGTTCGAGCTCGGGGACGACGAGGGTGTGGGGGAAGGAGATGGAGGCGAGGCTGAAGGGAATGTCGAGCTCGAGCGGCGAGGGGACGCCGAGCTCCGGGAGCGGGCGGAGGGTGGTAGAACCGGTGGTGTTCGTGGAGGAGAGCGAGCCCAAGGAGTGGGTGGCCCAGGTCGAGCCTGGCGTGCTCATCACCTTCGTCTCGCTCCCGCGTGGCGGGAACGATCTCAAGAGGATACGCTTCAGGTACGCCATCTCTCTCTCTCTCTCTCTCTCTCTCTCTCTCTGTGTTCCTCTGGTTACCGTTGATTTTAATCGGACGGTACGTGGTTCTGATTTAGTTTATTAGTTACTGTTTGCCACTATAATTTTCTTCTCTGTTTGTGGATTGCACACGTCACAATTGGGGTGTTTAGTACGGAGTTGTTTGGATGTTTTGCTAAATGCATTATTATTATTATTATTTAATCTTTTATCTTCTTGGAAGAAGAAAGGTAGGATATTCTTAAAATATAGAGAAGGGACATTTTATTGTAATATTATGTATATTTTTAAATTTAACAAAAACAAAATTATAATTGAAATGACTACTTTTCATTTCACTTTAAATAAAAAAAATCCTAATCCGTGTGATTATTGGGCATGAACATGTTGTTGTAGTTAAAGCTTTGGGTAGCTTTTAAAAGCTAAAAGGAAAAAGGAATGGTTTATTAGAGTAATCAAATTGTTAGAGATGTGTCAAAACGGGGATGACTTTTGTTTCATACCTATGGCTATGGGCCATTCACAGCTAGTGCTGTAGCATATTTTATTAAAACCATTTATATAAATTTACTGGTTCAATCCACTCATTTTATTCTCTTAATTATTTAATAGAAAAAAAAAGGAACCCATTTGAACGTGACATCCAAACATTACACATTGGAAACCTCTGTTCATATGAGGAATTTCTTGTGGGGTCAGCACTTTGACAGCAATTTTCACGCCCTTATGAAAAGCAATCCAAAAAAGTCCAAAAGGAGAACTCATTGTGACTTGTTAATGGTGGTGGGGCAGATTTGATTGTGTTGGGTACCTTTTACACTGAGTATTGTCGTCGTGTCGGAGAAGGCTCTTCCCTTCCTTTTTCAAATTCCTTCACGCCTGCCTGATTCTCCGTGGCTTTGTCTCTTTATGACCATTCTCTTGTCATTTCATGCTCTAATAAACTTGGAATACCCACATCATCTGCCACCAAACTAAATAGAAGACAAAATGTGAACCTCCATTGGCAGAGTGTGTTGGCAGGGTTTTGCAGCTGCCCCCTTATTTTCTAGGAGACAAAAACTACTGTAAAAGTAGTATGAGAGTATTGGGTGCAATCCCATCAGATGGAGTATGGAAATATCTTGGTTAAGTATCAAGATTAATTTCAAGTCATGGATTGACTTTAAAATGAAGGTGATAACAATTAAATTAAAAGATCCAAATGGGTTTTGTGCTTTTGTTGATTTGCCAATGTAAGCAAGGAAATTGATTGATTGTGGACCCACCTGTTTTTGATAGTCAAAGACACTCCCTCCCTAATGTTAGGTCATGGTTTCCACCATAAAAAAAACTACTTTATTACAAGCACCGAATGTCAGTTTTTGCTTTTAATTATTCTTCAGTTCCTTTTGTCAAAATGTATGAGTGTGCTGTTCAGTGGTCGAACATTATTGACAACAGTTCCATAACCAATGATAGTTTAATATAATGGAATTGGTTCAACGCTTCAAGCAATAGGCACGCGGACTAATTATAGCAGGTAATAAACTTGATGACATGTTTGTGAGGAGATGTAAGAGTATTATTACCAAAAGAAAAAAAAAAATTAAAATTTGCATTTCTCTATTATCAACAAAACAAAATGACACTGTATAAAAATGTATGACACTTGCCACTATTTCTCACTGCTCACACAATTATTCTTTAACTCAGGAGTATTGAATGTAGTTTATTTTCTATGATATCAGTCGAGAGTTGTTTAATAAATGGCAAGCTCAAAGGTGGTGGGCAGAGAACTATGATCGGGTTATGGAACTGTACAATGTCCAGAGATTCAACCGCCAAGCTTTTCCGCTCCCAACACCCCCAAGATCTGAAGATGATCAGGTCAGCTCTGAGCCTATTAACCTCTTAGACATATTATCAAAGGCAATCAAGCACTTGACGGTTGCAGCCTCTAGTTATTCCACTTAATTTTTTTTTTTTAAGAGTTTGATGTTGGATATCAGTATGTATGTATACCCGACTGTTCTAAAAACTGTAGATATAGTAGAGCAACAAAATCTTTTTCATTCAATCACATTTTCACATGTATGGCCCTGGCTTATAGATGATGTATCAATGAATTCAAGTCAATGCGAACACAATATATCCCTTTTTTCATTTTTATGTGCTAATAATGTCATTCTTTTCTTCTTTTATAGAGCTCAAAGATGGAATCTGCAGAAGGCAGTCCTGTCACACCCCCATTGACCAGAGAACGCTTACCTCGTAACTTATACCGTCCAACAGGGATGGGAATGGGATACTCATCCTCAGATTCACTTGAAAAACACTCGATGCAATCTCGACATTACTATGACTCAGGTGGCCTCGGATCAACCCCAAAACTCTCCAGTATCAGTGGTGCCAAGACAGAGACATCATCGATGGATGCTTCTATAAGAAGTAGCTCATCGAGGGAGGCAGATCGCTCAGGGGAGCTATCCATCAGTAATGCTAGTGACCTTGAGACTGAATGGGTTGAACAAGATGAACCAGGGGTTTACATCACAATTAGAGCATTGCCAGGCGGCAAAAGGGAGCTCAGACGAGTCAGATTCAGGTGAGCTTCTTGGCAAGTTTTTGGTCAGATAGAGAATCCCTTAAGAAGCATATACCTAGTGAAAATTCTAATGAGACACCTCATCAGACATGGCCCAGTATAAGTAAATGGGCCTGGTAGAATTTTGATATAGGGCCCAGTATCTGATAGAGTACAGATTAGATATAGGGTTTGATCCTAATTAGATGTTCTTGCAACTATATGATAGATTTCATATTAGTCAAGTTCACTTGGTATTTTAATCCATTAGCATCGTTGGTGGGATGATTACAATGCACCTGCACTTTGGGCTTGTCAAAATCATGAATTGATGGGTCCCATCTGAAAACTTCTGGTCATTGCATTTTCTTACAATTTTGAGTGAAAGAACAAATATGATATGATTTTACGCCTGCTGCCCCACCTTTTACCTACAAGGTGTCACTCTGATGTACGGATGACTTGATTAGTTATCTACTTCTCTGATGGGTCATAATCTATCCATGTATGCTAGCCATCCTTGCTATTAGCTTGTACTTGGGTTGCCAAGATCTCAAATGATCTGGTTTAAGCATTGTGGCAGCAAGGTTCCTGTTATTGTCAATTAGGGTTTCATATGGTTGATGACAGGATGGGACAAGTACCAAAATCTGAAAAAAATTGGGGTTTATTTAGAAAATTCAGGATTTCAGATCCATTGTGAATGCTTAAAGAACTAGGATTTCTATGGACTTGATTAGACTTGAGGCACCACTGTCATATCATGTTATCATATGGGTAATTGAGGATCAACTAATCGCCAACTGTGACTTTAATTTCAAACGAACAAAATCATCACCTATGACGTCTTTTAGAACATCATTATTGCTGCTACTAATTATTCTGCTTCCACTAATTCTTTTCTTTTCCCTCTGTTTTTTTTTTTAGTCCAACCGAAAGTTTTGAGCTTGGGAATGTTAGTTCTCTCTGTATTGACTTAAATGCAATTGGATATTCTTGTTATATGTGTTTTGCAGCCGGGAAAAATTTGGGGAGATGCATGCCAGATTATGGTGGGAAGAGAACCGTGCCAGGATACATGAACAGTACTTGTGAATTGTGATTGAGCAAACAGGATGGAAGCTGGCGGTTTCCAAGGTGTGGAGATGTTGCTTAATGGAGTGTTTTCTTTTATTTATTTTGGCCACACTAGTAAAATCTCGTCGTCTATACATAAATTAGATGTGCAAAGAGGTGCCACTGGCACCTCTTCTCATGTTTGGGGGGCTACACACACCATTTGTAAGTTGAGTCAAGCTTATGAAAGTTTTCTTGTCTTCGTTATTGCTTCAGAATATTCTCGAGGGATGTGGGTGGTAAAGTTTATAACATGATTAAGTCAATATCAATGAAAAGAATATGTTCATTTTTCTTTCTGAATAAATTCTTTTGATATTCCCACCCAATTTCAAATCCCGGGCAAAATAACACTGCTTTTTTTTTTTCTTTTTTTTTTTTTAAAAAAAAATTTAAAAAAAGGCTAATATGTAAAATATTTAATTAAAATAACAGATAAATTATGGAGACGGGTTTAAACTTAAGACCTTTGCTACTACGATGAATTTACAGTTTCCGTCATTAGTTCAACCTGAGCTAGTGGGTCACTAAACATTTGTAAACAAATGGGCTTCAATTTCTATAGGGCTGTTTGAATTACATACATGTCCATTTGAGTCGCACATTCGAGCAAAGCTTGGTCATGGACTTGTAGTTGGGCCATATACAAACCCATTTGAATGTATGTTCAGTAGGGCTGAAAAACTCAAGTGGTATTGGCGCATGGACCAAGCCCAGACTTCCAAGCAGCTCTACATGGATGATTGCCGCCGGAAGAAGGAAGCCTCATAATAAAGGGTATTCTTGCACTTATTATTAATTTTTTTTTTGGAGAAAATATTTTGTTCTCATTAATTGAAGGATCACGAGCAAAACACTCTTACATCATAAAACAAAAGCTCTGAAAAAATCATAACCAAAACTACAAGATTCCAAGTCATAGATACATACATATCAATCTAACATTCAAAACTTATTTATGACACCCATCTCTGTTAACTCATGACTAATCTATAGTTGTAACAATATATCTGTTTTCAACAGACTCAATTCAATGCATAGGTTGCTCATATTCTTTGGCCCTGGAGCAGAAACCCCATGCCAAAACATTTCACATCCACAACTCAAAGGTCTTGACAAACCTCATTGAAACAAAGATACAAAAATAAATAAATCAAAAAACCCAACACCAACAGAAAAACAGCTACTAAAGATATAGATCTGCTCCTGGGCAGTCTAGATCTACAACCTTCTCTTCGTAGATCGCTTATGAGAGCAGATCTAAGGAGAAAAACTCTTATTCAAAGACAACAAAACAAGGAAGATAACCATCAAACCGGTAGCGACCAGAGTAAAGGAGATGATGAGCACTGGCCAACGTTTGCGCATGGTGAAGCAGACAGAGGAGAAGGGCGGCACAGCACCTTGGAGGGCGGACGAAAGAGGCCGGAGTTGCTGCTTTATGGCCGGAAGACACCTACAAAAACATAAAAATCCAAGGGAAAAGACAAGCAAAAAGGGGAGGGGGAGAATAGAATAGGGGAGGGCTTTTTTTTTTTTTTTTTTTCAAATTATATTAAAAAAACATTTAAAGGTTTATGTGGGGGTGATCACACTATAATTTAAAACTTTGGTGGGGACACCTAATATATAATTATCTCTCATGGGTGATAGGTTATGTCTGTAGAAGGTGTTTCTTGATACAGGGATAAAGAAAATCTCCAAATGTTGCATATTTTGATTGAGTTGCTACTATTGAGAAAGTTAAAAATATGCCGTGGCTTACAATATGGATTCATTAAAACCCTAACGAGAATTGTCACCAGAAAATCGTTTCATTTTTCTACAATATCGAATATGGAACAATAGTAACTCATGGTGAAAACTGCACCACGTTAACCATTCCAAAAAAGTTGGTAGGTGCTCTAAAACGATAAGCTACAGGTATAGGATCTTATTCCACTTTTTGACACCCATAATGTCTCTCTCTATCTCTACTTTTTCTTTAACCGAATCGAACATTTCATGGAAAGTTTTAGATTTGCTTGATATATACCTATTTATGATTGTTTATTTAAAGGCAAATTCATCTTTATGCAATGAGTAGGACTCAAACGAGTTATTCTCTTGATAAAACAAGTTCGTAAACATAGAGCTTGAGAATGGACAATTTGCATTTAGCCTCTATGTAAAGTTTGACATGGGCTTGAGAAAAAACAAATTAATCAAGCTTAATTAATGACAACTACTTCGATACTAAATTTAAGTAAAATTGATGGAACTTATTACGTTCATACTTATGTTCTTTGATGCAACTTCTCTTCTATTTATCTTCATTATCTTACAAAGTTTTCTTTTAAATTAATTTTAACGAATTTCTTTAAATCGAGTCTATTAAACTAACGTGTCACATATATTTTAAACACAAGTCAATTTATAAATTAAGATGAAGAAGAAAGTTCTAACTCAATTTGAAATAAAACTTTGTTCACTATAGGTTGAGCTCGGATTATGGTCGGCAATTTTCAATACGAAATTTGCGGGTTAAAGTTGATAGATTTGATCTGTTTAATTAAACGCATTACCCATATGTCTCTATATAATCAAAACCTAATATGCGAACACGGATTGTCATTCTTAGTTCGAGTTAACAATCTGCATTTTATACTATTCGAGACAAATCAGTATCAGAATCCCATCTTTAAATTAATCAAAATTTCTGTAAAATTGGAACAATCTAAAATTGAAGAGATCTTCTTCTTCGTCCTATGTGACATAGCGGCATCGTTTGATAAACGATTTTGCCTGTTTTTGGCTCTACACTATTCATCACACTTTTTTAATTTTTTAATATTTTCTTACTTTTTACATCATATCAATTATTTTTTATTATTATTCAAATAAAAAAATCACTACAAAACAAAAAATTTTCATTTTTTCATACCAAATATTCTTACTTTTTTTACTTTTTTTTTTTTAAAAAAAAATTATTACTTTTTTTCACTTCAATCACTTCCTGCTACAGTATCGAACCAAAACGTTTATCAAAATCGTTTATCAAACGAAGCCAGCTTGAGCTAAACTCAAGCCGAGTTGGTATTCTCAATTAAGCTTATCAAGTGGAGGAGTTTTTGATTCGGGTGGGATTTACAAGCTTTACTTTTTCAAAGTCCAAATCCAAGCGTGTGATTTGCCTTTTTCTCCCTGTCTTGCTCAGTGGTCGTCTATCTCTCTCATCTCATCTATGTTTACTGGAAGCCGTACACAAACAGAGCACGAAACATGTTTTCTCTCTCTCTCACAAACATTTTCTCTTTCCTTTGTTCTTTCACATGATCTACTTGCACTCTATTAATGTCGCCTGCAGCTTTTGACGTTCTCAAAGCAAACACTACAGCTCTTCACTACCCTTAAACTAAACCAACACCTCAGTCTTGTCCTCTCTCTGTTCGCCTCCTCTGTGTTTTCTTCCCTTATAAAAAGAAAAACTCTCGGTTTTTCGTCTCAACATTCCATTGTACATCATCACAAAGATGTATAGAAGGGAGAGATCGCTACGAGAAGACACAATCCCACAAAGGAGGAGAACCCCATCTTTCTCTTCCACTCTCCTCGACGCTATCTACCGTTCCATCGACGAATCCAACGCCGACGAGGCTCATTTCAAAGAAACAACCACCATGTTCAAGAAACAGAGCAGCTCTAGAGCTAAGCGTGGCGCTCGGGTGGTACAAGAGGAAAAGGAGGCGATGAATCTTCGCCGAGCGGTCTTGATCGAAGATTGGATGGAGAAGCAGAGCATTCGCAGCTCTGTGCTCTTCAACTCAACCTCAACCTCCTCAGAGTCTAGCTCTGGCGCAGCCTTCTCATCCTCCGAAACAGAGTCAAGCTACAAACACAAATCAAAGCCCAAATTGCAGAGCTCCAAGAAGCAATTGAAGCCGGAGTATAGGAATTCAGAGAAGCAGTCCAAGCCGAAGATTGAGGGTGGTTTTTCAAAGACCAAACTACGGGCATTGAAAATCTACGGTGAGTTGAAGAAAGTGAAGCAGCCCATTTCACCTGGCGGTCGCATTGCTAGCTTTCTCAATTCCATTTTCAATTCGGATAATGTCAAGAAAGCCAAAATGTGTTATGTTGGAGCTGTGGAAGACGTGAACTTGGAGCCTAAATCCAAGGCTGCGTGTTCTTCGGGTGCTTCATTTTCGAGGTCTTGCCTGAGCAAAACCCCTGCTTCAAGAGCCAAAATGAGCAATGGCATCAAAAGGTCCGTCAGATTCTCTCCTCTTGACGACATCGTCGGTGAAGATTCTCAGCCCTGCGGCCACAAATGTATCTATGAAGAGGATCCCTGCCTAATGCCAGTTCCATCTCTTCGAAAAATTGCAAAAACTTGTTCTGTAAAGAAGAGTTTTAATTTGAGAGGTTATCGTGTCAATGGGGATGCTGATGATGAGGATGATGATGATGATGATGATGCTCAGAGCTATTCCAGTTCGGATTTGTTTGAGCTTGATCACCTTGTTGGGATTGGAAGGTATAGAGAGGAGCTTCCAGTGTATGAAACTACTAATTTTCAAACAAATCAAGCAATCGCCAATGGGTTTATTTTGTAGTTCACTGTCATCAATGTAATTAATGGTTTGGAGAACTTAATTGACTTTGGAATATTGTTAATTTGTTCTTTTTTACTTTGTTTTACATTTCCCTCAGTCATTTTACAACTTAATTAAATCCGGAAAGTTGTGGCGGAGCTCCGCCTCATCTAATCGAATATATGTCGGAAGCAATTTTCACCGTTTATTTTTACGCAAAAGAATTCACTAGCTTGCCAAACTCAAGAGCAATGGACCCGTTTTAATGTGAAATAGGCATGGAGGCATTCAAAAGCTAAATGTCACATTCACAAGCTTAATCGTCAAGGCAATAGACAAAGATGAATTTTAAAAGTGAAAAAGGAAAAGCTTACAGAGATCTCTCTCCCCCATGAGAATGGAGAAAGTTAAAAGCACTTACTTTTTCACTGGCTCAGCACATGGCATCAGCTTCACTAATAATTTAGTCCCACTTTGAAATCATAGAATTAAAAATGATTACAGTGTAGAACTTTGTCCCTTTGAATGACTACTTTATTGCAAGTAAAGCAGGCAGATACAGTGAAGTTCAATGCAGCCCATACAACAGATTGTAACAGCTAGTGCCTCTGCAGATTCAAACTAAATCAGTAAAATCCAATCCTTTTGCAGTCACAAAGATCTCAGTTCAGCACCTGTACAACAAAATCCCAATCTTCAAATTTATTCTTGTAAAAACTGCACTTCCTTTCCCTCGAATCTTATATATATATATATACACAACTATAATCAGTACAAACAAGTTTAGAAGCCAAAGAGAGAAAGAGAGAGAGCTTCCCCTGCCAACCTAAAGCTTGTCTATTTTGTCATTTTGCAGAGCAAATTCTGAACCTAAAGCTTTCGAATAGTGTTTTCAGAATCTTCCTGTTACGATACTAAGTGTTCTACTAATGTGTATATAATTTTTGGGCACCTTTTTGCAAGACGGTTTTCAATGATAAGTTTTACTCAAAAATTATATCATTTGGTATAAGTGCCAAGCACCATGTTGCTGACGTGGATGTTGACTGTGAAATATGATGGTATGTTATGATTTTAAAGACTAAAGTACAATTTTAACGTGTATATAAGCGATTTTAAAGGCTTAAATATATATATAAACTTTTAAATACTCTTCTCTTGCATGCCGGTTTTTAAGAACGGGTATCCCCATATCATAAGCAATCACAAAACTTTCATATCCTCATATCATTGTTGTTAACAGCATTGAGCAAGCATAAAATCCCAACATATCAATGATCTTAATATCTCTATAGCCAAATAATCCACACGAACAATGGTGTAGACACTTGGCAGACAAGTAGGGACACTCACATGGAATCTCAGAAGTCAAAAATGTAGCAGGATCAGATATGATGGCAAAAATCCAAACTAACTTTTCCACCAAAGGAGAAAATAGAAAAGTTTATGACAAAGTATACATTCTTGGGATAATTTGGTACACCAGTGGCCACCATGGTTGACTTGAACACCATCCCCTCAATAATCTACTCCCATATATATCAAAGATCCAAAAGAGAAAGATATACACAATAATCATATTTCTGGAGCATGGGAGAAATAGAAAGAAAAAGAGCAAGACTTTTGGTTCTTTTGTAAGCATCCTATTTTGGGATACTGTATATCCCGCCAAACCTGTATTTTTTGGTAAACAGTCGTCTGAGCCTGGTCACAACAACTTCTTCTGAAGTTTACGGGATTATTTCTATTTTGCCGAGTTTCTTAGAGAGTTTTTTTTCTGCCCATAAATTATTTTGAGCTGAGAAAATGAAAAAAAACTAAAGATCCCCACTATAGCTATTGCCAGAAAGAATTCGTGGGACATGTTTCTCACCAACCATGCACAAATCTTGAACATATTCAGAGAAGGATTATACTTTTGTAACAAGTGCATGTGGGGCAATTATATACGTATTACTCAAAGTTGATCAGGACCACATACCAGCCACCTAGTAGGTTCCTCCTTATATATATATATATATGTCGTAATACGACATTACATTTTTGGTCCATTTTTAGGGTTTGATCTCATCACGAATCTTAAAAGTTTAAACTGATAGAATTTAATTATTTAATTCATATTTAATATTTGAAAATCCAAGTTAATTTATATTTCATGGATGTATTATGTCATTATGTTTTTAATACAGCTATGAAATTTTTTATTGAATAATAATAATAAATATTTGCTATAATATTTTTGAGTTTTAAACCTATAAACTTAAAATTTTAAGGTGAGATGTTTCACCATACATTGACCACTTTTAGAGTAAATTATGGAGATGAGTCAGATGACAGTAGAAGAAAGTCAAGAAAAAAAGAGTAATGGATTGGTCACCACCAAGAGTGGTGGTGGTCCAATGCTATGAGCCATTCTCATAAGATATTGAGTTCTACATGATAATATTCTTTATTACTTAATTATTTAATGATGTTGATGTGATAATCTTATCTAATTATTGAATTAGGTTTTAATTTATATTATTTTTTTTTAAAATCAATCGAAGAATTGGTTAAAACTATCAAATTAATATTGTGAAATCGTTATAAAATAAAAATACACTTTCTAACATTACTCTCTTTTAATTATTGTTAAATCTTTGTTTGAATTCCTTGCTAAAACTTTAGGGAATGACTATTTATTTATTTTTTTTTTGATTTACATGTCCGCACAAGTTGAGGGAAGGGGGGAATAAAGTTCGAACTAGCTAGTGATCTCCATTTTATGAGTTTTAGTTTCACCCCTTACGGGCGAAGCACTATTTTAAGGGTAAATATATTATAAGTCCCTAAGTCAACCCTTCAAAATTAAAAAATTTTTAAGTTTTTTTTTTTTTTTTTTGAATATTTACTCTATGAGTCAATCGAAATGCCAATAAAATCCGTACCGTTAAAATTTGGTAACTCTCATTAATCGTAATCAAAACACGCCGTTTTGTCACGTCAGCATAATATTTTTTTTTATAAATTTAATTTAAAAATTAAATATAAAAATTTTTGAATGGGTGGCCAGCGGTGGGGTTGCCACCCCTGGCCACTCCCAACCCTTATGAGGTGGCCGCAAGCCACCCCCAGGAGGTTTGGGGTGGCCTGCGGGCCACCCCTAACCACCCAAAGGGTGGCCGCGAGCCACCCCATAGGTGTTTTTTGGTGGCCCGCAGGGGTGGCTCGCGGCCACCCCCAGCGCAGGCCACCCCAAACCACCACGGACCATCCAAAACCACCCATGGGGTGGCTTGCGGCCACCCCTTGGGTGGTTAGGGGTGGCCCGCAGGCCACTCCAAAAGCCACCCCATAGGGGATGGGGGAGGCAGTGCCACTGCTGGCCACCCCTTTAATCTTTTTTTTTTTTTTAATTAAATTAATAAAACATTATTATACTGACGTGGCAAAACAATGCGTTTTGATTAGAACTAATGTCGATTACCAAATTTGGACGGTATGAATTTTATTGACATTTCGATTGACCAGTGATTAAATATTCCGAAAAAAAAAAAAAAAAAAAAAAAAAAAAAGAACTTAAAGAATTTTTTGATTTTGGAGGATTGACTCAGAGACTTATAATATATTTACCTCTATTTTAATTGTGAATGGGTCAATATTTGGAAATAACCCTACTTATATAATAAGGTAATATTTAAGGAGAATTAATCTACAATAATTATAATTTTTTTGGGGGTAAATTACACTTTACTTGTCATTGTTTTCAAACTTACGCCTTCATTGCACTTCTACTTTTAAATTCCGTCTCATTGCAACTCAAACCTACAAACTATATAAGTTACCCATTAAATTAGATTTGGCCGTTAGTATTGACAGAGGTAATTTGGAAAAACCAACAAATTTTAGACTCATAAAATGGTTTGATGGTAATTTTGTCATTTGAGACACTTAAGAATCTATTTGTTTTTTAAATAGTTAGTAATTTGGACTATAATTATGAGAGAGCTCATATATAAATTCACATGATTAAACAACTCAAGATTTGTTGAAATATGTAAATTTTCATATGAATTTTCTTAAGAATTATCTCAAATTACTAGAGATTTAAAGAATAAATAGCCTGAAATCCCAATACCAGTTTAGAGGAAATAAATAAAGTTCATCCACTAGTGCAGCTGCTTTGTGTGGCTGTTCCTCTGTTGTAGTATTTCCGATGTTTTTCAGTATTTGTTGTACTTTTTATTTGGTTTTACTGTATTTGTTATTTTTTGTGGGTTACAGTCTCTCTGCACTAATGTGTATTGATCTTGTGGGAGAGATTTTTTTTTTTTTTTTGCTGGTGGTTGTCCTTCAACTTCATCTCGGATCTCTACGGTCTTATCCTTGCAACAATTATTTAATAATGATTGTTGTATTTACCGCATGAGACTCTTCGTTGAGACCATGGATGAAATCATTGGCTACTGTTTGATCAATTTGAACTATTCATAATTTCTATTCTATTTGGACTTTGTTGTTGGGAGTGTTCACTCTTTCGATTTTGTTGTTTAATTCTTTGTAATCTTTTTTTTCTTATTTGATTAAAAATAATAATAATAAATAAATAAATAAAATGGTTAAATACTTAAAAACCCCTTAGGGTTTGGACACTTTATTTTTTCTCCCTTAGGGTTTGATTTGTATCACAGGAGGTACCTGTAGTTTTCATAAAGACAAAATTAGTACCTCCATCCATCTACCGTTAAAAAACTTAACGGAAATCCACATCACTGACACATGGATCAATTAAAAGTCGACACCTGACATAAGTGCCAAGTCATCACTGATGACTAGATATTGCCCATGCCACCTAATTTAAAAAAATAAAACCTGATAACAAATTAAAAATACTGTTAAATAAATATTAAAACAAAAACAAATACTAGAATTAAAACATAAAAACTATTGGAATTAAAACACAAACAAATAAACCCACGTTCTGTTTCCAAAAAATAAAAAAACAATAGACCCACATTCCTTCAAACAGTGATTCTAATTCAGTAATTCCTTGAAGACCCACGGTATTCCAACCCAAGCCCCTGCTCCGGCGAATCCCAACCCAACCCCAGACTCCAGCGAATCTCGGAGAGTGGGTTGAGGAAGAAGCTTCGTCGCCGGAGAGTGGAGTTCCTCGCCAGCGACTAGGGTTGGGTTGGGTCGTCGCCGGAGCAGGGGGTTGGGTTGGAATATCGTGGGTCTCCATTCTCCAAGTAATTAGAATCAGTGTTTGAAGAAATGTGGGTTTATTTGTTTGTGTTTTAATTCCAATAGTTTTTATGTTTTAATTATAGTATTTGTTTTTGTTTTAATATTTATTTAATTTTTAATTTGTTATCAGGTTTTATTTTTTTAAATTAGGTGGCATGGGCAATATCTAGTCATCAGTGATGACTTGGCACTTATGTCAGGTGTCGACTTTTAATTGATCCACGTGTCAGTGATGTGAATTTTCGTTAAGTTTTTTAACCGTAGATAGATGGAGGTACTAATTTTGTCTTTATGAAAATCACAGGTACCTCCTGTGATACAAATCAAACCTTAAAAATAAAGTGTCTATACCCTAAAAGGTTTTTAAGTATTTAACCCTAAATAAAATAGAGCAAATGTTGAAGCATTGTGTCTCAGAAAAGAGCATGTGTACTCATAAATGTGAGACAGAACCGTACCTGACCACCTGGTGAGTGTCTGTACTGTATTTGGCTTTCCCCACGTGCGCTCGTCTGCTCATCCGTTTCTCATTTCGCTGTCCACCCCTCCTCACCTGAACAAATAAATCTCCAGCTTTCACAATTAACTCTATCGCGCCCAAAACAAATGGCAATGTCATAGCCTTGTTTGGTAAATAACAATGACTTTACAATAGTACGAAATTAACACCAACTTTTATCTTTAGAGATTTTTCTATTACCAAATCCGAAAGGAAACAACGTGATATTAAATAAAATTAGAGTAGAATAATGTTATTTTTCACACTTATTTATTATATTTATATTATTTTAGATGAGATGATGTGTTTTAAGTGTCTTCTTCTCATATCGGTCACTTAAAAAAATAAATGAAAGACAATTAAAACACGTTAAATCAACCGATATAAAACGAGTGTGATAAATAAGTATAAATAGTAATATTATTTATTAAATAAAGTATTTTCTTTGAAAGTGCGTCTGAAAAAGAGTAATGCTACATAGTACATATTGTACAAACATTCTACAAAGCTGAGGGGCCATAGTCTAATAGCTATTGGATCGGTCATTATTAAAGAAAATATTCAATGGTTAATAGACCTACCACTTAAAGCTTTGTGAAACTAAAATGTTTGTATGGTATATAACATTATTTGTTTGAAAAAAGAGAAATGTTATTCTTCACATCACTATCGTGCCATAATTACACTATACTAAAACGATATGGGTTAGTAACTTAGAGTTGGTTTGAGATTGTGTTTGAGAAATAGAGTTTTTAAGTCAAAAAAAGCAAACTGTAATTTTAAAGGTCTAATAATTTTAGAAAATGCTTAATTACATTTTTATTCACTATATTTTAAAATTACTATTTTATTCAAACCATCAAAACAGACACTAAAAAAAAAAAAAAAAAAAAACTTATCAATACGTGTCCACTGGCTGGACTGGAGTTTTGAACACAAAAACTTGTAAACCCATTGTTTAAATGATGGGGCCGAGAATATCAATTTGGTTGAATAGTATTGGGCTCGTTCAATTGAGCTCAAAATACCAACCATCTATTCAATTCGTACCTACGAACTCATGGGCTTTGGGCCTCACGTCATTTGAAACAGCCAATAGTTGGATATATTGTCATCCAGATTCCAAAATGGCCTGGTTAAGCAATTAAGCAAACGACGGGAGTGGGGCCCTACAACCTCAGCGTTGCCACGTGTGAACGGATGGGGTTTCCGTAGATTATTATTCACAGTATACCGCGTGAGAAAAGATAGTTGGACGATCAAAAAACCTCAGCGACCTCAGAAACCAAAAGCAAAGACCTCCAGATTATCGGATTCGATTCAGGCACATAGCAATTCTCGATCGCCATGAGCTTTCTATTCGGCAAGAGGAAAACTCCCGCAGGTTCGTCCTCGTACCTTTCCTTTTTTTTGTTTGTTTGTGCTGGTTTGTTAAGAACATGATTTGCGGAAACAACTCGTGTATCTGTCGGATTTTAATGTCACAAGAAATCTACGGATATTTTCTGATATTGGATGCGATCGAAGCCTAGTTTTGGATCGATTACGATACAGGTTTTGACTAGGAATAGGACTCAGATTTGCAATCAGGGCTAGGCTTTTTAGTTATTGACCTTTTTTCGAGGATGAAATTGAATCCCGATCTATTTGTTTGATTGTGATTATGTATAATTGGAGTATAATGTTGTGTACTAAGATTAATCAGAATCACATCTAATTTTCAGATGTAAATTGCTAGGCTACTTAGAAAAAAGCAGAAAGATTTCTTCACTGCAGTGTGCTGCACATTCGAATCGATTTGTAACGAGCATGGTTCACAAAGTATAACGATATAATTGCGTACATGTTGTAATATATCTGATAGTGGATTTCAGAATTTGTGCAATGGGGTTTTCCAGGTCCATAATTTGCCTATTGTCCCAAATGACATTGCGTATTCTGATTAACTGGGTTTTGTTGTTTGTTTCTGGCTTCATTTTGGCTTTATTTTTAACCATTATCGTATTTTAAACTGTATTTATCTGTGGTTTCAAAACTTTTATCTGCAGAACTTCTGCGGGAAAATAAGAGGATGCTGGACAAATCTATTAGAGAAATAGAACGGGAGAGACAAGGCCTACAAACGCAGGAGAAGAAACTAATTATGGAGATAAAGAAAAGTGCTAAACAAGGGCAGATGGTATGCTTAGCTTCTCCTACCACATGCACGTTTTGCTTGTTTCATTGGAATATAGCATGTCTAGCTTTCTTTATCTCCTAAACAAGGTGCTGGTTGAGTTACTTTTTTTTTATCACAGATCCATATCCCACTGCCCTATGAGGCAGATGGGGAAGGCAAATACAGCTCAATTGTGATATAGGCAATCTCAGTGCAAGAGTTCCAGTTTTTGGAGTTAATATCTTGCATACATTGACTTGACAACTTTATACTAGTCAGGCATATGTTGATCTTTTTGAGCTTTATTTTCTGTTAGACTTAAGTGTTGCCTTTCATTTTTTGGATGTCATAATTGCTCCAACTTGGTTGAGGTGAATGATCAAGCATGTTGATGCTAGTTATGGTATCTGAGAAAATATACTTATACAATGTCTCTCTCAATGCTCGACTTTGAAACGGGAAAAATAAAAAGGATAAAAATTAATGCGGCACATGATTCTTCTCTAGTTGAACTTCACATGCACTTTAATTTCATAATCTCTTTAGATTCTTTCCCAGGCACACACGCCCACATGCGTCTTTCTTATAGTTTTAAGATAAAAGATTTCCTTTTATTGACATATGTGTGACCTATAACCTAGGAGTAATGGCATGGCTATTTTACATCAAATAAGAGCTTTGTTGTCTGAGCAGTCATCACCACTCCTTAGGAAGTTCAATAAAAAACAAGAGGCAAATGCCTAGATATGGAGTTGACTGGAATCTCCCAAGCCAATACTAAAGTTCATTTCTTCTTTTAAGTCATGAACTACTGGCTCTTGAGTCCATGATCTCACCATCCACTTTGTTTGTACATGGGGAGGAAGTAACCATTTGTACTAGAGCTTTTTGGCTCTCATATATTTTGTTCACTGCCACTTTCACATTCTGCTTGGTTTTGTTCAAGTATATGGGGGTATTCTCTTTAAATTTCTTCAAATTAGTGGAAAGAAGCAGGTCAAACTTAGTATTGGTTTTCAACTTGTGAACTAATGAGCGCATTTTTTTGCCACAAAATCTGTTTGTCTCAGAATTGTAAATTTATGGCCAATATTAAACTAGCTTTATGTATAATTTTAATGGAGCCCAATAAAGCAGGTTTGGAGGCCAGCTCAGTCAAATTTATCTTTGATTTGGTGTAATTTTTGTTTCAGGGAGCTGTGAGGGTGATGGCCAAAGATCTTGTTAGAACACGACATCAGATTGAAAAATTTTATAAGCTTAAATCTCAACTCCAGGGTGTATCTCTCAGAATTCAGGTATGTTATGCTTTCTTATATGCTTGTAATGTTTCTTCCTGATGGCATGCATCGAAAATTAATTTTTTCTATTGTACTAATAGCTCAAGGCCTATCTTTTCCTACCATGCTAGCAGAAGATGGTTGTGGTTGCTTGCTTTCCGCGAGGAAGCTAGTAGCCTTTTGTTATCTAAGAATATAAGTGGTGTTTGGGATACCACTAAGTGAGGCCAGCTAGTTTGTAAGTAACTATCAAAAAAGAGGTGGTATATGTCCTATACAGGTGTTTTAGTTATATTTGCCTATCAAAAAAGAGAGAAAAACATAAGCAAAATGCTGGTTGGCTATGAAACCCTGTATTCACATTAAAATATCTATTGTACTACTTATCTCAATCTTTCTTTTGGCCTTATGGTTTGAGTCTTGTATGACCTCGTAAGTTTGCAAAATGCCTGTGTTTGTCCCATTCTGATTCTAAAAGTTGGATTTACTTGTAGACTTTGAAATCAACACAAGCGATGGGAGAGGCAATGAAAGGTGTGACAAAGGCAATGGGCCAGATGAATAGACAGATGAACTTGCCATCATTGCAGAAAATTATGCAAGAATTTGAGAGGCAGAATGAGAAGATGGAATTGATGACTGAAGTGATGGGAGATGCTATTGATGATGCTTTGGAAGGGGACGAGGAAGAAGAAGAGACAGACGAACTAGTGAATCAAGTTCTTGATGAGATTGGAATTGACGTCAATCAAGAGGTATTTCTATTGGCTTCCACCCCCCACCCCTCCCCCCAAACCCCCCAAACCCTTTCTTGGGTGTTGGAATTAAACTATTGGATCACAATTACTCTGTCTTAACCTGTTTTAATTTGATACGCAGCTTGTTAATGCACCATCATCTGCTGTTGCTACGCCAGCGGCCAATAGTAAGGTTCCACAAGCAGAAACAGCAACAACTACTGATGACGGTGGAATAGATAGCGAGTTACAGGCAAGGTTAGATAATTTAAGAAGAATGTGATCTTCATGTCCTCCTATACTGTAAACCTCAGATCTGCTGTATAAAGTGAAAGTTTCATTTGGGGCATGTAATTTTTATGAAAATTGAGCCAGAATTTATTAACTCGGGGTTTGAAAACAAAGTGGAGATTTCAATAACATCACATGTGCTAAATTGTATGCATCAAGAAATGTGATTTACTATTATAGCCCGAGATATGCTTGTATAGGCAATAGACACATTACTCGGTGAAATCAGAAGATTGTCTTCATGTGTTGATTCTATTGGTGTTTAAAATGCTGTTGGTAGTGATGAAATTATATGTGTTTATATCATACATGGAATATTGGTAGATAATTTAGCAGGGAAAATTATGAGACTTGCTACTTATTGAAATAGGTTGGAGGAAATTTCTTTCAAACTAATTTGAAGGAAATTTATGTTCTTTACCCATTGGAAAATGAAACTATTCTTTTTGTATTAGGTTGCATTCGAAAATACGATGAGATCCTCGGATGTCCTCGTTTAAGTGCATGAAAATACGATGATCTTGTATAAATCATATTTTTAATTATTTTCTGTTTTGTTTTTCTGTCTTCAATTATCTAGGGGGGAAATAGGAGCATTAGCCAATTAAGAAAGGATTGTTTTAGCCTAAGCACTCATGGTAGCGATGTATTTTAGAGTTGTACGTAAAATCGGTACTTCTTCGCATTGTTCATCAATTCATATGTATTTTTCTTTCTTTTACACTCTCATTCTTTTTATTATTTCTATCTCCCACTCTCTCATTCTTTATGCTTTATAATGAATAAAAAAAAATAAAAAATTAAATGGTATAAACAAAAATTAGATAATCAAGTAGAGCATGCATTTGAAAAGCCATTAACTAAAATAAAAGTTAGCTATTTTATATGGATAGAAATTTTTTTAAAAAAATCTATTGTAAATACTCTTAAAAACGATACTAAACCTGTAAAAGTGACAAAAGTTAGAATGATGATTATGAAACTTGAATGGCCAAGCCTATACAAAAAAGTATCATTGTTAATTATGTACATATTAAGTTACAAAACTTTGTCTCACACAGACTAGTAGGAATTGACGGAAGAATTATCCAAACACAACACTATTAAATTGGGTTGATATGTGTCAATTTTTGGAAGGAAAGTCTACCAAGAACTCCACATCATCAATGCAATTAACCTTCTTCCAACCCATTCTTTGTTTGTTCTTATCGTCCTCACAGGCCCGGCCCCCCCACACACAGCAACAGCCATACTCAAAATTCCCCTTCCAAATAAAAAACAAAAAAAAAACCCATTAAACTGAGATGCTTGAATCCAGCAAACCTTCTCTAGAATTCGCCGGCTGCCTATACACGGGATGCCGCTGACACCAGGAGCCCACCGGAGCCCTACAAAGCGGGCAATCGGAGTGAGAGTAAAGCCACATATCTATACACGGAGCATGAAACGAGTGCTTGCACCGCGGCAGCGTCCGCACCTCTTCACCTTCCTCAAAAACCGACAAGCAAACCGCACATTCATCTTGCGCTATTCCTCCTCCAGCTTCGCTCTTGTACTTGAAGCTGGACAAGAAGAAGTTCCCGTTAAGGTTTCCAAAGCTCTGGCCGGCGGCTGAGATCTCCACCAACGGATTCGCTCTCGCCGGGGTCTGGACGTGCCGGCGCTGCGTGCACCATCTGATGATGAGGAGGTTGTATACCGCGAGCAGGAGAGCGGCGGTTCCAATAACGAGGAGGCCGTAGTACAACATGGGCATGTGGGGTTTGGGTGTAGAGGGAGGCGGCGGTTGTGTGAAGAGGCTTGGAACTTCACCCATTTGTGGGGTTGTGAGGATGGCCAAGGATTTGGAATTTATGAGAGAGGTTTTGACGTTATATGCAGTTGGTATGACTCGCAGAGAGTAGTGAAGAGAATTCTATCATTGTCGGGATTAAATAAATAATTAGTAGTTAATCTAAAAGCCGTGTTGGTTATGGAGTCCCCCAAGGCAAATTTATTTAATATTCGTTTTCTCAATCTCCGGGCCACCCATGAATCAGGACAAAGCTATGTACATACAAATCACTACACAATTGAACAACGATCCATGACAGCGACTCAATTCTTGATAAGAGTTGGATTGGAATCTCTTCTTCAAAGGAGTCTCTTAATTTAGACTTTGTTAAGGTATATAAGGAATGAGATACTTGCAATTTTTAAGCTAAAAATTGCATGATCATGCAATTCTCTCAACCTCAACCATTCGTTAATGAACTATTGGGAATGAAACACGAGTGTCAATAATTTGTTCATATTCTTCTACATAAAAAGAGCAAAACAAAAAAACTCTAAAAAAGAAAAATTTCTCAAATCCCAACTATTTTGGAGTGGTCTGCCACTTTCCATTTGACTAGGTGTTGTCAATGATAATTCTATATGGTTTCTAAGAATTGCAAGAGATCTCAATCTGATAAACAAAAAGTAAGTGGGATTAGTAATAAAGTTTTGAGTTAATAGTCTCTCATTCTCATTTGATTTCTTGAAGTGATCATGTGCTGGTAGAGCTTGAAGGATGGCCGATTTGAATTAGGGTATGGACTTCCATATGAGTTAAATTATTGATACCAATCATTTTTCTTTTCTAAAAATCTCTTAAGAAAAAGAAGATAAATGATTCACGTCAATATTTTTTTTTTATATATATTTTATTCATCTCATCTTATAAATTTAATAGATCAATCATTAGATTTGTGAAATTCACATAAATTTAATGGTAAATTCATCTATTCACTATCAAAATAGTTAAAAAGATGATTGAAAAGTAAATAAATTCTGTCATTTTTCAAATCAAAGGAAATAATAATGGGATAGACAACTAATCCTCATAGAGACTTGTAGTTCTAGATAGAGTCGATCTTTTCTACTACACGTTGGACTTCTATTGTTGCACGGGTGTGAGACATTACATGTCTTGGAACTCTGTCGACTGTCGGGAGGTTTCGTTCACTAATTTGGTCTCAAACATTCAAGCCCAAGAATTATGGCCCGCTACGTACTTGCCCAAGCTGCAACTAATTGCACGCTTTCCTTACGTTTGTCTTCGATGAAAAATCTTGGCCGAAGTTTGAGAACTATGTGGGTTTGGGTGGGTTTGGTAACACACTCAAACTTTTTTGGGGAAAGTCCACGTAACCCCCTCAAACTACCACTTAATTGACAATGTCCCCCCTAAACTTTCAATTGTGACAATGTTCCTCTTAAACTACCAAAAATTGTCAATGTTCTTCCCAATGACGAAATTACCCTTAGTAAAATATAAACAAAAATACTAAAACTTTTAGAAAAAACCTAAAACTAACAAAAAAAAAAAAAATTTCCAAACTTGGCCAATTTTTTCCTTTTTAAAATCAATTTTATAAGAAAAAAATTTTAAAAATTTCGATTTTTTTTCTAAAAAAAAAAATTGACAATTTTAGTTTTTTTATTTTATTTTTGTTTTATAATTTTATTTAACTAAAAATTTAAGTTTAAAAAAAATAAAATTTTCGCTAAATAAAATGAAATTATTTGTTTTTTAAAACTATATATATATATTAAAAAAATTACGTTTAAAAGAAAAAAATTTGTTTAAAAAAATTGTTTTTTTTTTTAAATTAAAAATTTTCGTTTTTTTTTTTAAATCAATTTTTTTTTTTAATTTATACGGATATTTTTGTCTTATTGAAAAATTTATAGGGGCATTTTTGTCTTATTGTTAGCCTTGGGGGAACATTGACAATGTTTTGGTAGTTTGGAGGGAAAATTGTCACAATTAAAAGTTTGAAGGGGACATTGTCAATTGGGTAGTAGTTTGAGGGGGGTATGTGAACTTTACCCAACTTTTTTCTTTTCTTTTGTTGGTCATTTCTCTAAAAACAAAAAAAATAAAAATAAAAAAAGTCAATTTTTTTCTTTCTTTACTATTCAAACAATTAGTTTGATAACTTTATTTACCATTCAAGCAAAAAACTTACAGCAAAACTTTTTACCAAATCAGTCAATTTCTATGAGAAATGATTCATTTTCGTTCATGGTTCTTCTCTCATCCTTCTACTTTTCAAAATCATCATTGGATCTGTGTGTCTATGTGAGTCCCGCACGTAGGCCATATAAGTCTAATGGTAATTTTAAAAAGTACAAGGATGAGTGAAGAATAATAGGATGATGTATTATGTATAGCACCTCTTTGATCATAATTATTTATTGCTTTGTCTCTTTCAAAAAACAAAAAAAAAAAAGCACAAATTTTAAATGAAGAGTCAAATTAATCTCATACACAAGTTTTTTAGTTCTATATACCATATTTTTATCTAACTATTTCATAATGCTATGTAGCAATCCTAATCAATATTTGAATTTATTTATTTTTAAATAATAATAACTAAATTGGACATTGATTAAAACTAGCACGTCAAGATCGTTAAATAATTATGAGATAAAAAAATAATTTCTTAGCACTACTATGCACTCACAAGTCATATGCTAAAGATATTAAAAAATACTGGGTTAAGTACTTTTTAGTACCTCGGTTTGTACTTTTTTTTTTTATTTTTTCTCTCTAGGTTTTCAAAACAGTCAAAAGTTGTACTTGACTTATGGGAAAAGACAAAATCGATACCTCTATTAGTATCAGTGAGAGAAAATTAACGATCTGCCACATGTTAGTCCCAAAATATGCAATGTGTCCTAAAAATAATAAAAAATATATTAAAAAAATAATAAAAAAACTAAACTAAAAAAAAAAATTAAAAATTTTAAAATTTCTACGTAGTTTTTAATGGATCTCACAAGGCCATAGGGTAGTTTCGGCCACCCCTTGCGGCGGGCATGGCGAAAACAATGAAGGTTCTAATGGATCTCACAAGGCCATAGGGTAGTTTCAGCCACCCCTTGCGGCTTCTTCAACTGGCAAAGAAAAGCCCGGGATTCCCAAATCCAGACCCACCAGCAATGGCGCAAACAATAACGATAGCGGTGACGGTGACGGTGAGGATTTTGAGTTCAATTTTAGTGGGCAATTACTGCGAACTTCTCTGTCCACGGATGAGCTCTTCGACGGCGGCAAGATTCAGTCTCTAAAGCCTCCGCCTCGATTGCAAGTTGGCGCCGGAGCTAATGGCTCAGAGTCCAACGTTTCCTCTCCCAGGTCTCCAAAGTCTCCGAGATCTCCTAGATCGAGAATTTCACAAGGAAAGAAAATGCTCCAAGAAGTGCTATCGCCGCGTCACAAGAAAGATTTCGATCCATTCGCAGCGGCAATAGAGGAAAACCGCAGAAAAGAAGAAGGGCGAGAGTATGAACAAAGAGGTTTGATACGAACACAACACAAACTCAACTCATGGCCAACTTCTCTCCTACGTGTAAAAAAATTTTGAATTTTAAACCAAACAAATTGTTTTTTTTTCCAAATTTTTAGAATCTCAAAATCCTCTCTATCAATTTTTATTTATTTATTTTTTTTAAATGACACATAGGAGAAAGTTGGCCATAAGTTGGATTTATGTTGTAACTTTAACATTTTCTTTGAACAAAAGCCGCAGGGGTGAGAAATTTTCGTCAAGTTTTCTACGTAATTTTTTGGGAACCCCTAAAATTTCAAGAGTTTTTCAATTCAAACCTCAATGTTTAAAAATTTATAATGTACTCCTTAATGTTTCAAAAAATTTTAATTTAGACCCTCCGTTACTCATTTTTGTCCAATTGGACGGAAATCATCTAACGTGGAATTTTAATGCCCTCTATTTCAATTTTGATCTCATTAAAATCAATGAAATTACGTGGCGTATTTAAATTATTTTAAATTTTTAGGATATATCGATTTTGTCTTTTCTCATAGGTCAGGTAACATTTTTGACTATTTTAAAAACTTAGGGAGAAAAAATAAAAAAGTGCAAACCGACTACTAAAAAAAAATAGTTAAACCAAAAATACTAATCATCTCCCGAAAAGCCACATTTATTTATTTATTTTTTTAAAAAGGCAAGGAATATATTCTTCCACGTGCCCTTTGAATATATAATCATCGTAGGGACCGGGAGGATATGGTTGAATTAATAATTGTGACAATCATCGATAGCGTAGACAATAACTTTTGTTACAAAAATGACATGCATGTGCTTGCCTGCATATGTTTTATATTAAAAAACAATTACCACGCGGTATAATGACTAGACTACAATCAACTAACAGAAGGAGATTTCAAGCAAAAACAGAGAATCAATTAGAGTTCTTGACTGGAAGGTTTTCACATAGAAAAACTAAAATTACAATTGGGTTACACGAATTGTTCCTTTTTTTTTTTTTTTTTTTTTTTTTTTTAAAAAAAAAAGAAAAACAATTTGGGCAATTTCACAAAAAGAAAATTTGTATTAACTACATGCTCTGGTTAGTTCGAGGTAACTGAGTTTGTTCATCTCGATACCTCTTTAGTTATTAATTGCCCGAATTGTATCTTTAACTGAAATCACTCTATTATTAAAATAGATTCAAGGATATTCTAATAATTTTATGTCTTATTTTGGAATCTCCTTGGATTATGTCAAACTCATTTGTAAAAAGAAAAGAGAAATCTTAATTTGAATCATTGGCAAAAGTTGAATTGGCCTCCATTCTTGTTATATGAAAGCATGTTTCTTGGAGGGTGATAAGATTAGTGAAGTGGTCAATTGCCTCGTCACATATACTCAATTATTAATCAACACCAACTTAGCAGCCACATAATGTTAGGCTCCACCTCAGACTAAGCCAACCACTCTAGCCTACCATTTTATTGTATCGTATACTTCACATGCCCATGTTACCCACACTTTGATGTTCAAGAATCAAAAGTTGCATAGTAAGCCAAATACATACAGCGAAATTAAAAGAAAACATCTCTCAAGTACAGCCCCCAAGATCAATAAGAGCAGAAATACAACATGGAGTTTCCTCAATAGGAACGTGTTATTCTCTATAAAATAATGCTTATTTTGCAAGACAATGGACCACCTAATTAAAGTTTCGTCCGACATGGTTGACCCTCTATTTAAGTAGGCAATTTGTTACTCATATGGTTTCATCAATTAGGTGACCATAATGGCTCCAATTTCGACCGTCTATTTTCAAAGCCTGCACTATTTGGAGAACATCACCTTTTAAAATTACCATAAAAAATCTTAATTCTCTGCAAAAATGTGCAGCTCTCAGTGCCGCCATAACTTCTGCAATATCTGGTGCAATGATATGATTATTTGATGCTAAGAGAGTTGCCAAGACCTTTTCTTTACCTAACCTTCTCTATTGGCATCCAACAAAATTTGGTTGTTTTTCTTTACCTAACCTTCTCTATTGGCATCATGTATGCATGTTGTAAATATTATAATCATTGTAAGATAATTTCATGCATGTGAAATAGCCTCTTTTTCTTCTTTTTTTTCAATGGTGATAGAACACAAGGACACAAGTCTTCTTCTATGTGCTTCTTACATGTTAAGGGATCCATGCAAATTAAAAAAAGGGATTTGAGAAAAATCTTTCAACCCAATTTTAAAAAAATTTAATAATTGATATGAAGAGATAAAAATTATACAAATTTAATGATGCATATGCTATCAAAATTTTGAATGACATGATATGTCACGTATACTGTTAAGTGTAACAAAATAAAATTGAGTTAAAAAATATATATATTAACAAACCAATTAAAACAAAAAATATATAAAATTATTTTCGAACATTTTTTTAAAATAAAAAAAAAATAGCACAGTAAAAAATATTAATAAACGGAGCCGGAGATGTAGGGGATGGGATTTAAATAGGGAAAACCTCTTATGCGGTCGAGCTGCAAAAGTTGCCTTTTGCAGCAACTAATACGGTGGGTACACATCAGATAGCTGCACATAATAGAATAGGATCGAAAACATTGAATTTTTTTTTTTCTCTCTCCCACTTTCTCTCCTCTCTTTTCTTCTCTGGTTCATTCATCTTCACCGAAAATATTTTTTCCTCTTTCTCTCCCACCATTCACCCACCACATCCACTGAGTAGCAAAATCTATTAGATTTCTTTTGGTAGAACCTCCTGGAATTCGAACAGAGAAATCATAGAGAAATTCCATCACAGAGCAATCACCCAGAAATTCCAACAAAACCCATAATCAATTCAAACAGACCAGAATCTTAAGCTTCAAATTCAATCAAAGCAAGAACTTTTCTCTACCCATGGAGTTGGGTTCGGCCGGAGACAGAGATTCTGGTTAACGGAGATGGTTGAATACTGGTAGTAACCATCTCTCTGTCTGCGGTCGAACCCACGGCTGCTCTACCGTGACCCGCGTGGGTCACTGTCGTTTCCAACTTTCCACAAAAAAAAATTTCTCAAACGGTTTGTTGAACGCCCATCTGATATTTGCAGGAACTGGTTTATTGAATTTATTAGATGTTTGGGTGATTGGGTTCAATGAATTTATTAGATGTTCCATTGGGAAAGTTTTCTCAAACCAAAGATGGAGAGCAACCCAAAGGTGAAAATGGAGAGTGAGTCGTTTGAAAAGGAGAAGCAAAATGCTGATTGTGTTGAGGATGGCGCCAGCCATGGGTACGGCAAAGTGAAGGTCGTAAATGGCAGGTTGGGTGATGAGTTTTCCAGTTGGGTTCCAGTTGAGGTGGGTTTGGCCCGTTGGGTGATGGGTTTTCCAGTTGGGTTCCGGCCGTCCGTGAGGGGAGAGGGAAGAGGAAAGAGAGAGAAAGAGAAAGTGGAAAAGGAAACAGAGAGGAAGAAAGATGAAGAAGACTGAAGAAGAACGCAAAGACTCGAGTGGGATGAAGAAGAAATCCCGTGTTTTCGATCTTATTTCATAAGCTGTGCTTCCCTTACGTGTCACATTTGTATTGGGTGCTGCAAAAGGCTGGGTTTACAGACCGACCGCATAGTAGGGTCACTCATTTAAATAATCTTAAGCCGGGAAGCTACAGCCGACCACGCTAGAATTGGAAAGCCTGCCCTTTTCAGTCTTCACCTTCCTCGATCCTCAGTCTTCTGAGTTGTTTTCAGTAACAAACGCAGCCCACGTTTTTCTTCTTCTTCTTCTCCTTCTCGTTCGTTTCCTCTTATAACCCAACACAACCAACTTCATGGGGCGTGCTCTATTATTGTCCTAACATCGAGCTGTTGTTCTTATAAACGGGTGAAAAGGTTATTCCTCTGTGTCTCACTTGTTGTGTTTATTTCCTCATAGAAAGGTTATTCCTCTGTGTTTTCACTTGTTGTGTTTATTTCCATTTGGGTGGAATCGCATTAACATCTTTGTTTTCCCTAATCATAAGAATCACTTCTCAAATTGAAATAAACGTGATTCGATTCCCTTTTTTTTTTTTTTTTTTGGGAACTTTCCTGTTAGACCATTATGCTCCCTCGTAGCTAAGTCCTGGGTTTGAACCCCCTTGTTAGTAGCGCGCTGTTTCTGATTGTACGAGCGGGATTTTTTTTTTCCCCGGAAAATTCCGCTTCTTGTCCGGGAAAATTCATAAAAGCTACCGGCTGAGTGACTGAAATTGCAAAAGCGTAGAGCTTTGTAACAGTGACAGGGAAAGGTCTCTCCATGGAGGGAGGAAATGGCGTGACAGAGAAGAAAGGAACAAACGAGGTCGTTGTGCAGATTGTGGGTGTCGAAGAAGCTTTTGCCGCCAGCGAAGAAAGCAGTTCCTACACTGTTTCAAAGAATTCCCTATTTGGGTCTTCGCCTAAATCGGATAAAGGTTCAAACTTTGAGCTAACAGAGCTTCAGCATCTCAGAAGCAGAGTCCAACCGTCAATATTTTCAAGCGGCACTTCGCCGGCCCTAAGTCCGATTCCCAATAAGCCTCCGAAGATCCCAAACGAGACCTTAATGCGAAGAAAATCGCTTGCACAATCGGCGCTCTCGAAGCCCAAGTCGAGATTGGTGGAGCCATCGTATGCTGGTGATACCAAATTGGCGAAAGAGACGGCCCAGTTGGCGAGAACCCCTAATAGGAACTCACCGAATGTGGCTTCCCCAAGCCACAGAGCCAGTGTTAGTACTCCACGGGATAACTTGAAGTCAACACCAATTACACCCAGAACGCCGTTGATCGGATCGCCGGGAGGAGAGGACGAAGATGACGATGAGGTGTACAAGTCGGCCAATCTTAAAGTGCGAGAGAAAGTCGGTAAGAAGTTGAAAATGACTGTCTTGGTTGAGTGGATTGCGTTTGTGTGCATTATGGGGTTTTTGGTTTCTAGCTTAACTGTTGACAAATTGCAAAACAGTCTGATTTGGGGTTTGGAACTGTGGAAATTGAGTGTGCTGGTGTTGGTAATCTTTTGTGGTAGATTGTTCACTGGGTGGTTCATGAATGTTTTGGTTTTCTTGATTGAAAGGAACTTCTTGCTTAAAAAGAATGTTTTGTATTTTGTGTACGGGTTGAAGAGGAGTGTTCAGGTTTTTCTATGGTTGTGTTTGGTTCTACTGGGATGGGGTTTGTTGTTCTATGGGGGGGTAAAAAGATCAAAGAAAACATCTCGGGTTCTAAATTATATCACCAGGGCTCTTGCTGCTTGTCTCATTGGAGCAGCAATATGGCTTGTGAAGAATCTGTTAGTGAAGTTACTGTCTACTTCTTTCCAATGCACGAGATTCTTTGACCGGATTCAAGAATCAATCTTTCATCAGTACGTTCTTAGGACCCTTTCAGGGCCTCCGCTGTTGGAGATGGCAGAAAAGGTTGGGAGCTCAGCAAGTGCGGGGCGTTTGAGTTTCAAGGGTATAAAGAAAGAAAAAGGTGAGGGGAAAGAAGAGGTGATTGATGTAGACAAGCTCAAAAGAATGAAGCAAGAGAAAATTTCTGCTTGGACCATGAAAGGATTAATTAGTGTAATAGGGAGTTCTGGACTGTCTACCATCTCAAACACACTAGATAAAGTTGCTGATGATGATGAGAGTGAACAGAAAGATGAGGAGATCACTAGCGAGTGGGAAGCACAGGCTGCTGCTTATCGGATTTTCAATAATGTAGCAAAGCGTGGAAGCAAGTGAGAATCTCATCTTTAAAAGTTCCTACAATTTTCTGATGACTTATTTTTTTCTGAATTATCTCCCTAACAACTCTGCCAAATTATGTACTATAGGTACATTGATGAGGAGGACCTCTCGCGCTTCATGAAAAAAGAGGAGGTGGACAATTTGCTACCACTGATTGAAGGAGCAGCAGAAACCAGAAAGATCAAGAGAAAATTTTTAAAGAACTGGTTGGTAAGTTTTTTATCAAATTGTTTTTCCTATCAGATCAATGGACCCCTCTTAATATCTGGTTTTGTCTAAATCTTTTGCTCGAGCCTGGATGTCCCCAGAGAGTGATGTGTACAACTGAAAATTTTGAATGATGTTATACACACCAAAAATTATTATTACATTTTTCCACAAGATACATTTAAGTATCTTTGTCCACTAAGTTTTCAGATACATGTGGTTGTAACTCTCAGAACCTACTCTTCTGCTTGAATTTAGATTTCAAACATTGGTTAGGGGCGTCGAGTCTAAGACAACTTTTTGTATTTCCATTTCACAGTAGTTGAAGTGTGGTAGGGAAATTTCAAATCATGGCTCTTATAACATCATTCTTGGTTGCAGGTGAATGTTTACCTCGAACGCAAATCACTGGCACATTCCTTGAATGATACCAAAACTGCCGTGGAGGAGCTGAACAAGCTTGCTTCAGTGATTGTGCTTATTGTGTCCCTTATTGTGGGGTTACTTATGATGGGATTTTTAACAACCCAAATCCTTGTCTTCATTTCATCTCAACTTCTACTTGTGGTGTTTATGTTTGGTAATTCTGCCAAGACTGCGTTTGAAGCCATCATATTTGTATTTGTGATGCACCCATTCGATGTAGGGGACCGTTGTGTTGTTGATGGAGTGCAGGTAACTCCCTAATCCTAAGAATGAATTTTAATTCTATTAGATCTGGATGACTTTGCGTGACATGTATATACCTTACAGATGGTTGTTGAAGAGATGAACATTTTGACAACAGTCTTCTTGAGATATGACAATGA